>NC_140827.1:30000-630000 GCF_050613455.1 Vespa mandarinia | reverse complement strand
CTAACCGAAAACGAGGCAAGTTATTAGATTGTAATAGACGGGCCGAAAAAAAACAAGATTTTTAACTTTGTTTTTTTTTGTTCGAGACATGATCCTTGACGTAATATATTAAAATTTAAAAACTATTGGTAAAAATCTGTGAAAAAAAGTATTTTTGAAAGCATCAATTCATATTGAAGTATATAAGAAAACATTACAAAATATTCTTTTGCCATAAGAACCTATTTTAATTAGATAGGATACGTAGATTGAAACTGCACTATTTTATATCGAACATTTTAATAAAATAAGAAATGTAAATCATATGCAATCATTTGGTAAGAAAAACTTCTTTCTATATACATACGTATTTATTCAGTTTTTTATATTAATAGTAGTTGAAAATTTTAATATAATAAATGTTACAGTAATTAAGATTGCTACAGATATGGTCTAATAAGAAAAACTCGCACAAGATTTAAACTTTATGAAAACTTATTTTAGCTTATTTTACCGTCCACAATAGAAAAGTTAGAAACAATAAATATACCGCCAACCAATTCAACAGAAATATATTTAAATTGCATTAATGGTCTGTGCAATATACTTGGTAATTGTGTAGAAAAAAGCAAAAAGAAAGCATGGAGAATTATAATAAAAAATATAGGATTGTCTATATTAATAGAAGTCTCAAAAATTTTGAATAATAATTTCGTTGTCGGGCCCAAGGAAGTACCAGAATGTTGGAGTAAATTTAAGTATGCACCCATTATATCCTGATGTGGAACGGTCATTCTTCGCATATAAGTTAATTTTTATAGCTGAAAGTCCCCAATTAACACCATCGAATATGGGAAAGCCGCTTGTAATATATTATAATTGGAAATATAATATATCACAGTAATTGCAAAATATATTGTTAATACTTAACATACCAAATATCTCGTGTATATTTGTATATTTTTCGTACATATTCGCATATGTTTTCGTAGATAAATATCATATGCTACTTATATATTTATCGTGCATAAACATCCAGAGTCTACCGATAATAAAGAAGGTACTAGTCATCAATCATCAGATGGATTTCAGTCAAGTAAAAAGTAATAAATCAAAGATCTGAAATTATATCGTGATTTCTGGCATAAAATTAATAATAACTAGATAGCAAACAAAATTAAACATAACCAGAAGGCTACATAAGATCAGCAGACTTGGGGATGTATCGAATCAAAATTTTTGTAAATATTACGATCTCGACGAAATAGTTGATGTATGTATTAATGAATCATTAATACCATTTTGAGAATGCATGATTCTTAAATAATTTTTAAAACAGAAGTACCATAAAAATAATATTAAACTATTTAAATTATTTTATGATCCAAGATATACATTCCAATTTCAAATATATTCTGGAAAAAATCAAACGCACCATATTTAACACTAACAAGTCTTGTAATGAGCATGTGTAACAATATACCGCATAAAGGACAGACAATTTACGTAGACAATTGGTATACCAATATCAATTTAGCCGAAAAATAAATTGCTTGTAACACTCATTTGGTAGAAACTATAAGGAAAAACCGAAAAAGAATATCCGTAGAAGTTAAACTAAAAAAATTAAAATGAGACAAGTTGATTCCAATGCAAAATAAGAAAGGGATTATGGTTCTTAAACAACAGACAAGACATATTAATAATTTCCACAAAATATATGGCGCAAACAGTAACTGTATGCAAAAATAATTACACACGTGAAAAACTAACTGTAGTTTTAGATTACAATGTAGGAAAATGTGATGTGATTTGTCAGATCAGATGATGGGATATTCTACACCACACAGAAAAATCCTTAAAATTAGCTATCAAATTGTTATTAAATACATCAGCTACGAATATATAAACTGACAACGAAAAAGGAAAAATAAAGATTTCTAACTTTAGAATAGAACTGTCAATGCATATCACAGTGCCGTGATGTAGAAACACTAGGGCCATCAAATACATCTATCCGAAGAAGAGTAAACCATGAAATGTAAAAGAAGGTAGGACTAGTATACACGGTGCGAAAATTTTACAATGTTAGCAAAAAAATTTGGAAGTTTTAAAACAAAAAGTGCTAAAATTCAGACAAAAAGCCATATACTTCCCAGATTGTATTGATCAGCAACATTTATGGTTAAAATGCTTTAGTGCAATATATCGATAGATAGAAGATTTGATAAAAATTAATTTTTCATTTTTGATTTTAAGCAAAATAAGCAAAATTGTAACGCGACTGAAGTTCTTGTAAATTGTGATAAAATAAAATTATATTATGTATAATAATAATTAAGATAAAAAAAAAAGTAAAAATAAAAATTCAAATGACTACTCTAAAAGAGTCATTACAAAATATCCAATATTCGGAAAGATTATACCATTCATAAGATTTTTACAAATTACTAGATTTTTGCATTTAACAAATAATGATACAGTTGACAATACAGACTGATTACATAAAATAAAAATTATAATAAATTTGTTTATTCATAAATTCAAAAATGTATATAGATGTATGTCACCATTAATAAATCATTAATGCAATTTAAGAGACTTATTCTATATAAACAATATAATCCAACCTACAAAGATTTGGCATAATAATTTATAAATGAAATGAATCATCGTCAAATTATTGCTATCATTTTAAGACATATATAGGTAATGACAAAATAAATTCTAATAGCGCACCTAAAAATTATGGAATTGTCACAATCAATTTTTAATAAATTATTTTATATGTTGAAAAATAATATGCGTCGCCTAAACTGTTTTTAACAATAATTAAAAATAAAACACATGGAATTATGCGTTTTAATAAAATCAATATACCGAGATTTTGTCGGTACAAAATTAAAAACGGGAAAATATAACTGAAATAAGAAAATAAATGAAAGGTTTATGCCATTTCTACAGAGTACAGAACAGCAAAAATAACTGATTGTAGGCAAGAATAAGTTCAATTCAATCGTATTTTGAAACTAAAATATGTCACTGAATATAATAAAAGTATGATTGGAATTAATCGCTAATTTCTTTTTCTATTATGGGATAATATATGAAAATATATAGAAAATTTTTCTTATATACATTCGACAAGGCACTTTATAATAGATATATACTATACGAAACAATAAATAAAGAAAAGAAAGAAAGTTACACTGAATATAGAATAAATATTGTAGAATTATTATTAAAAACTGCACAATTAGTGGATTACGAAAAACGATTCAAAATAACTTATCGAATAGCAATAATCATCACGAAAACCATAGATGCAACATTCGGCTCATTTTTCAAAGAATAAAAAAAAACAATAAAAAAAATAAGAAAATAAAAAACAATTTAACAATATCAAAAAATAAATAAGAGCTTATAAAATTAATAAAAAATATACGAAATGCATTAAAGCAACATGAAAATACAAGAGATGCCAAATTGTGTTAGATGCACTACAGTGCATTGAAAGATATCACACGACTAACGATTATTAATTTTTTGTAAACGATAGAAATTAAAAATAAGTATATTTATACAAATTGAAATAAAATGTTCTTAGAATTTCTAGGCCAAAAATTATTTCATTTTACTGGATAAATTGTTCTCGATTATTGCATCTAAAGAAAATCTCGAAAGACTTACTTTTTGTGTTATGATCTATTGATTATATGATAACGTTTATATGCATGTGCAAAAATATGTTTATTCAAATTAATCAGATTTTATGGTTTTTATAATAATTAATTTCGTTAACATCCACATAATTGGCACACGCTCAAGCACGCATAGTCAAAAAGCTGCAGAAACCAACGTGTGAGCGAGCGCCTTCGTCACCAATTGTGACAACCAATCGCACTTAAATCACACTGCAAAGAGTTGTTGCATGACTCGTATTAATTAAATGACTCATTAATAAAACAAGAAAATATTATCCTAAGCTAATGAAACTAAACTAAGCCCAATAAAAAAACAATTAAAACTGTACCATTCAAGAGTAAATCCCAAAAGTTAATTATTAATGGCTATTCGACAACAATTAATAGAAAAAATTACAACTAGTAACTCATGTCAAGTCAAATCTTTTATCCTCGACATAATATATACTGAAGGGACTTAAATTCGTTCACTCACTGCTTAAGATCCACAATAGCTCCAAAACACTCGCTCCGTTGTAGCTCGAAATTGATGTGAGCTGTTCCATAATAAGTCCAAAATGAAATAAATCGACGTAGATGGAAAATTAATTAGATTGAATTTGTAATACATTGACTTAATGACAATGCAAATCTGAAAAAAGATTAAACACAATTTTTATTAAATTTATCGTCATAAAAAAAAATGTAGAATTAAATTAGCTATTAAATTTAAACATTTATTTACCAATATTCTTCTACAGAAGTGTAATAGGTCCTTGATCATCTTCCATGATGCAATGACTCAAATGCGCAATAATTATTTAATAATTAAGAGGCGAAGAATGGATTTAATACGCGAATATCAATTGCTTGTTTTATATATACAGTATGTCTGATTGTAGAAAAAAAGAAAAATAAAATTCTATAGGAACAAATATTGACTTTATGACTGCTTTGCACCCAAATTATTGATACAGACATATTCCTAAAAGTTTTTTGACATCATAAAACGCAAACAAATTTAAATCAACCGAAAAACATTAACAACAAATCTACTTCACAATTCCTTCTTTATTTTATCGAAATAAAGTTCGATTCATCTATGGCTGCACGAACAACTGCAATCATAAGCTGAAAATAAAAGCAATATCAATATCATTGTACAATATAACAAAATTATTAAACGTATAAAGCCTAAAAATAAAAGATTACTCAAATTCTTACTAATAAAAAGTAATAATGAAATAAACAAAAATATTGTAACAGTTTAGTACGGTGTACTATAATCGAACGAAACCAAACTTATTTATGCGTGAGAGAGGAATAACTAACCCAAAAGGATAGATGGCGACAGATATCGTTGTTTGTTTCCTAGTTCATATTTTGGCCATACCTGTCGCTAAGATCGCACACAATTAGTGCAAAAGGTAGTTAACGTTAAATTCAATTAATAGTTTAAGTATTGGTAATACCAAAGGTCAATTCGTAATTTATTTTATTTTATAAAAATAACAATGACGTTGTAGTTACTCAATGCTTTGGCGCAATAATCGCAATTATGATTTCGTTGCGAATATAACGCGTTTTCCAGCAATACACGTAATTAACACGCCTCGGCGCCACCACACGCACACGTGGGAAACTAACCAAACAAAATGAGAAACAACAAAGCCGCCGAAAATAAAGTAAACGATAAAGATGCCGTGAACACAAAAGAAATCATTTATTCTTTCATGGACTCTTCTTGAAGTCAAAGTCGTAGCTGCTGAAAGTCACAGCCTGATTATACCTATAGTATATCGAACAAAGCTAAATAAAAATATTACTATTGTTATTTGATGTGCAAAGTTTCTGCGCGTAAACTATAGATGACATTTCTTATTATTAGATCGAACATTAGATCGGAATAGGGCTGTACATAAATAAGGTATAATTTACTTATACATTTTTATGTAAAGAATTCAAAAAGTACACAATATGTTAATATGATATCCATGAATGTAATTATAGTGACTTTTTATCCTTCGAGTAAATGACTTGCGCGAATGCCACTATTATGGCGTAACTTTCAAAAAGATAACATTATAATGGCGATTAGTAGCTTAAAGGTTAAAAGATCGTATGCGATATGTACGGAGTAGAACGAACCAGTTGCGAGAATGTTTTCACGTGAGCGTAGACGAAGCTGTGTTTATTTGGTTAGAATAACAATTAAACATCGTCACGGAAAAGTCACAAAAAATGCCCAAAGTGGCTAAGGTAAAATGATTATTATACATTAGTATATTTTATTTTATAATTATAAATTATAGCATAAACAACTTATAATTGTAATATTTATTCACAATTAAAATCTTTTTTAGCTAAAAAACAAAGCATCCGAGAAAATTTAAATCATAGCAAAACAGCTATTAAGAGAAGCAAAGAAAAAAATCTTTATGCAATGTTAAACCTATCTATAATTTTACATAGAGAACAGTTCATTTGTAAATATTCCCTTTTAGCCACATAAGCAGAAAATATAAAATCCCCAGAAATTGGCTGATTACCAATATGGAAAATTAAATATCTATGACGACAAAATGTATAAGAATCATATGGTTATAACGAATCTGATGAAATATGCCCGATGGGAAGAAAGTCAGAAACAATGCAAAGAGCAAGGTACTTTAAATACAAAAAATAGTACATTTTATAGTCTTAGTTGTATTAGAAATATTTCAAGGTTTTATATGTCCAATTTATTTTAAATCTGTATATGAACGTGCACTAGATGTTGATCATGGAAACATTACATTATGGCTATATTATATTGAAATAGAAATGCACAATAAGTAAATAAATTATGCCAGAAATTTATTAGATCATGCAGTCACAATTTTACCTAGAATAAATCAATTTTGATACAAATATATTATGGAAGAAATGTTAGAAAATATTACTGATAAGATCTGATATAAAATTAGGGATTATTTTTTATTATGTAACTTGATTTTATAAAGATTTATTATAGAAACACGTCAAGTTTTTGGGCGATGGATGGAATGGGAACCTGATTAACAGATATGGCAAACATATATTAAATTTGAATTACGATATAAAGAAATACAAAGAACTAGGTAGAGATATACAATTATATAGGGAGATATATAGTTTTATAATAAATGTCGAACGCAAAGTTTATGAAATGTTATAAACTTTTTCGGAGATAAGAGCTTAGATGAAAAGCTATTTATAGCATTCGCAAGATTTGAAGAAGGACAGAAAGAAGTATTATTTTAAGATAACAATATATTCAATATCTCTGTTATAATAAGTATAATTTTAAAATTTCTCTGATAGCACGATAGAGCAAAAATAATTTCTAAATACGCTTTAGACAATATTTCAAAAGAAAGAATAAAAGAAATATATAATCCATATACCATATACGAAAAGAAAAATGGTGATTTTTCAAGTAATTCATACTATAAAGATTAAGATTTATTTAATACGAAATATGAATTAAAAAATTTAAAGTATTAATATTAATTTGTAGGAACTTATAAAAAAATAACACGAATTTCATAAAATTTTTAAATAGGCATTGAAGATGTAATAACTAGCAAAAGAAAATATCAATACGAGCAAGAAGTCAAAAAAAATTCTTCTAACTATGATGCTTGGTTTGACTATCTGAGATTAGTAAAATCTGAAGAAAATCATAATGTTGTAAGAGCGTATGAATGAAGAGCAAATGTCCCTTCTACTAAGGTGATGAATATTTATATTTTAACAATTCTGAAGTCAAATTGAAGTTCCTTTCAATTAAATAAATTTTTTATAGGAGCATGGAAACGATATATCTATCTGTACATAAATTATGCTTTGTATGAAGAAATTGACACGGAAGTTATAGATAGAAATTTACAGGTATAGTTTATCTTATATAAAATTATTGTTATATATAGAAAGATAACTTTATAATACTTTATTGTTGCATATAAAGATAGAATTTTATAATATTTTTTTATTTTTTAGAATCTGTTTAGATCTTATTCTACATAAACATTTCACATTTTCTAAGATATGGCTATGTTATGCATATTTCGAAGTACAACAAAAAAATTTGACCGTAGCGAGAAAGAAATTAGTATGTTATTTTTATAATAATTTTTTTTTATTATTTATAAGTATTAAATAATTGTATTTTTAAATATTTAATATCATTTATTTCAAGGTATGGTATTGGATGTGTATCCCAAAGACAAATTGTTCCGTGGTTACAATGATTTAGAGGTACAATCTAGAAAATTTGACAGATGCAGGATTCTGTATGAAAAATTATTTGAATTTGCATTTCAAAACTGCAGAATGTGAATGAATGTAAACTACTTGTCTTATAGTTTCATTTATCTTATGTTTTATTGTACTTATATTTATGTAATTATTATAATGTCCATATGTCTATAAAATAGAAAATACTATACAACTATTTGAGAGATTATTTGAACGAATTGTTCATGTCAAAGTAAGCTTGATTTCATGGTATGATTATATATGTGTATATAAAAAACTTAATTTATAAATCTTCTTACATTATAATACACGCATTTGGATAGCTTATGCTAAATTTGAATTAGTTAATTCTCCATCGGGAGATGATGTTAAAAATTTTACTTTAGCTCGTAGAATTTTTGAACGTGGGAATTATCCATTATTTGCAAATTGTGACAAAGAAAGTAGAATATTACTTTTGGAAGCATGGAATGATTTCGAAAATGAGAAAGGAGATAAACAGAGTTAGATTAAAATTATTGTCAAAATGCCTAGAAGAATTAGACGAAGAAAACGAATTGTTCAAGAAGATGGAGTATGTTATTTTTATAACATACATTAAATAGTAGAATAACATTAAATAGTTTTGGAGAAATTTAAATTAAAAAGAAGTATTCTTAATTTATATTAAAAATAATCTATATTAAATTGAAGATATTCGGGTTCGGGAAAAAGTATTCGACTTCATTTTCCCAGAAGACGAATACCAAAGAGCAAATCCTAACTTCTTGGCATTAGTGAAAGCATAGATAAAGCAAAAAATTTCTAGTGAAACTGCTCAAAATGAGAATTAACAATTAGAATCGGACAATTAAAAATAATTTATATCTTTTATATTATTATTATATTTATATTCTGTAAATAGGCAATATAAATATTGTGGAGAATTTTATATTTATCTTGACTTATTTATAAAATGTAAAAGATATAAAATTATGACTTGATAGTTTTTTTTTTGTATAAATACAGTTTATATATTATAAATAATAAACAATTTTCTATAATTTATATTTAAAATCTTTATATCTAAAATCCTGTATTATCACTTCTATTAACTTATATTTAAAAATGGTAATACAAGGTTTTTGCAATATATTATATTGTAAATATCACGAAATTTTACAATATATATATTATAAAATAGGGAAGTTAATTAAAGATAGCATTATTTTATGCAAAGTATTCAGAGGCTATTATAAAGGTAGTAATTTAAAATAGTTTTTTTTATTAAGAATTTAGAACAAACTGTAACTATGTTCACTCCGATTATTTAGTGCAATTAACGAGCGGCTACTATCTTTGATATATGCTTGCTTATTAGGTTTGAAATATCTTACTTTAAATGCGACCATAACATGCAAGTAGTAATCTTCAAATCATTTTAAAACAATCTTTATACATTTCCAAGAAAAGTATAATTTCGATAATAATCAATAATCATATTTGATTTTGAAACTTTTTCTATGATTACAATTCATTTATCTTCCCAAATTAGCAACAAATAATTTTTTTCTTTGTCGTCATAAAGGTAAAATAGATGCGTTTAGAATAAAATGAAAAAAAAAAATTAACTAAGATGTGAATAAAGAATATACGGAATTTAGAGACACAATTGAGTGGTCGAAAAGTAAAGTTAATGAAGAATAAAGTAGTCAGTGTAATGCCTGATAAACACACTTAGAGTGATAAGGGTTAAATTAAAATAAAGCAAATTATATTTGTGATATTGTAATATTTTTTACTTCATTTTAAAATATTTAAATATTAAATATTATTACAGAAATCAAAATATGAGTTCATTTACATATTACTTATGAGCTAAAACTCTTAGTGATTTTCTTAAATGGTTTACCCCGATAGGGAGTAATCCATTCTCTACTACAAGTATTACTATTATTACTACGACAAATAACAATGTATCATAATAATAGTAATAAAAACATATTTGAATATTATGTACATTATATACATTCTATCTTTTAATAGAAAAATCAGTGGTGACATGTTACTATTTGGATATCTAAGATAAACTTTTATAAATACATTGTTATAAATACATTTAAAATACGCGTTGGAAGAATACGAGCTTTACGAATAAACGATTTCAGGTAGAAGGTACTCGTGATAAAAAATCGCAAACTTTCTTCTACTCTTTCTGATTAAAAGCGGTAATTTCTTTCGATCTTATCATTTTTTTTAATGTCCAAACAATAAAATTATACTACTTGTTTTGTATTGCGTCGTGTGGGCGCTGCAATTACTCTTTGCTGCAACTACCTAGAACTTGTTGATCGTCTGGCGTTTGGTTGTAAAGGATAGGCGACCTCGTGAGGCGTCTGCTTCCCTCTTTTACGTGTTAATTGGCTTCTCCTTACGCTTCTCACAGGATCAGTGTCTCCAAAATCCGATTCGAAGGACTAAAATGTTTTGTGTTGCGTTGGGTGGGCGCAACTACGACAGCGATTTTAGATGTGCGTCCCGCACCGGACCAGCTATGACAGTCGATTTGCACGGAGAAATATCCTCCATCTATCCGAGTTACAAACCCACTGATCGCGATGAATAAAAGCGACGGCACTAGGCTAGGATACCACTGAAGGCCGTCAGCAAAATACCGCTTGTCGCATTCTCACAAATTAATGGGAAAATGCACGTTCTTTTAAAGGATCATGTGAAACTCGCGAGGTAGATGCGCGATATTAAAAAATATTAAATATTAAAAATATTAAATATTGTGCGCGTTGAAATTGATTCGATGTATATTTGATGAAATAAGTTACAATTGTTTATGTGTTTCGTGTAATGATGTGTAGGTAGTTGTACTGGCTAATTCTGAATAAGACTTGAGAGCTTAGATGTCGTGTGTCTGAAAGATGTAACTTACCTGATTTTTTGGAAGTCTAGAACTACCCACACAGACTGTAATGAGATTACAGAGAATAAAAAGGGCGGAGTTGAAGTATGATCTGAGCATGGAAAGGGAAAAAATAAATGCCCATTGGTCGGGGATAGTTCATTAGAATGTTTAAATATTACATGTGTGCTCCCTTCGTTCTAATGATCATGTAGATTGCAGGGTGTCAATAGATATTTTAAAGTTAGAAGTCAAATAACCCTTAACTTGTCGTGCCTAGGAGTCTACTTTCACTATTTACTTATTGACCAGCTTGACATATTATCGAAACCCAAATACTTTACTAAAAAGCCCAGACAAAGATGGCCATATGTTTTTTATCTATGCGTTTTGTTAGCTAACATCCAATAAGTTCCCAAGGGTAAATATTTCCAATGGTAATACATGACCTTTAAGAGAAAGTACTATGAACAGTGGAGAGACGCACGTGTGCGTCAACACTACTGTCCCAATAACGTGTAAAAGATTCTTCACTTCGTACATATATCTGTCAGAGTATTAATTAGTTAAATTAAAATTAAACACACCCAATTAATTAATTCTTTACTTGTTAATTTTTTATTAATTTTAAGATGCCACGCACTACTAGAATTCATACTGATAATAGTACCTTTGCATTAAGTTTAATATAAGCTGTAGATTCACTTTTGTCACTTATAATTTTAGTTATAGAAAAATTATATAATTTGGTCATATTATTATTTACGTCCAATATTAAATTGGTTATATGCAACACAATACATTTCCAATTGTATTTCATGAAAAATACTAATTGTTCTTATATCCTATACGTTGTTTCGTTTTATCACTACGACAATATATGCGATCTGTATACTTTTTATGGAAACCAAAAATATAAAACGACTCTTTGTAAATATCTTTTTGTTATTCCATGTTATTATACAAAGGTAGATCGTTTACAGTAACAGCAGTTTGAATATTTTGTCGCTATATGATAGTGGAATAATTTTTATTTAAACGGAGATACTGGAGCTACTATAATTACGTACTACATTTTTGTGGCATTTTGTTTTTTCAACTAATATTGGATTTTATTAGAGATCATGATAAGCTTTCCATACATGCTGTTGTTCCCATCGCCGATCAACTTTGTATATTTCAAACCATGCATTTCAACGCTACAATGAAAATTCTACTGTAGTATCAATAAATAAACATTTTTGAAATATTCATGATTGCGGAAGGCCGTTTGTGTACGATTTATTCAATCGCAGTAATATTTGTATCAAGTATCAATTTGATCAATATATAAATGTTTTTTAATTATACAACCAACTAACACTTTTTAAACACTTTTTAAAAATAATATTTTCTGTTTTCCTCAAACAGTTGAATTATCCTGAAATGTTCATTTTATTAATAAATATATAGAATAAATATATTTCTTTTGTATTTCTAACGTATTCTAAACACATATTCAATTGCTCTTTTTTCCTTTACATTTCTTGAAATGTATTAATTTATTTTCTAAATAATATTATTATATATCATAAATTCATTTTATATTCTTCATAAAAATAATCACCTTAAGAGCCACGTAATTAACAATTCCAACATAGTAATATGTTGGAAATACTAAAACTAGACCTTCTGACATGATTTTCTTAACTGAATTCGGGTTATAATTTCTTTTTCAAAAACGTTCTGAATTCAAAAACAAACTATCTTCCATTCGAAATTTTGAATAATAAAACGAAGTCCATGGTAGGACTTTTAATAGCGCTCGCCAGCGTTATCATAACGATGACGACTATGAATTTAATTTAACTTTAAAACAAAGTAAAATGATAAATGTATGAGATTCGACTTCAATAATGAAAATGCAAAAATAAAATAATTCTACTCGCGTACATGGAGCAATGTGGAGACGGAGAATGTTACGTCGTTTCAATTTTTCAAATTTACACTTTTATATCCATCATCATAAGAGCATTTTGAGTTACAATATAGTAAAATTAAAATATGATTAAGAACTATTCTCGAAAGGTTCATGTGAATCTTTGAAAATAAATTAATAGCCTATAGTTTCTCTCGTGAGCCACGTTTTGTTGGGGCCTCTTTGGCATATACTCTCTTCTTTGCTTTGTGCTCTAATCTAATTGATCATCATTCAAAATTGTACTAGCGAAATTTGATTTCAGATTATAATATATGGAAGAAATCTTTAACATACTTGCAAAGCTATACACCTGGAAAGCGAAAACCTTATCTCTTTGGATAGAAATTGATTACTACGTTTTCGAGAGATATCTTTTCATTGCATAAGAGAAACAGAAACTAGTATATTAATTCCTGAAAATTCCGAATTAAAAAATGATTAACATAATTTTAGGCCTATGGGCTGTGATTCTACCAGTTTTCTATTATCAATGACTACATCCTTTTTTTAGCTCCAGTTTTTTTTTAACATTTATGAAAAATTTATCATTATTATATGAAATCAATATTATAATATGAAATAGAATACATCGCAAAAGAAAACTTCATTAAAAATAGATGACGTGGAGTTTCAACCGGACACTAACATCGGACCAATTATTGAGAGACGAAAGAGTAAAGCTATCCATGAAAAATATTCTTATCAAGTTAGTGGTAATGGAGTAAACATGGAAGCTTCAACGATCTGGATGCAAAAGCTCAACTATTGCCTGAGACAGGTATTTTGCCATTGCAGTTCAAGATGAAATCATCGTGACAAAACAATATCGGTGAGCAATCTTACACGAAGCCATAGAAAACTGTCGTCGGTTTCGACAGGGAATAGAATCCATAGAACATGCCATAAACGAAGACTACCTCAAGCGACAAGATGATGTAATTAAGATTATGCACCAAGAGCTGGCCATGATATGTAAATTCATCGAAGAAAATAGCCCTATTATTAGTATGAAACATATGAAGTTCTGGTCAATTCCAATTTCAAATTGTATTGAAACCAGATGATGAGTATTGATCATATGATCCTTGAAAATTGATCCGATATAATACGGGTTAACAAGATTTCGAAGAATTGCTGGATTTCAGATGTGGCCATACCTATTAATGTACACATGCATAGAACATATGTAGAAAAAATTGCGAAATAGGTAGATCTGGCGCGCCACATAAAGCAGCGTGAGAGACTAAATAATATTAGTCTTATCCCAATCATTGTATCCAGTATAAGAATTATCGAGCAAATTTTAATCGATGAGCTGAAAAAATTGAAGTGCGAATATCTGTTACAAGAAATGTCAAAAGCAGGTATACTGATGTCATGTTCTAATAGAAGTAAGCATGAAAAAAATAATACAAATTTTGATAGTTACTGATACAGTCAGGTCAAAGACGAACCATCTACGCCGTCCTCGCAACTTGCCCCGTTTTCGGTCAGGAGTGGTACCCTTTACTCGGAATGAGCCTTATTTATTATTTTATCCATTAAGAATGATAACTTTGAAGAATTCATCTACTTAAGGGTTATTCTAGGTACTTCTTCGAATCGAATTCGTCTTGAGAATTAGTGGACGTGAATATACCGTCTATGCGTGTAAGTACCTGCACATTCAACTTTAAACATACAACTTTAACTTCAATGTTTCGGTATTTTAATCTCGACTTAGTATTTGATATCGTAGACTAAACAGACTGACTGACTATAGATTTGTCTTAAATTCGACTTCTTGAAACTTTCTAACTCGACAGATTAATTAGATGAAGTTGGATAGATCCGCAAACTTATTTTCGGCACTGATTCAGATTCGAAATTTACTAATTAATTGACTTTAAATCATGAATGTTACTTATGGGACATTCTCGAAAAAATTAGGAATTGAAAACTGATGAAATTGTAATACCAATACATGGGACCTCACCAGATATTAGAAATGGTTTCCCAAAACAATGTTAAGTCACAAATAGGAAACCGTACTAAGGTAGTGAACATGAATAAACTAAGATTATCTAAAATGAAATAGATTAAGGTAATTGTGTTACAGAAATCATGGAGCTTCTCGGCATATTAAAAACGCTTATAGACACCATCAGCGGATGTTTTTGCTTTTTGGGGCATGACTGTGGGGGAGCCTCAATGAACATCACGACAATTTCACTGCTGGACACGGGGGAATGCACTATCCTATCGCACGCACAAAATGCCACAGAAGTTTACATTCAGCTTCTGCAACTAGCAGAATACAACCAAACACATGTGCACCAGTGCCGAATAGAACTCGACGATTTGTTATTGTGGAATGTCAACCCACGTCTCAGCTGTGCATGGGAATAACGCCGATCTTGCAAGTATCATGTTTACGGTCCAAAATCATGGAGTATCGAAGTGCTACACTGGCAAGGACAATCTCAACAGACGGCAAGTGCTCAGGGACGCAGTACGTCAACTCCTACATGGGACAATGTAGTGTTGCAGGTAGCAGTGAAAATAAATATTAAAGAATATTACGCAACAGTTAAAATTAAATAGGACAGTGTAGTGCTAAGCAAAGGTACATTGTATGTTTTTACGGACGGTACATGTGTTACTGATGAGGAAGGGAACACATTTTGGACAACTAGACCTGACTTATCGTGTAATTTCGAACATTTCGACGTGCTGTACGAGGGACTAGCCAAAAAAATTGAAGCGACAAGCCGTATGGAAATATATCCTGACATCTAAACTATAACGACACAGGACGTCACGTTTACCTTGGAAAAGAGGGCGGAACATCACTTGTGCGGGTACACTCTGCTACGGAGCGAACACCCGAAGTTATTCATCTTGGAGACGCAAAAAAGAAGGACTTTCGCGTCAAGGATAAAACTATCAGTTGAAAATCTCGATCTGTTCGTCTATATGAACTCGAAGTTCGTGTACCTAGAAAAACACATGAGAAACCAGATGACTGCCTTGTATAGTGACGTCATCAAACAAAAGTGTGAATTGGAGAAACAGGTACTTAAAAATGCATTAGCACTGGCGACTCTTCGACCAGATGAGTTCGCCTACACTATCATGAAGGCAGCAGGATATATGGCCGTAATGGTGGGAGAAGTAATACACATTGTAAAATGCATACTTGTTCCCGTCAGCGTGAGACCATCAGAAGAATGCTATCACGAGCTACCAGTTTATCACCAAAACGACAGCCTCTATCTGACACCCAAGTCGAGAATGCTAGGAAAAATTGGAACCATTAGGGAGTACAATGCGTTGCTTCCCCCAATGTATCATTTAGAGGGAAACTGGTACGGACTAACATCAAAATCCGTAGATATCCCAAATACTTTAACCACTGACGAAACCATCATGGAATAAACACAAAAAATTTAATGAGAAGTGGTATATATTCTCAACAGGACTTAGAAAATATACACGATTATATTATGTTCCCCGCCGAAAGACCGGAACTACTAAACACCATTGTCAGAGGAGCTACGGGACACCGTGTTCCAACCAAAACTATCTCCATGTAGAGGAGAAGCGGATATTGACAAAATCACAGACGGTGCAATCTCGAAATTGTGGCAAGGTTTCCTAGCATTCGGATTAGCTAGCGCGGGATGTATTGGACTATTTGTTCTAATCAAAGGAGTTAAGTTGTGTATCGACGCCGTGCTTAAAGGATACGTACTCCACGCAGTCTAGGGTTCGAGCTGACATCTGTTGGGGGCCGTTTGGAGTTCGTTAACACACCTGCTCTTGCATCTGAAACAACAAGAACAGCAATATGGAAAAGGAATTTTAACGGCCAATGAAAGTGGTGATACCATTGAAACAAGAGTGGACAAACTAGAAAGTAATGTGACTCCGATCCCCGTCACCAGGGAAGGTGGGAGATATTCAATTTTAGAAGGATTTCTGGCTGCTCACAAGAACAAGTCGTCGGAAATCGAAGATCCTGAACGACTCAATTAAGGGGGAAATGTCACGCGGCCGTCTGAAGACGTGTAGGAATCATCTATCAATAACATGAAATTACTAATTCAAAGTCAAAAGGTAACTACCGTCGATAATTCTACTATCGGTAACTCTACTGACGATAATTCTATCTTTTTAACTCTACTATCGATAATTCTACTATATGGTACAACTCATTATAACAATTTATTAACACAGGATATACTCCTGTAACTTTGATACGCGGAAATAATAAAATCAAACGATAAGTCCAAGACACCCTTATCATAAATAGCGAGACGACATCCGGTGATTATGAATTCTAACACCCAGCGTTTCAAGTATTATCCATAGCGATATTTACATCATTCCTGGAACCATACCTGCCAATAATCGCATTCCAGAGGTTACGGATTTTTGGAACTACATCCGGTGATAAACATCGACCAAGCACAATACTCGGAAAAGGTGACGAAAGTGCGCTTACAGAGCATTACACCACCTTTGTCTTCGAATAATGTCTTCGTAGATAGGCAGCACGAAGGAGTGGCGCGCATGCGCAGTGACGACTTCTGGGACTCGACCGAATGGGAGCGTAGCGACACGGCAGTCACTCTTCATCCTTTAATCAACTCGATTAGTCGGAAGCTCTTAGTTCTGTGTATTAGTGATTAATTTCTAAGTCTAACAAATAACTTAGAATCTCTTGAGAAGTAGATAGTTTCTATTACGCTGTTATTTTACACTGTATATTTCATATCTGGTTAAGCGGTTCTAACGCGATTACCTTTCTTCAATTGAGTATTACTACATTGTAGTGAAATAAATGTCTCCTTCGCTTAATTTAGTAAGGTTATGAAAGAAAATCTTGGACTTACCGTTTGACTTTATTATTTTCGCGTATCAAAGTTATAGAGATATATCTTTTGTTAATAAATTGTTATAATGAGTTGTATCGTGTAGTGAATACATAAAAGATTCTTAACTGATGAATGTTAATAATTTTACTTGAGTGTGGTTATTATTTATTATATGAATACTTAATGATTATTTAACATAAGATCTGATTGATTTTACAACGAAGGTTCCATTATATATATAAATTGTTAATATAGAATCTTTAACTGCTAACTGTATATTAGGTTGGGGAAAAAGAAATCCATTATTTTTGCGTGAACTTTAAGACTTTATTTAACATGTTTCGGATTGTCCGATTTGGGTCAAATATGTACCGTTTCGTTCTATAATTTGTTGCCATTTTAAAGGTAACTACATAATGTCTCTCTCATAGAAGTCTTGGTCCTTATTGGCGAAAAACTCTAGCAATCGATTTTCACAATCATCTCTTGATGCCGATTTCTTATCAATCAGAAATTTTTGCAATGCGAGAAAAAGATAATAATCGCTTGGTGCCTGGTCCGAACTATATGGTGGATGCATTCAAACTTTTCAACTAAGCTCCCGGAGTTTCTGGCGAGTCACTACAGATGTATGTGACCTGGCGTTGTCCTTATGGAACACAACACCTCTTCTGTTGGACAATTCTGGCCGTTTCTGGTCAATCGCTAGCTTCAAACGGTCCAGTTGCTGACAGTAGAGATCCGAATTGTTTCGCCATATGGAAGCAACTCATAATAAATGATTCCTTTCCAGTCCCACTAAATGCACAGCAGAACCTTCCTGGCCGTTAGTCCTGGTTTGGGCACCGTTTGAGCTGCTTCACTGCGCTTTGATCACCATCGTTTTCGCACAGTATTGTCGTATGTAACCCATTTGAAATTACAACGATGGTTAAATCAAACAATTAGATTCATATTCAACATTGAATGATACAAACGTATCACACAATTTTTTCGAAAATTAAAATGGTTCAAATTAAAAGACAGAAGAAAGTACTTTTTGAAAACCTAACTGCGCAGTCTTGACAACACAGATCCTCCTACCTATTTGAAAACATCCTATATAGATCAGATTCAAACATAACTGGTAAGACAACTATGGACCAAGTTGAACACTTCAGCCACTCAACATGTAGAAAATGAATGTACAACAAATCATATACTTACATGGCACTCATAGAACTCATCACCGGATAATATACAATCATCTGTATTTATAAACCAGGTAAATGATGATAATTCAGAAATAAGATAAGTGTTGCATGAGGCGTCAAGTAGTGGTTCCAATATCTCTCTCCGCCCCAATCAAAGAGACGAGGATTCGTACACTAGCTCAGAAGGTATGTTTGATTCTGCCTCGTGTCCGTACATTATATCGCCTCATTCAGAGGAAACATATAGGGATTCGTGGAATATGGTAGAATCACACGATCAAATTTCGTTCAAAAAAGACAATTTAGCGATCTTCATCAATTCTTTATGATGAAGGAGCTAAACAATTGACCAAACTCGGAAAGCTTCCTCAATACAAAGATCTAACATTGGAACCTGCAAGCGTAACAAATTTCAGAAAGAACAAATTAATATCTCTACTCATTGGGGAAACGGACAACATAATGTTAAGTGATGAAATACAAGATTCCGCACTCGTATCGCTATTATCGGCAACACGAGAGCTGGATCTTTGTACGGTATACATTTCAAAAACAGTCAAAGTTAATAATGTACCATGGCAATATATCGAAAAAAGGTTGGGAGAGGTATTTAATGGAGAATTTTGTATGATTTGCATTTGTAAAAATTTGACAAAAACACCTGAGAAACATGAGAAAGAGGATTTAGTACGAGATTATCACGCATCAGGAGTATACATAAAGGGGTAACAAAAACTTACAACAGAATAAGACAACATTATTATTGGAATAACATGAAAATAACAAATATAACTTTTTATTCAAAATTGTTTAGAATGCCAACTAGCAAAATTGGTTTGAATAAATAACAAACATCCGATGATACTAACAGACACACCAGCTGCTGCATTCGATAAAGTAACAATGGATATTGTCGGTCCTCTCCCGTAAACTCCAAAGGGAAATAAATTTATCCTGACAATCCAAGATCAGCTTACAAAGATATCCATCACAGTACTCCTCTGTAACACCACGTCCATTGACATAGTGAATATAATGGTCAATGATTTAATTTGTAAATTCGGAGCACCGCGCGCTATCTTTACAGATAAAGGTACGAATTTTCTAAGTTCTTTTACAAAAGCAATAGCGCGAAAATTCAAAATAAAACAGTATAAGAATACAGCATTTTATCCGCAGTTTAATAGGTCGATTGAGAAGTCTCATTGAAAAGTCGATTGATGGAATATTTAAAAACGTTCGTCAAGAAGGAAAAGGATTGGGACGAATGGTTAGGTTTTGCAAAGTTCTCATATAACACCAGTACTCATGAAGAAATTCGCTTCTCACCTAATGAACTAGTTTTCGGAAAGATAGCCAGGATACCAGCGTCAGACTCGCCATTAGATGAGCATTTGGAATAGACGTATTTTCAATACTACACTAAATTAATAAACAAAATTAATCATACACAAGAGATAGCACGACATAATTGTTGCTATCCTTCCTTGTGAAGGCCAAGAAACGATCAAAGATAAATCCTCAAGTATTAAAGGACGAAGACGAAGCATTTCTTTTAAAGGAATCCACCTTATTATTTGGAAATCAGAACACTGACTCTCGCAAAATTTTAGAAATGCTACCCTGCAACAATATTAAATTATAAGTTAATGGAAGAACAAAGATATTTAATTGTAACAAATTAAAGAAATCGAAACTAAGTCAAACAAATATTAGAATTTAAAGTATTTCAGAGACGTGGGAAAAATATTAGCAGTAGCGATAACGATGCTACTGATGGTCAAAATCTGTGTCGCTTTCCTGTGGTGCGACTGCGGAAGAGCGATCACCAATATTACAATATTATAACATTATCACTGTTGGACACTAGGGATAGTGACGCCCTTACCGAAATGCCGAATTCTAGATTTATATACAACTACTCCGGCTAACAAACGCACGCATGTACATCAATGTCATGTGGAACTGAACCGCACGGTACAACATTGCAGAATGGCATCTTACGTGTCAGTCGACCACAACGGGAAAAGAGTATATATGTTGAACACGTCCTCGGCATCATATAAAAACGCGTTCAACACAGCGACCATAGGCATAACTCTCACATTTCAAATATCGAGGTTAAAAGTCAACACTACAGAACATCTAAGTGTTACCTTGGCCGGATCTGTATCCATGGTTGACCGGATTTATATACACTGGAACATAATATGTCGATTCAAATGGCACTTGAGACGACGTAGTAGTGCAAGCATCGGTGAAAATCAACCTGCAAGAATACTTTACCACGGTAAAAATCAAGGATAATAACGTAATTTTCCGACAGGGAACTACATGCAATTTCACGGAAGGCACTTGTATCACAGACGAGGAGGGTAATGCATTCTGGAAAACTGATTCAGTCTGCAATTTCGAGCATTACAATGTGCTATATGAGGGCTTAGCGACAAAATTGACAGTTTTAGGAAAGGCAGAAGCATTCTATATGTTGATTACGCATGACATCATGCTCACACTAGAAATTATTTATGCGGTTACACATTATTAAAAAGTGAACATTTAAAATTGTTTATACTGGAAACACGTACAGGCCGAGCATTTTTATCAAAAATAAAACTTTCAGTTGAGGAGCTTGATCTTTTGCTTACGTGAACTCAAAATTTGTTTTCCTAGAAAAGACAATGAAGAACCAGATGACCACTTTAAATAATGTCAAAACAAAAGAGCAAATTGGTAAAATAGATGTTAAAAAACGCTTTGGCACTGGCTACATTGCGCCTGGATGAGTTCGCGTGATGAAATCAGCCGGTTACATGGCTGTGAAAACGGGAAAAGTGATTTACATCATCAGATGCACTCCGGTACCAGTATAGATAAAACCATCAAAAGAGTATTATAACGAACTCCCGGTCTATCAGCAAAACGTCAGTCTATTTTTAACACCAAAATCGAGCATATTAACACATTGTACGCCGGCCCCGCGAAAACGCGGAATTCGAAGTCTGTCGCTTTAACGGCGACCCTGCGATAATGTGGGATTCTTTTGCTTGGTATTCTGCCTTCTGTTGCCATGATTACGTCGATGTTCATTTTTTTATACCGTCGAAACGTAACGTATACGATGATTCAGCAACAACTAAAACAAGAGTCACTCTCGAGCTGTGTATTCCATGGACAGTACATCTTTCGTAGTTGTACGCTTTTAGTGGAAGAGCATAATAAGCCTTCTTATTCTGTACATTTTTACGCATATAATATGAGTGAATTTACTGAGTATATTGCTGATCCTCTGTCAGATTATTCAGTACAATCAGAAAATACTAACATAGAAGTCGAGGACAGTGATAGTGATGTGGCTCCAAGGAGGAAATCAAAAGCTGTTCTATTACAGTATTCCAGTGAATTCGATGATCTGAGTGATAGTGAAGTGTTCGCAGAATCACTTAGTTATACTGATACTGAATCATGGTCATATGTTGATAAAGCTCCTGATATACCAGAGTTTATTGCTGAACCTGGTCCAAAGATTTTTCCTGCTAATAAGCAAAGCATAAAAGAAATCAAACACCTATTATCATCAAAATAAGGACAAGATATGTAAGGGGAAGAAAATGTTTAAGTGGAATGATGTTTCTCTAGCCGAGATGAAGAAATTTCTTGGTATGATTATATTGATGGGCCAAGTGAAAAAAGATCGAAAAGATGATTACTGATCCTCAAAGTTTTATACCAAAACACCATCGTTCTCGACGATAATGTCACGTAACAGATTTCGCCAGATTTGGGATAATAGCATTTTTCAAATAATCGTACAACAGCTGGGTCTAATAAGCTCGAGAAGATTCGGCCGATACTAAATTATTTATTAAATAAATTTAAATCAGTATACACTCCTAAAAAAGAGCTTTCGCTAGACGAATCTATTATTCCGTGGCGTGGAAAATTGTCTATAAAAACGTACAACCCAGCAAAAATAATGAAGTATGGCCTACTTTGTCGTATGTTATGTGAAGCTAGAAGTGGATATATTTGCAACATGGAAATATACTGTGCGAATGGTAAACAACTGGACCAAATTACGTCATTGCTCGATACAAATATAGGTTTGGGATATCATCTGTATATGGACAATTATTATAACAGTATTCGTACTGCAGAATTGCTACTAAAAAATGGTACTCGAGTTTGCGGTATAATTACAGCGAATAGAGGTATTCCCGAATCTATGAAGCATATCAGATTAAAAACTGGAAATTATACATTTAAAAGAAAAAACGAAATTTTAGTACAGGCAAGAAAGCCAAAACGCAAAATCGTATACATGATCTCTACAATACATTCGGCAGAACTAACAAACACAACAAAAGTACATTTGAAAACAAAACAAGCAATTACAAAACCGCAATCCGTCATTGATTATAACAAATATATGATGGGCGTAGATTTGGCCGACCAGTTTTTATCATACTATTCCATCCTGAGGAAAACAGTGAAAAAGACAAAAAAAACAGTTTTGTTTCTGTTAAATTGCGCATTGTTGAATGCATATAGATTATATGTTGAGTTCAATGGTAACATTATAAGATATAAACAGTTTTTGTATGCTATACGTTTATGGATCGAGGAATACTCAAGTGCTCAAAAAGTATCGACTGATTGTGCGGAAGAAATACCTAAGTCTGCATTAGTTCCTACACGTCGCACACCAAAATATCATCACCCTCAGAGACTTTCGGTTGATATGAAGAAGCACAACGTTACTTGAATTATTGGATCTGGAAACAAAAATTGATATGTACGACGTCCATGCAAAGTTTGCTCTACTAGCAAAATAAGAAACGAGAGTAGTTTTATGTGTGTTCTATGCCTAGTCCCATTACATCTTGGAAAATGTTTTGAAAAATACCATACATCCCTTAAATATTAATATTTTTCTTTCCGTTTATATTATATATATGTAATAATAAATCATAAAATAAGACAGGTGTGTTTTTATAATTATAAATAAAAATTTTTGATTTTACTTCTACTTTTCGTTATCGTTAAATTGTATATGAATTAATAAATTGAATATGGAAACAAAATATAGTGTTTTACGAAAATGTACAAAATTTTAAATATTTTCTTCACGTACTCATTGATTGTAAACAGGCCACTGTCTCGGCTCCGGTGTCCGTCATCCGGGCGGCCCTGGAAAGGGACAGAATAAACGTGGGGTGGACATCAATGAGGGTGCATGGACTCAGGCAGCGGCCCATCAGATGCCACAGTGCCTTGCATGAGGACATGTCGCGGCAATGTGCCCGGCTATAAAGCCTAGGACAGACCTACGCTACGTCTGTGGAAAACTAGACCACCTGACCAAGACGAGCACGAATAAACCTGAGTGTCCGGTTTGTGCAGACGCTGGCCAGAAGCCGACCAACCACCGTGCCGGTTTTTGGGAGTGCCCGGTAGTGCCTCCCAGAAAATGGGTAGACAAGGTGTTCGGGAGGGCACCAAATGTTTGCCCGGAAATAATCCAGAAAGACCCGTATAAGGTCGTGCAAACAACTGCAATGAAGATAGTAAAAGTGACCGAGAAGAAAAGTGCGCATATTGGCTCCATGGTGCGCCGCCTGAGTCGATCGGAGCCTTGCCCGAGGTGGCCGCACTGGAACTATTCTCCTATGCGGCCTACCGTTCGCACTCATGTTCACATACATATCCGCACGATCACTTACACATCCTTCTTCTCGCGTCCGTTCCCTGCGCCTCTCAGCGTCCTCATTTGCACACATGACCCGCCCAGCGAAGGTCCGAAAGACCGTTCATCACGGGACAGTCAGTGGACCCTGATTATCAGGCGAAGGGTTAGCTGCCCTCCCCCATCGCGTCGATCAGTTCATTCCTGGCATCCGTCCACGTCGGGCAGTCGACCAGGATGTGCTCCGCCGTATCCTCACTCCACGCGCAGTGGAAACAACGTGGGGAGGGAATCTTCATTATTTTATTTAAATACGCTAAGAAACAGCAATAGCCGGTCATCAGCTGTGTGGTGTGAAATGTCGTTCCTATAGAGAACAGCCAATCATTCGGCAATAGCTACCCACACGCGTACTCCCGTTGCCTCTAGTGCCCCTACGATCTCTAGTTCCTCAGCTTTCCATGCTTCTATTGCCCTCCTTTCGGCAAGAACACCCAATACAGCCTAAGCACGCGGGGGAACAGCACGGAGTGTGGAGCCTTTGTGTGGTCCCATCAGCTCCAGTCGCTGCTCCACTCGATGTCTGATGCCGCTGTTGCTCCTGCTATTGCTTTCACTGCAGCTGCTGCTGCCACTGCTGCTGCTGTTGCCGCTGCTGTTGCTGCTGCTGCACTTGCTGCAGCTGTTGCTGTACACTGCGGACAGTCTCCGCCAGTGCCTTCATCGACCCATCTGAATGCCTTCCGTCCGGGGTCCTTTCCTTGGTTTTGGCAGCTAAGGGAGTCTCCATCCTCCTGATTACCCTTTTGAGGCGGGTGTTCTTCTCTGATATTTCCTTATTGCGCAGCTCCATGGCTCTCAGTTCAGCCTTCAGCTGCACAATTGTCTCCTTCGCCAACGAAGGATCATCTCCCCGGGTTTGGAGCCTAACTCTTAGGGTCTTGAGCCCCTCCATAGTTATTGAGCCCCTCTTTAGTTATGGGTTCTCTTCATAACCCCCGAGATGTCTCCCTTCAGGTTCCGGCATTTCAGCCTGGCGCTTTCGGCTTCGATGGAGGCTTCCTTCAGCGTGTCGATCACCCTACTAGTCTCCACCTGAGACAAGGCAGGGGTCTCCGCCGGTCCTCCTTCACCCAGCACGGGTCAGTCTACCCCCGACTCATCCTCCTCGGACGAGTACACCACGGGCCTCGCACATTTAATCTTCCGTGTCTCTCTTCTTATAGTCAGGCCGAAGAACCGCATGCGCTCAGCGGCCCTTGTAGCCTTTAACCACTCCTCCAAGTAGCACTCATCCCTACCTACACTTCCTGGTGCATTAGATACACCTCCTACCTGTGGTGCCTTTCCTGATGGATTATCCAGAGCTAGAGCCAGGTTGCCTACCCAGAGCTCCTGGCAGTCGCTGGTTGACGACGGCGGGTGGGCTGCCCTACCACCATCTGACACCGCCGTGGCATGGGTTTCTCAACCACGCCCGCTTATTCCTTTGGTCGTACTATCCATGTTTGATTGAGAAAACTAATATTGAGAACCAGGCTCCCCAAAGGAAGGGAAAGGAACGGAAGGAAGCCAGAGAGAGAGAAAGAATTGAAAAAGATATGACAGAAGAGAAAAGATAGGGACAGCCATACAAGAACATTCATACTCCATTCACACAATCCCTTTTAGTCGCCTCTTACGACAAGCAAGGAGTACTGTGGGAGTATTATACACACCCTACCCACGAGGGGGCTGGTGCCCCTATTAGCCAAAGTTCCTCAGATTTTCACGCTTCTATTGCCCTCCTTTTGGCAAGACCACCCAATACAGCCTTAGTACGCAGGGGAACAGGTTCCTCCGCGTCTCTAACAGCCGCATACGTCTCCGTCAGTTGGGGTGCCAGATGAGCGAGAGGAATAATCCCCGCAATTATCACAGCCGCGTGGAAGAAGACCGTCCTATAGGCACAACACATCCAGATCGTCACCTTCCTCTAGAGGCTCCGAACAGCCCGCCCGATCTTCATCTCCACCACGACGAAGCGCCATCACACCGGCCCCCATAAAGGTGCACCAAGTGGATCACGCCCCTGTACAGCCATCGCTGCTTCTCTCCCGATCCGTGAAGGTTCGGAAGGAACCTCCTAAGGGAACGGGGGATTCCCCCGGCTTTAGCAACTAGGGCCTTGAAGTGGGGCCTAAACGACATTCTTGAGACTATCACTATACCTAGGTATTTAACGCTGGTCATAATTTCTACGCAAACTCCTCCAAGGAAAATCTTAGGGGTAGGAACATTCCTGCGTCTGCAGAAGGCAGAGGCAGAGAAGGCTATGGCCTCCGTCTTTTGTGGCGCCACGTTAAGACCCAATCCCTCGATTACCAAAACGTTCAAGTCCCGCTCAGCATTCATGGTAGCCTGAGACAGGTCCCATCCCGATGACAGAAGGGGCGTGTCATCCGCATAGCAGACAATACGGGTGTCACCTGGCATCGGAGTTCGGAGCACACTTTCATAGACAATGTTGCACAACGTAGGGCTCAAAACGGATCACTCTGGGACCCCACAATATACCTGTCTTTCCATGGCGAGTTCGTATTGGTCTGTACATGCTATGGCGCGATTGTCCAAATAGCTCCTGATGATGCTCACCAGTTAGCGTGGATAATTTTTATGCTCCATCGCCCTGACAATAACGGCCCACGGCAAGGAGTTGAAAGCGTTCGAGATATCCAGACTTATCATGGTAACCACCTTCTTGACTCGCGCCGATTCCTCCACGAAGTTTTTAACATCGAGGACGGCATCCACAGTGGATCTTTCCGTCCTAAATCCATATTCTGACGGGTCTCCTCTAAGTAGCTGTTGATCCGGGCAACAATTACCCGCTCGAATAGTTTTCCTAGTTCGCCAATCACGCATATGGGTCTATATGATCGCGGTGAGTCCGGGAGCGCGTCCCTTTTCTTTTTGATCAGGACGAGCCTCTTCCACGCTGTCGGGAACCTTCCTGTCCTCAAGCATGCGGAGAAGCACTGCGCCAACCCTTTTCCACAGTGTGTCGACGCAGCACGCACAACCACACCTGGTATCCCATCCAGTCCAGGAGCCTTCCTTCTTTTTCCTTTCCTGGCGGCAGCCAAGACCTCCTTCGCAGAGATAGTCAGCTCTGAGAGTGTAGGTTCCTGTGGTTTATCAGTTCCCGGTCCTCCTGGGAATACCTCAGAGAGGATATTCTCCAGTACCTCATCCTCCAGGATTTCAGTTACTGATGAGGCATAAGGCCTAAGTTTTTCCAAGACCAATTTGGAGGGTCTGCCCCATGGATCATTCTCTATGGAGTCCAGCGGTCCCTCCATGAGTTCTTCTTGGCTTCCTTAATAACCATAGTCAGTGCCCGCCTTGCGTCCAGGCACCGCACTATTTCCTCCCAATACTTCTTTTTCCTGTCTCTGGAAAGTTTCTTTACTGTGGCCGTCGCAACAGCTCTAAGGTTCGTTAATTCGTCCGACCACTAGTAAGCACTTTTCCTACCGTAGGTTTGTCCCCTCACCCGGGACATGGACATGTCGCACGCTTGTTTCAGTGTAGACTGTGCCCACTTTACCATCTTGTCCACACAGTCCGCACCGGTCGCACTTCTCCCGCATCTAATTCCACCCGTCCACTCCCCTGACATGAGGGCCGCAGCCAAGTAGTCCTCATCCAGGGAGTTAACCTTCCAGCGAGGAAGCTTTTTATCCTGCGGGCGAGTGTTTCGGACCCCAGCAGCTTTGTACCTGTAACTATACCTAATATATAGGTGGTCCGACAGGGACACAGCCTCATCCACTCTCCAGTCCGAGAAGCGGACGCCAGCCGCCGACGTGCCCCACGTTAGATCTATAACGCTCGACCCCTGTGCTCGAACGCACGTGGGACAGCCAACCCGGTTCAGCAGACCCAGATCCATTCTATTGGCACAGGCACAGAGAAACTCACCCCTTCCGGTTATTCCTGCCTTCCAGGTCCCATCTGCTGGACCGGGCATTAAAATCGCCAGCCACTAGCGCTGGGAGAGCGGGAAATGTTTCTAAGAGCTCTTCAAGCTCATCAAGGAGTCTACTAAACATAATCATGTTCTCGCTGGGAGGAAAGTATACTAAAACTACCAGCGAGTCCCCCCATTTAACGGCTACGTAGAAAAGGCCCCGACGCACCAGGCTACAGGGTCTTCTACTCTCGCCCACAAGCACCGCGGAAAGTGGAGTCCCTCCTAGGGATGAGAACCACCTCTCATCCCCCGGAGGAACCCACCATTGTTTCGCAATGATCGCGAGCTCCACTCTGTCCTGTCGCATACGATGTCCCAGCAAGTCCTGTGCACGGCGCGCGTGGTTTATGTTAGTTTGTAGAACAGCAGAGAACATTGTCTATGGACTCTCCGCTGTTTCTACCACTATTGAGGTGCCCGGTACCCCTTGTTCCACCTCCATGTCATCCTGTGACTTTCTTCTATGGGTCCCTTTCCCTGACACTACACTTTTCCTGTTTGTCGTTGTTTCCGGACCACCATTTGGTGCCCTCACGAACACCTTGTCCACGCATTTTCTGGGAGGCACTACCGGGCATTCCCAGGAACCGGCACGATAGTTAGTTCCGGCCGGCATCTGCGAAAACCGGGCACGCCATCTTGTCCGTACATGCTTTGGCCACGTGGCCCGGTTTCCCACAAATGTAACAAAGGTCTGTCCTGGACTTCGTGGCCGGTCACGTTGCCACGACATGTCCACGCGCAAGGCACCGGTGGCATGTGAGGGACCGCTGCCTGAGTTCATGCACCCTCACTTTTGTGAGTCCCACGTCTATTCTGCACCTTTCCAGGGCCGCTCGGATAACAGGCATCGGAGCCGTGACAGTGGCCTCGCCTAGTCTGCCCCTGCCAATCCTGATCTCTGCAACCTTAATAAGGTTGGGGTCTGTTCCAGACCGCACCTCCAAAAGTGCGTTCCTTATGACGGTACCATTGGCGTACGCGTCCAATCCCACCAGCCTCATGGTGCTCGTACGAAGGGGACGGGTAATTTTTGCCCCTGGGACAGCATTCCTCAAGGCCTCCGCCACCCGGTCGGCCTTCGCATTTGCCCCTTTGCCTCGTACCTGCCATATAAAGGCACCTGTGAGTCCTCTCCTGCAGGACATGGTGCCAATTCCCAGGTCCTTCAGGTTGATTCCTTCCATGGCCCGCACGAGTGCATCCCTGTACGTCGTCTCCTCGGTACAGGATAGGGAAATTGCAGCAACTTCTCTTTTCCTTTGCAACTTCTTCCTCCGTCGTTGCGCACGGTTCCTCCCCTTCCTTTTCTTCTTGCAGGGCGCCTGTACCCGCAAGGGTTGAGTGTCGTTGACTACATCCTTTGATGTAGCCAGGGAGAGTGCATTTGCTTCTCTCCTCTGGACCCGCCTCCTCTTTCGGCCAAGCACCTACATAAAATCATCCTGCGGGGTTAGTAACTTAACTGTACTTACCTGCTGCGCAGTGGGTCAAGTGGACTCAGCACAGAGTGTGGGGCCTTGTGTGGCCCACCATCTCAAGTGGCTGCTCTACTCGATGTCTGCTGCCGCTGCTGCTGCTGCCGCTTCTGCTGCTGCTGTAGCTGGATACTGCGGACAGCCTCCGCCAGTACCCTTAACGACTCGTCTGTATAATTTATATCCGGAGTCTTTGTTTGGCTTTTTTCAGCCAAGGGGTTTGCCAAAGTTTTTTCCTTCTTCTTAATTGCCATCTTGAGGCGAACGATTTGTTCCATCATCTGTCTATTGCGCAGATCACTGGCCCTAAGTTCTGTCTTCAGCTGCGCACTGGTTTCCTTGGCTGATAGAGGATTATCTGCTCGGATTTGGAGTCTTTCACTTAGAGACTTAACTCCTTTCGTCGTTATTTTATGGGAACGTTTCATGATCCCTGAAATGTCCCCTTTAAGATTGCGGCATCTCAACTTGGAATTTTCGGCTTCTGTGGTAACTTCACTGATGCTATCCAGTATCCTACCAGTCTTCACCTGAGACAAGGGGGCTCTGCCTGTCCTTCCTAACTAAATACGGGCCAGTATACCCCTGACTCCTCCGAGGCAGAGTACCTGTCGGACCACCTGTATGTTAAATATAGCTATAGGCACGAGGCTGCAGAGGTCTGAAATCCTCTCCCACAAGATATAAAGCCCCCTCATTGGAAGGTTAATTCCCTTGATGAGGACTACTTAGTTGCTGTCCTCATTTCAGGGGAGTGGACGGGTGGAACTAAGTGCAGGGAGAGTACGGCCGGTGCGGACTGTGTGGACAAGCTGGTGAAATGGGCACAGTCTACACTAAAACAAGCGTGTAATATGGCCATGTCCCGGGTGAGGGGACAAACCTACGGTAGGAAAAGTGCTTACTAGTGGTCGGACGAATTAACGAACCTTAGAGCTGTTGCGACGGCCACAGTAAAGAAACTTTCCAGAGACAGGAAAAAGAAGTATTGGGAGGAAATAGTGCGGTGCCTGGACGCAAGGCGGGCACTGACTATGGTTATTAAGGAAGCCAAGAAGAACTCATGGAGGGACCGCTGGACTCCATAGAGAATGATCCATGGGGCAGACCCTCCAAATTGGTCTTGGAAAAACTTAGGCCTTATGCCTCATCAGTAACTGAAATCCTGGAGGATGAGGTACTGGAGAATATCCTCTCTGAGGTATTCCCAGGAGGACCGGGAACTGATAAACCACAGGAACCTACACTCTCAGAGCTGACTATCTCTGCGAAGGAGGTCTTGGCTGCCGCCAGGAAAGGAAAAAGAAGGAAGGCTCCTGGACTGGATGGGATACCAGGTGTGGTTGTGCGTGCTGCGTCGACACACTGTGGAAAAGGGTTGGCGCAGTGCTTCTCCGCATGCTTGAGGACAGGAAGGTTCCCGACAGCGTGGAAGAGGCTCGTCCTGATCAAAAAGAAAAGGGACGCGCTCCCGGACTCACCGCGATCATATAGACCCATATGCGTGATTGGCGAACTAGGAAAACTATTCGAGCGGGTAATTGTTGCCCGGATCAACAGCTACTTAGAGGAGACCCGTCAGAATATGGATTTAGGACGGAAAGATCCACTGTGGATGCCGTCCTCGATGTTAAAAACTTCGTGGAGGAATCGGCGCGAGTCAAGAAGGTGGTTACCATGATAAGTCTGGATATCTCGAACGCTTTCAACTCCTTGCCGTGGGCCGTTATTGTCAGGGCGATGGAGCATAAAAATTATCCACGCTAACTGGTGAGCATCATCAGGAGCTATTTGGACAATCGCGCCATAGCATGTACAGACCAATACGAACTCGCCATGGAAAGACAGGTATATTGTGGGGTCCCAGAGTGATCCGTTTTGAGCCCTACGTTGTGCAACATTGTCTATGAAAGTGTGCTCCGAACTCCGATGCCAGGTGACACCCGTATTGTCTGCTATGCGGATGACACGCCCCTTCTGTCATCGGGATGGGACCTGTCTCAGGCTACCATGAATGCTGAGCGGGACTTGAACGTTTTGGTAATCGAGGGATTGGGTCTTAACGTGGCGCCACAAAAGACGGAGGCCATAGCCTTCTCTGCCTCTGCCTTCTGCAGACGCAGGAATGTTCCTACCCCTAAGATTTTCCTTGGAGGAGTTTGCGTAGAAATTATGACCAGCGTTAAATACCTAGGTATAGTGATAGTCTCAAGAATGTCGTTTAGGCCCCACTTCAAGGCCCTAGTTGCTAAAGCCGGGGGAATCCCCCGTTCCCTTAGGAGGTTCCTTCCGAACCTTCACGGATCGGGAGAGAAGCAGCGATGGCTGTACAGGGGCGTGATCCACTTGGTGCACCTTTATGGGGGCCGGTGTGATGGCGCTTCGTCGTGGTGGAGATGAAGATCGGGCGGGCTGTTCGGAGCCTCTAGAGGAAGGTGACGATCTGGATGTGTTGTGCCTATAGGACGGTCTTCTTCCACGCGGCTATGATAATTGCGGGGATTATTCCTCTCGCTCATCTGGCACCCCAACTGACGGAGACGTATGCGGCTGTTAGAGACGCGGAGGAACCTGTTCCCCTGCGTACTAAGGCTGTATTGGGTGGTCTTGCCAAAAAGAGGGCAATAGAAGCGTGAAAATCTGTGGAACTTTGGCTAGTAGGGGCACTAGAGGCAACGGGAGTACGCGCGAGGGCGGCTATTGCCGAATGGTTGGCTGAGTGGAGTGGGCGACCGTTCTCTATCGGAACGACATTTCATACCACACAGCTGATGACCGGCCATTGCTGTTTCTTGGCGTACTTAAATAAAATAATGAAGATTCCCTCCCCACGTTGTTTCCACTGCGCGTGGAGTGAGGATACAGCGGAGCACATCCTGGTCGACTGCCCGACGTAGACGGATGCCAGAAATGAGCTGATCGACGCGATGGGGGAGGGCAGCTAACACTTCCTATGTTAATCAGGGTCCCACTGACTGTCTCAGGTGTTGCCTCGAAATATGCTACGCCTCACTGGCTACTGCCGAAGTGGACAATACACGCGAAACCACCGGTGCGATAGGCACGGATCTTCAACTCGAGGCACCGCGGGCCACTTTAGCAGAATCTTGCGCATCCACACGCGAAAACGAAATGACTTCGGCTAAGGCTGCTCCCTTTTCCGTAAATTGTGCGTTCCCAAAAATTCACTTATTGCAGCTAAATATGGAACATTCTAAAACAGTAACAGGCGAATTGCGGGAACTGATTAGCCAAAAGCGCTTGGACGTGCTGCTTTTACAGGAGCTGTACGACCAAAAGCAAGGGACAGGATACGACATTACAGGATTAGGCAACGGAACAAGAATTGCTGCTATTTGCGATGAAAGACCCAGGTCTGCGATCGCGGCGATCAACCCGAACATCGCGTTGCTCTTTATCTCGCAGCTCAGTACTCCGCACTACGTCTGTGCAGAAGTGCAATTACCCGGCTCATTCTTTTACATCGTCTCTCATTACTTTCAATACAGTGACGAAATAGAGGAGCAGGAATCGGTACTTCGTGCCCTAAGGGGGGGAGAGAGTAATAGTATCATTGGACGCCAACGCGCGATCACCTCTCTGGGGCCCTCGGGATACAGACGAAAGAGACTCGAAGTTAGAAGTCCTCATCCGGGCATCCGGGTTAAAAGTTATTAACGAGCCGAAGCAGTTTCCCACCTTTTGGACGACGAGAGGCTTCTCATCCATCGACGTAACCCTCTCGTTGCAATCCATGAACCGATTTATAGGGCAATGAAAAGTAAGAATAGATTGGACGTCCAGTGACCACAACTCTATAGATATCTCGATACATCCCCCGAAGTTTGAGTTGGATTGGGGGAGCTGTGCTCGGGGCGCAGGGAACAGGAGGTTCAACACCTGAAGAGCTAACTGACCTGTTCGCCGAGCGCATACTCTCCCTCTCCGCGGCAAGGCTGGAGGGAAGCAGCTTAGGATCGGTTCCAGAAGTAGAGACACAAGCCAGCGTGCTCACAAGTGTCCTAAAAACCGCATGTTCCAAATCTATGTCCCGTAAAAAGGCTCATCGGAAGTCCAACCCATGGTGGACCAGAGCGCTCACGATCAAGAAGAAAGCGGTAGCTAGGTTGAAACGCGCGCTTCAGCGGGAAAAAGAATATTAGCCGCGCCTCGGGTTAATGTGCGATTATCATTCTACGCTGCGGGCATACAGCAAAGAAGTACGACGTGCCAAAGTAGACAATTGGAGGAAATTCGTTACGGAGCAGGGCAACGCAGAATCGTGGAGATATGTCTACAAACAACAGACGGGCAAACTGCGATTCGAAAGAGTAATCAATACCCTTAAACGGGACGGAGGGAAGATCACGAATTTCCGAAACACGGCTAAGATCCTCCTCAATACGCATGTCCCGGATGACTGCGTATTCGATGACACACCAGAACAGCGAGCGGTACGGTACCACTCGAGGACCGTTCCTGAAACGACGGACACCTCTCTCTTCACGGAGGAAGATTTCGCACGAATCATACGGTCCCTCAAAAACGGTAAAGCCCCCGGGCAGGATCTTATCGAGGTGTGCGTGCTCAAGAGAGCATTTGCCGCTATTCCATCCCAATTCGTTGATCTTTTCAATGGATGCCTTCAATAGGTTATCTTCCCATCTGTCTGGAAAGAGCACTCCTGAAGGGCGACAACAAGGACGCGGAAGACCTCAAGTCCTACCGACCCATATACCTTCTCTCCGTCATAGGGAAGGTTCTGGAAAGGCTACTGAAGCTGCGCTTTATCGAAACCTCCCTCGCGCCAGGAAAAATTTCAGACAAACAGTTTGGATTTGTCCAAGGACATTCCACAGAAAACGCTATCGTAGAGATGCGTCGAATCGTTTCTACCTCCTCACGGAGATATGTCATCACGTTGCTATTCAACATTTCGGGAGCCTTCGTCAACGTTTGGTGGGCTCTAGTCCTCAAGGCACCCCAAGATCGGGACTCCTCAAGAAACGTCTTTAACGTGATGACACGCTAATTCGCGGACTGTACGGGTCAAAATCGCCTTGGAAGAGTATGAAATCTCAAAGCAGGCCTAGAGAGGTTGCCCATAATGATCGGTCCACGGACCCTCCTGCTGGAATCTCATATTCGACCAGCTCCTCAGAATACTAGAAGAATCCCAGGAAACCAACGCGATCGCATACGCGGACGACCTACTTATCATTGTAGAGGGAGACTCTAGAAAAGAACTCGAAGAGAAAGAAAATCGCATGGTAAATTGCATCACCGGATGGTGCACATCGGCGAAATTGTCCATCTCCGAGCGTAAGACGGAAGCGATCGTCCTCAATAGCGACTGGGTGAAAAAGAAACCCATCGGTAGAAGGGGAAGACAACGTCCGGATAGGAAGCGGAAAACGGCGAAAAAGACCGATCTAGCTAGTAGGCCACCTACTATAAAGATAGGGAACAATAGCATTAAATTTAGGAATTCCGTTAGATACCTTGGGGTATATTTCGAAAAAGAGCTGGGGGTCACGACACCGTTACCTTAACGACAAGGTCGGCCCATTGTTCGCAAAGCTAGGTAGGCTAGCAGCTAGGGAATGGGGGCTCCGTCACTGCGCCCTCCGGGCGATCTATTGCGGTGTGTTCACCCCCACGGTCAGGTACGCGGCAACAGGATGGTCTGATCTCTGCACCGAAGGAGACCTTAAAAAGTTAAGCGCGACCTAACGATCGGCTCTCATCTCGGTCACATCCGCGTATCGCACAACTGCTACGGAATCCCTCTGCGTCGTAGCAGCGGAGCCCTCGAAAGACCTCCGGTTACTTAAACGAAGGAGACTATACAACATTAGAAAAAATAGGGACACCGAGAAAGCTACGCGAAGGCTGGAAGGCAGGAAGATTAAGCGCGCGATACAAAAGCAGGTTGATGAGGAAATTTTCAGGAATTGGCGGTCTAGATGGGAGAACTCCTCCAAGGGAAGGACAACATACGCGTTTTTCCCGAACGGAATGGAAGCCTGTTTTGTCTCTCTGAACCATTTTACAAGAAAAATGTATTTCTGGCGATAAGAAATTTGCGCAATAAATAGCTACATCTTATATAAGGTGTCAGGTAGAAGAGAAAATAAAACGCGTATGTTACATTTTATGTTTGTCCGAAAATAGGTGGAACAACTTGTAGGTGATTTTCGTGAAGGAGCATTTTCAAAATTAGGAAGACCATCGTCCTCAGATAAAGAGGAAAGGCTTAATATTAAGAGTAAGGCCCTTCCGCTTCGAGCGCCGGATACATCCGGCATCAACATGATGTGTATATCATCTGTGGACAATGACGAATTCTTCGTTTTGAACGTTTTGAACTGATTTTATTGATGTTTTGGATTAATCACATACTACACTTACTCTTTAGTGTTACATCAAAACCGCATCTAAAGTATCTATCGGATTATATTCATTTTTCTGCGAATAAACATCGTATTCTATAAGAATTAAGAATAGATCAGCTCAAGGTATAATTCTTTTTTAAGAATGAAAAATTTTAGGTTAGGCATTGTTTAAAATTTGTTTAGGAACGGTTTAAGCCCTTTCAGAATGTGTACAAGAAATAAAAAAAGTATTTTGTTTCAAAACGGAATTACCGATTCGGAAAATGATTCAATTGAGGAAAATGAAAATAATTTCCATCTATGCAAAAGAAGACGGAGAAACATACTCAGCACGTCGAAGTCAGAAACAGAGTTAATTGACGATGACCTTCAAGACACCTATTGCAACATATCGTGGACATCCAATAATCTTAAACCAAAAATCCCTCAATTTTCCTCACAGATGCCGGGAATTACAAAAAAATACGCAGATCCTACAAAATTATAGACTACTTTGAACTGTTCATTACGCAAGAGCTCGTGGAATATACTGTATCTGAAACAAATTACTACTGGGCTCAGAAGACTAATAACAACGTAGATACCCAGCAAAAAACAACAGTAGACGAAATGTACTGCTTCTTTGCTGTATCATTATTAATATCACGAAACAAAAAATTAACAATTTAAGAGTACTGGAGTAGGGATAAATATTTACAAAGTAATATTTTTGGTGAGGTAATGGTTAGAGACCGTTATTTTTCGTTGCTACGGATGATACATTTTTCACATGAACATGGGAGCATTGAGAATCGCCTAAGTAAAATAAGAGATGTAATTAATATGCTGCAAAAATCGTTCAAGGTCACATTTCACCCTTTCCAAAAACTTTGCATTGATGAAAGTTTACTATTATATAAAGGTCGCTTGTCTTTCAAGCAATATATTCTGACAAAAAGAAACCGCTTTGGTATCAAATCATATATTTGCAATTGTAAAACGGGATATGTACAAGACATAATAGTTTATTTCGAAATGTCAACGATTACAGAAATTGAAAACACGGGAATTGGAAAATCTGAGGAAATAGTTTTGTCGCTCTTAAAACCGTACATAGGGAAAGGACATATACTCTACGTTGATAACTTTTATTCAAGTCCCGCGTTATTTACCGTTTTACACAATAATTATACTAATGGTATGTAGGACTGTGAAAAAACGACGGAAAGGAATGTCAAAGATTGAAGAAAAATTAAAAAAAGGAGGGGCATGTTTTCGATTTTCAAAAAGTTTGTTGGTGATGAAGTGGGTAGATAAAAGAGAAGTTTATATGATTTCGAGTATGTACACTGCAGACTTTGCAACAACATCGAAATATGGATGAAAACAGAGTGTGCAAAAGCCCGTGTGCGTTATACACTACAATAAGTTAATGGGCATAGTAGACAAGGTGTATAGTGTGATAAATACAGTTAATTGATAAATGAACGCATATTGCCTATATAAATACAAACGCGGAGAACACATATCTATGGCAAAATTTCAGTTAGACTTAAAGCAAATAATCTCAAAATATCATTATAACGTAATTCGTTGTCAAAGCAGAGCCGCTGATAATCCAACAAGATTAACCAGAGAGGCATTTCACCTCATTGTATATAATAAAAGGTAAAAACAGAAGTCGAAGCTGTGTAATGTGTAAATATGTTATTGTGTAAATATATATCTAAAATTTGTTTATCCTTTATAATCTTACATATTATATATCAGTGCTCGTTCAACAAAAATTAATTCTGATCAGTACGATACCCACGTATGTAAATTTAATATGACTGCAAACAGTTAATGATCTAATTTAAACGACTAAATATAGCATAAAGCGTCAATAACAGCACAATTTTTGGTAATAACGTAGTCAGTAACTATGATATGAAAACGAAAATAAGACCATAAAAATAAGTAACATAACGAGTAGCCATATCTGTACGAAAGGTTCGCTCAATATAAATCTTTTTGGGAAACCAGTCCGCTTTCATTTAGATGAATCGATTTTTCCCATAGAGCAGGACGGATTTCTGAAGTGAATTCCTAAAAGGAGTCGGTGCAAATGTGGATTACGCCAAAGGACGAATTCTCGAGTCAGGAAATACTGTTAATTGATATGGAACAAATTCATATCGCCGCTAGAAATAGTATTTTAGAAAAAGTATTTTATTTCGGTGCCACGTAGAGAATAAAGAAGTTAGGAAAGAATATATTCCAAGATTGGAATCATTGCCAGAAATATATACTAGAGACTCGCTAATTAAAAATGAGCAAAGATGAGCATATTTTACGACTATCTACGACGATCATGAGATTGTCATGCCAATGCTGATATTACTAGAATATACAATGTATGAAAATTAATTACAGTGTATCAAAATTCGGATGCCAAAATATTGCAGCTAGCTTCAAGATCATTTCGTTAATAATTACTAGAATAATCAGTGTAAGCCTTAGAATAATGGAATTAATAAAAGTGATAGGACAGGTTAAATAGAATCATTATTGTTTTTGGAACATTTAAACGCGGAAGAAAGGAAAAAATGTGTTGAAGCTTTTAATAGATAGCTCAGACTGTTTTATCTAACAGGAGAAAGTTTAACACTAGATTTACGGGACCCGTCAATTTGACGGATTTCAAACTTTGAAATGAAATAGCCAAAAAACCATAGCATTAATTTTAACCATTTTGCATCGTAAATTAATCATTTCATCCAAAGAATTTATAGACACAATTATTTTTTTCCTAAGTCTTATAAATTTTGAAATTTGTATGTAGTATACCTATTTCTACGAAACCCGTCAAATTAACTGGCTAACTGACAAAAGAGAAAAGCCGATTGTATAGTCTGAGTTTTAGTCTTTGTCGTCATCTTTGTCTTTTTGTCTGAAATTGCTTATCTTATCGCTGCAGAAACCTTTAAAACAAGAAGCAATGTTCAGTATAATTGTTGCAGTGACCGAGTAAGAATGTTTTTCAAAGATAGTGTGTACAATGTTCATTTATTGTAGACAGTCTTCGTTTATTGTATTTACAATAGGGTAATTGAATTTGGGCACAGTATTTTTTTATTTTGACCAATCCCCCTTCTTTTCTATCAGGAGTAAATCCAGGAGATATAATAAAATATTAAACAGAATTGTTAATATCAATGAAGATTATTCTGAGGATACTTCCGAAGAAGATCAGTATGAATTAGACCAAAGCGAAGATGAGAGTGAAAGTTTTAAATATATTGAAAATGGAGAGATAGAAGTATCTTCGAATAGTGAAGAGGAAAACTTCTTGAAAGTGTGTCGTAACAAGAAGAGGATGCGTATTCTTTCTAGTTTTGACTCCGAGGATGAGAGGATGAGCATCCCAAGCACATCCCAAAATGTAATGAGTGAAATTAAAATTGCAGTTAACGGGACACAGTGGATAAAACTGAAGGTAGGCGGATCTGAGGGTAGGACACTCGTTTGTACGATATTCAAGGATATCACAGGGCTTATTGGCTAGGCCAAGAAAAATATTATGTTGGATTGTGTAACTAGTGCTTTCGAATTAATAATTGACAGACATATAATGGAACACATAAAAGATTGCACTGAAACGGAGGCACATCGAGTTTTGAAAAAAGACTGGACAATCACAGTTGCTGAGTTACGTAGTTTTTTAGAAATTCTATATACCCGGGGCGCATATGAAGCGAGATCATTGAAAGCTTTTTATTTATGGTCGAAAAAACGGGGACCAACTTTCTTTGCAAACAAAATAAGCAGAGATAAATTTACAGATATTCTGAGATTCATACACTTTGACAAAAAGAAAAATCAACAATCCGAAAGATTACAAATAGATAAATTTGCACTGATATCCGAAATATTGAACAGATATATAAGTAATAGCCAGGCTTGTTTAAGCCAAATGAAAACATATCGATAGATGAACAACTATTTCCAACGAAAGCCTGATACAAGTTTACGCAATGTATGCCAAATAAACCTCATAAATTTGGCATTAAGTTTTGGTTAGCAGTTGACGTCCAAACGAAATATATTTTGAATGGTTTCCCTTACATGGGGAAAGATGACACTCGATGCTCAAAATCGTTGGGCGAGTTTGTAATATTAAAATTAGCCGAACCATATCTAAAACAAGGTAGAAATATAATAACTGATAATTTCTTTACAAGCATCCTGCTAGCTAAAAAATTGCTTGCAAAAAAACAACTTTGGTTGGGATTATTCGGCCTAATAAACAAGAACTACCAAAACCAACGAAAGAAAAAAAGGACAAGATGACTTTGTTTTCCTCACATTTACATAAGTCAGAAAACTGCACGCTTACTGTGTATAAAAGTAAACCTAAGATAATAGTCGTTCTAAGCATCAAACATATAAATGTACAAATAGAAAACAATTATAAACGTGTTCCAGAAATCATTACTTTTTATAATAAAACAAAGTTTGATGTACACGTCGTTGACCAGATAGCACACAAATATAGTGTGAAAGCAGAGAGTTTCCAATGGCACCTTCAAGTTTTTTCAATATATCAGATTTGGTAACGATAAACGCGTGGATATTATATAAAGAGTGCATCGAATCGAAAATATCCAGAAAAGAGTTCATATTTTATTTAGCCGAGGAATTACATGAAAAAGACAAGGAGAAAATTTGTTAAAGAGCAGACGCTTCATTTCTATCACCTTCAACTTCAGAAGTGTGAAAAAGGTGTCAAGTGGGCTACTGCAAAAAAAATAGAAGCAATAATTGTTGTATATATTATAAAAAGATCGTATGCGGAAAATGCACACACAAAATTCAGCATATTTGTAAAAAATGTGCTTAATAAATATGATTACTCAATACCGTTAATATTATTGTTATCATTCCTGTGATAATTAAAAAAAAAGATTTATTAATAATTTATTTAAACGTAAAACCTAATCAATTCAGACTTAACTTGAAGACATCAATTTTTTAAAGAAAATGAGTATTTTCGTTTACCTGTCAATTTGACGGGTGCTCGTGGAGATAGATATATAAGAAACGCCTAATATTAAGGAACATCCAGATACTATCTTACAGGTTCATTACGATAATGAAATTCCAATAAATGTAAAACAGTATAGGTTCTCACCGGTACACAGGGACGAAATAAATAAACAAACACAGGAACATTTAGAGTATGAAATTATTTGGTCGTCACTTTCATCGTACCATTTTTCAATTTGGATGGTTCCAAAGAGTGTGACTTAAAGGGAAATCCAACATGGAGGATGGTAATTGACTACAGAGGGCTAAACGAAAAAACCATTGGTAATCTTCTGCCAAGCATCATAGAGATATTAGATCACCTAGGCTACGCAAAATATTTTTCAATTTTCGACTAAAAATCGGGTTTTCATTAAATCCAAATGTATCTGGACAACATACAACAGCATTCAACAGTCACAAGACAGCATTCTCGAAGTTGCATGGCCCCTTCGAATTTGCGCGAATGTCACTCGGCTTCAAGAATGTTCCGGATACATTTTAACGCCTTATAGAACTCGTTTTGACAAGACTCCAAGGCGATGAAATGTTCGTTTATCTGGACGATATAGTATTGAATGCAAAATCATTTCAAGAACACGAGATAAAATTTAACAAATTAACCCTCTATGAACCCGTGTAACTTTCAAGTCACATTTTAATTTATCGAGATTTTACCAAATAATTATAGCTTTTTTCATGAGATGGCGCATAAATCTTAATTCTATAGTGTTGTCAAGACAACCAATATAATATTCATGACCGTTGCTAGGCTCATCAATCTGAAATAACAAAGTAAATGCTGTGCAAACTGTTCGCAGTAAATATAAGCGAAACCATTTGATATTATTTATGCTTCTGTGAGTGATTATGAAACTAAAAATAGTACACATAATAGCTCTGGGTTCGTATATCAATAACAAACAACCTATTTGTTTGCATTTCAATTTTCAATTTGTTACTGTTTTTTTATGATACAGTTTTGTAACTTTGAGGTCACAATGAGCTATTAAGGCAGATTTCGGTACATTTAGAATAAAGCTTGTGCTTTCTCCTATTTTCAGATTTATACATTATATACCCAAAATATGAAAACAAAATCACATAGAAATAACAGAGGAATTACAATTAGACGCATTAGCGGTAATAGGTCTGATGATTCCTTATTAAATTCCGAGTCCGATGAGGATGTAATAGTATTTCCACGACGACGAATAAATGTTATTGATAGTGATAGAAAATTTAATACTCAATCCTCGTCAGATGAGGAAGATGCAGAACCACAAAGAATTATTTGGCAACCACTATCCCAGACGAATAATAATAGTTGTTATCGCCCTTGGAAAGGAGATTGCCCTAACGTCCCTGAAGTACTCCATTCTCCTATGACCAATTTTCGACAACTATTTGACAAGGAAATTATAAGTAATATAGTTGACTATACCAACATGTATGCACTGCAATGTGATCCAGCAAAACCCATTGCTGTTTCAGTGAATGAAATCGAACAATTCTTTGGCTGCTGTTTTTTTATGTCCATTTACGGATTACCGAGAACTGAAATGTATTGGAATTTAAAGACAAGTATGTCTGCTGTTGCCGATGAGGCTACTATGAGCCGTACGCGATGGAGAGAAATAAAATCAAAAATACATTTTAGTAGAAAGTTACGGGCCAATGCAACAAACAATGCAAAAATGACCGATAGTTTACAAAAAATAAGACCCATTCTGAATAAATTGGTGAAAAATTTTAATCACATTCCGATGTCTGAACACGTATGTGTTGACGAGCAGATTATACCGTTCAAAGGAAGACATAGGCTAAAAAACTATATGCCCAAAAAACCTACAAAATTGGGGCTACAAAGCTTTTTTACTGTGCGACTCATCAGAACTCATTTACAATTTTGAAATTTACACCGGCAAAGTGATACATGATCCCGAATTACTTAATGTCGGAAGTAGTGGTAATGTCGTATTACGAGTAGCAAAAATTATACCCAAACAATTATTTTACAAAATTTGTTTCGACAATAGGTTTCCAACGTTGTCTTTAGTAACTGAATTAGAAAAATTAGAAATTCAGAGTGTTGCAACTGTGCGGTCAAACCGACTAAAAAACTGTGAGTTTTCGTCCGATAAAGTCATGAAAACTAAGGGCCGAGGAAGTTATGAGATACTTTCTACATCTATTGATAGGGTCATCATAAAAGCGATAAAGTGGTACGATAATTTGATGAGCACGTTTTGCGAAGTTGAACCAGTACACATAGTGAAAAGGTGGAACAAAAAAATAAACAGAATGATCGATGTACAACAACCAAATATAGTGAAAACATACAACCAACACATGGGTGGAGTAGATTTGGTTGATTCGTTAATAGCGTTGTATCGAAGAAAAATTTGATCAAAGAAGTGGTACCACCGCATTATGTTTCACCTCTTAGATTTGACGGTGGTCAATGCTTGGTTCTTATATAAGTGAGATTGCTCATCGCATTCTGTAAGCCCCGGCCGTCAGAATAGTTTATTGAAATTTAAACCTGACATTGCATCTTGTTTATGTCAGAACACAAAGGAACCCAGAAGGAAAGGGGGCGTCCTACTTCAAATGAGGTGTATAAACAATTGCAAAATAAAAGAAAAAGAAAAAGAGACCAAATACAACACTACCTGTAGAAGACGTGTGAAAAGATGAAGTGGCATATTGACCAATTTTTTCGGATAACAGAGGACGTTGCAAAAAGCCCGGATGTAAAGGAGTTCCCAAAATTAAATGTCCCAAATGTAATGTATATTTATGTTTAACGCCAAGTGCAAACTGTTTTGTGGAATTCCACGCTTAAGTTTTCAAACACAGAAATGCAAACATTATAGGCCGTTGTGACCTGAAAGTCATATAGTGAATATACTGAAATAAAATTGTTTAAACGGAAATTTTTTTTCTTCATTTGCATATATAGGTTTATAATTGCTGATTTTTCATTCCCCCAATTTTTTTGGATTTAAAACAAAAATTCGGCCCAAAGAGGATTAATAAAAGGGTTAAGGGCAACTAATTTCAAGCTGCATCCGGACAAGTATGAGTTTTTGAAGAAGGAAGTAGCATATATAGAACACATTATTGGAGAAAGCATGGTAAAATCGGATTCAAAGAAATTAGACGTGGTTAAGAAATTTCCGCTACCGCAGAAGGTCAAGAATATTTATAGGCCTCACCGGATATTACCGTAGGTTCATACCGGGATTTTTAAAAATGTCTAAACCATTGACCGACCTATTAACCCTTTCGCTCCGAGCGCCACATATATGCGGCATCCACTTGACGATATGTGGGTACGGGCGCCGCATCTACGCGGCATCCACGCCACGACTTCTGGGTACGAGCGCCGCATATATGCGGCATCGAAATGATCTGTACAAGTGCCATCTATAGTCGATGGTAACATTTTTCGTTATTGGCAGAGCATTTTCCGTTGATTTTATTGACATATTGGATTAATCATTTCTTAAAACTTTTTAAAACTGCTCTTTGTTGAAACCACATCCAAACGTATTACGCAATAAACTACAAACATCAAGGCGATCGTTTACTCTTTTATACCAAATATTCTACCGAATCCATTTGGCAGTAAACGATTCTACATATTTGGTTTTTACAGGAATTAGGAATAGATCGGCTTAAGGTGTAATTCTTAACTCTTAAAAATTAGAATTTTCAGGTTAGGGTTTTGTTTGAAAATATATTTACAAAAATAGTTTAGGCCCTTTCAGAAGGAGTACAAAGCATAAAAATAGTATTATGTTTGAAACTGAAGTAAATAATTCTGAAAATGAAAATAATGTCCATCGGTGTAAAAGATGACGGAGAAATAATATATGCAGCACTTCAGAATCAGAAGCAGAGTTAATTGATGATAATACAAAGGACACCAAGTGCAACACAAGATGGACATCGAAAAATTTCGCACCAAGTATTCATAAATTTTCCTCAGGAAATTCAGGACTGAAGAAAAAAATAGGAAGATCGTCAAAAATTATCGATTATTTCGAATTGTCTTTTTATCAAAAGCTCGTAAAATATATTGTAGATGAGACCAATTATTACTCGCCTCAAAAGAGCAATAACAACATGGATACTCAAAAAAACACGACACTAGAGGAAATGTACTGTTTCTTTGCGTTGTCACTACTCATGACACGTAATAAAAAACTAGCATTACACAAGTATTGGAGTATTGATAAATACTTACGCAGTAGTATTATTAGTGAAGTAATGACCAAAGATCGGTATCTTTGGATACTACAGATGATACATTTTAGCCGTCAACAAGAGCCCGCTGATAATCGTCTATATAAAATAAGTGACATAATAAACATGCTACGAAAATCGTTCTGCGAAACATTTTATCCGTATGAAAAAGTTTGCATTAATGAAAGCTTGATGTTATACAAAGGTGGCCTGTCCTCCAAGCAGTACATTACCTCGAAAAGGAATCGATTTGGAATAAAATCATACATACTCTGTGATTGCAAAACAGGTTATGTCCAAGACTTTATAGTTTATGAAGGAAAGTCAATTGTTACAGAAAGTGACATCAGTGGAATTGGAAAATCAGGTGCAATTGTTTTATCACTCTTGCCACCATACTTAGGCCAAGGTCACACACTATACACTGACAATTTTTATTCAAGTCCAGCATTATTTAACTTTTTACACGATAACTGTACGAATGTATGCAGCACTGTAAAACTAAGACGTCAAGGAATGCCAACGATGGAACAGCGATTGAAAAAAGGAGAGGCATGTTTTCGTGCAGCAAAAAACTTGCTAGCGATGAAGTGGATAAATAAAAAAGAAATCCATATGGTTTCTACTATACATACTGTAAATTTTGAAGCAGTATCGAGATATGAAGGGGAACAGAGTATCCAGAAGCAGCTAAAGTGGTCTCGGAAATTTTTCTTCCACCTCATAAACATCTGTGTGTGGAATGCATATTGTATGTACAAGCACAATCGGAGAGAAAAAATATCAAAAGAGATGGCAAAATTTCATTTGACGCTGATAAAACAGATAGTCGAAAAGTATCGTCACAATGCAACGGGACGTCAAAGCAGACCCGCTAATAATCAGATGAGGTTAACTGACAGGCATTTTCCCACATTTTGTAAGCTGAAAACAGAAGACGGAGGTGCGTAATTTATAGTAAAAATGATAAAAGAACGGATTCGCGGTATGAGTGTAAAGATTGCGATGTTGGCCTTTGTACAGATCCTTGCTTCCAAATATATTGCACAGAATTACATTATTAGTTTTTACATATTTTTTACATATTTACATATTTTGTTACATATTTTCTACATATATTTTACGTATTATATTTACACATTATATTTTAATAATTTTCGTGTCGCTATTAATTATATTAAATATTTAATCGTTATGCTTTGTAATTATATAAATACCTATGTTACCTATAATTTTGTATTTTGTATTTTAATAATTTTGTAAGTCCTTTCATACTAAAAATGTAAAAATACTTATTACATTAGAGCAATGATTGTTTTATTCAGCACAGTTCCTATTTAAGACTTAGAACAACATACATACAGAAACCACGCGCACTGTGCATATTTCCGGCGCGAGTTTCCGTTCAGTGAAGGTACTTCGGCGGGACGGGGCTACTGTAGCGAAAGGGTTAATGTATCCTCTCATTAACACGTTCCGTGGCAAACCGTTTTTGCCCGACTTGTCGTTTGGGCTATTTGATATTTTGTCTTTAGATTGGTATATTATCACACAATATTTCATTGCATCATCAATCCATAAGCTTGTTTAGAATAATTATCACAACCTGGTGGTTCTGCAATCATTTCGATTGTAAAAGTCAGTCAGTTCGAAACTTATCCATTAGTAAAAAGAACCTGCTATATTCGAATTTGTTAAGAAAAAACGAAGAAAATAAAATATTTAATAAAAAAGAGAGTAAATAAGTAGGTAAACATATAGAGATAATATTTTTGGTTTTTCATTTGTTTCTGTTGAAAAACAAGTTTCTATTGTTAACTTTCATTAATTTATTCTTTCATTATTTAATTTTTTATTTGATCGCGTGATTCAACTTTCAATTTTTATCCCTAATGATATGCAATATGAAAGTACAAAACACAGATAGTTCCAATTCTATTTCCAATGAAAAAGAACTCCCATTTAGTATAAAACGCTCGCGCAGATTTATATTATATTACCATCCGATGAGACAAGCAATGTTACCGCGCGTCATAGATCGAAATGCCGCCGAATTGTATATAGTTGCGAAAATGAAGATGAAGCACAAAATATTGCTGATAGTTTAACAGATCAATGAATAAATCCAAGTGGAAATTAACCTTCATTTATATCATTCATGGGTACACCTGGAATAACATTATCGGATTATTTGTGGAAAGAAAATTTTTACTTACTACTTGTTACCGAAGAAATATTCCAAGACAGAATAGAACAGACTAACATTTACGCGATGCAAACATTGGCTCAGAAACAGTCATATCTTTGAACGACATGTTCATCTTAAAAATCAATTCATGTCAAGATAAAAACTATAAGAGTAGTGATGTTCTGTAATTGTCCAAACAAGTCGTTTTTATACATTTCTTGCATTAAAAAAGTCAACCACTACATGTAATTATTAATTATTATATAGATAACAATTAAACATATTTAAGTGCTTTGGTCTATACTAGATTTTTTATAATGCTTTATTCTTTTAGTGGAAATATATTTTACAGAATTAAATTTGTCATAAAATATATTTTCAGCACATTAAATAAACATGCCTTAATGTACCATTTATGGTACACTTGGCTTGAAGATCAAGTTTAATGTATACCATAAATGGTATACGTGGCACGGAGCATGTTAATGTTACGCAATAGATTCGCGCAAGAAAGGCGATTCTTTTAGCATGACTTTAGTCGTCATTTTGTCTGAACAATGTTATCATTGTTTTTAATTTAATCATTGTTTACAATTTGAAGATTATTTTATACGTACTTTATGTTCCCACATTATCTACTGATATTGACCTTGTACTTCTTTCATTGTCTTTTACATGTCCTTGCAGTACAAAATTTGCAACAAGAAACTTGATTTGTTGTAAGTCAATTCCAAAGTATTTATTTTCAAGCTTTCTATTCGTGGGTTAAGAAATTCGAACGAAACCATCGAATAAGCCAACGGAAAGTAAGAAAGTATGTGATAAAAATTTACACGTATATCACCAGATAGTCTATAGCTACTGATGGTATTCCCAAAATAGCTGTTACCTTGGCTTAGTATGAGTACACTGAAATGCTCCAAAACTTCACTATATGAACTTTTTAGCATATCTTTTAGCTATTATGCATTAGCTTTATGCATGAACTTTTTAGCTATATCGACGATTTAATAACTTCAGACCCCGAGAAAAACACTTACAATACATTAGGACAGTTTTCAGTATCCTAAGAAAAAATCGACGCGACCCTGTATTAACCTTGACAAGTGAGTTTTTTTTTTGTTACAGCAAGTTAAAATATCAAGGAAACTTCTTTGTCAACTGAATTTTATCAATTTATTTCTCAACTGATTCATCTCTCTATCTCATTAATAACATTACTACGTCATTAACCTTCAATACTCCACACTTCAATGTAATCACAATATCAGAATAAAAATGTCTTTTACATCGTTGCTAATAGCCATTCCAACAATCACCTGGATGTCATTACGTTATTTCTAATAGATTAATCTCAAATTTTCGATCGATTTATCAAGTGTCCCTTTGTTGTTTCTGTAAGAGATATTCAAGTGGAAATAATTATAGAAGCTTTTTAGCATCACTAGACCTGTTACTTTAGCACCACTTTCGCTATCACCACCGACAGAGGTATACAGTTCAAATTATCACTTTTCTCAAAACTTGCGAACATTATAGGAGCACGAAAAATCAGGAATACGTCGTATCACTCCCAGTAAAGTGAAAAGGTTGGAACTACTTAAGTTGTAAATTTAAGGTAGTCCTAATGTGCAAACCAAATATCCTTCTGATACAACTCTTGTGACTATGCTCCTAAATTTACACAGTCCTTAAAGAGAACCTTGGCGCTTCATCAGAAATGCTCTTTGACAAGTCATTACGGCAGATTTTCTTACAGCCAAAGATGAATCATCGTATTACAACTCCTTTTTGTATAAGATTAATAAACATTTCGACACCACTAAACTTGTCCCGACTTCCAATTAATCCAAAATCAAACAATTTATTCATAGTAGGTTGAAAGTGTTCTCATATGCTTACACGAGTTGATCAGATTCCCTTGAAAATACTCTACTCTGGTCCTCACAGAGTGTCTATGTTATTCTATTCTTCGTATTATCTTAATTATCAAACTCCTTATCATGTGACTGCATGCTTCGCATAAATATCTTTATAAATATATCTTTTATATGACAGACAGTGTGCTGCGCTCGCTCTCTAATTAGTCCTTTTCTTTTCAGACTCGGTTTTTTAGAATATTTTCCCTTTAATAAAGAATTTGGATAGATAACTATCTTAAGTGTATAATACCACATTAATTCGTCACTGTCAATAAATCGACAGAATATCTATAGAATATCTACAGAAACGACTTATAGGAGGAAAAGAAATAGGCATGAGTATTCAACAGAGAAAGTGTACAACAGAGAAATTGCAATATAAAAATTTCACTGAAGAAACTCCAATCATCTCACCATTTCTGAACTTGTGATTATCCTTCTTTGCGTCGTGCATCAAGCTCCTATGTTAAAGGAGCATCAGGAATCAATTCATTCTTAATGTTTCTTGATCCAACATTATTTATTCATCGCCGCTTCGTTATCTATTTGATAAACTCAGCTGTTATCTTCAGTAATAACGTCACCAACTTTCTTGGAGAGCATCACTAACTGCACGAGCTTGATCTGCTCAGTACCATAGTCCATCAACAGCTTCTTAGCGACAGCGCATCCATCTTCAATATTGACTGGCAGTCCATTTTTCCACCAGTCAATCTGCACTCAAATGAATTGCAGGAGGCACCTATGAAATCAACTAAATACAATGTCAGGAAAACTATCGGCGAACAGAAGCTGACTACTCTTATATTCAATTCCACGCACTTTCTTCTCGTTTTCATATCAAGAGCAGGGGTGTGATCCTTAATTTAAAGACATAGTGACAAATTCTAACGAACAAACGCGCAAACGAGACTTATGGACTTATGGTCTTACAGGACTTTTGGAAAAACTAAAGCGGCAAGTATTAAGTCTACACACTATTACAATACAGCTCCAAGTTGCACTTAGCTGCCATCATCTCTCCAGACACAATAACGTTGATAAAGGCGCATTCCCATGAATTAGGACGTTGGTCACACCACTAAATCTTCCAGGAGCACAACAGAATAACCGCGTCTCCAGTGTTTGCACATCTGGTTTGCACACCTTTCGGCTTCCGTTTAGCAAGCTACACCTGCTACTATCTCAATAACTATCATCTGTAATCATCTGGTTTTAATCATAGTAGGTAATAACTCTACTTCATGATAGATGGCACTTTTACTAGATGTTATTTCCTGATGAGCGTTGGTATCCTTTCAAGGCTATATAATCGTACGAAATCCTCAGTTTTGTATGATCTGTCGAGCTTCAACCGTCAATTTTTTCTCTGATTGCACTTTGATAAAGATCTATCATTATACCCACTATAGCTCCTTGTGCTTGGGGTTTGTCTATCCGTTATATACAATATTGTCAAAACTTTGTAGCAACGATCTTGTTGCGAATTCGTTTCAGCCATTTCGGAATTTCTGACAAGTCAGTTCGCCAACCATCTTGGTTCTGCATATCTCTTGAACCGTAGTTAAAAATACGGATAGTACTACGTTATTTGTTTATTATTGTAAAAAACAATATATTCTTCTTCTACTTTCTCCTACTACTTCGAATCTATCATCTAAATGAAACATTTTTTGCCTTTCCAAAATATATCTATTTGAAATCCTTTTATGCCAATAATTTTCACACAACTGAATATAGCTGAGAATTTAGACATTTGCCTCATCACCAATAAATATAATTTATTCGAAGTAATATATTAAAAATGTAAGAATGATGATAAAGATTTTGAAAGTCAAAACTAGCTGTTACAAATTACATATTGCGAAAATATAATAAAATAAAAAATAAAATAAATGAATAACATTTTTCAAATTTGCTACTTGCATTTACTGCTATAAAATCCGAATGTAATTCATAAAATTATTGGAAAGCTGCAAAAAAATAACAATAAAATACATTTTTTATAATGCATTTTATTATATTTTAAATATGAAGTTTCAATTTTAAATATGAAGTTTTATCAACGATTATTTAAAAATTCAGCAAATTTTTTAGTAAACTTCTTAAATATTTGATCAAGTAAATGCGCTCAAATCGATTAATTTTTGTCCAAATAAGAACGTTATAGACGATTATAATCTTCATTTTTCTCAATACCCGTGGATGAAATCATGTTGTTCCCGAAATCATTAACAAATTACATTATTGCAAAAACCAATCGACTTTTGTGTATCCCTATTTATTTATATAGTCTCCCAATAATTGATAATGCTAATTATATTTACTCATTGTCATTCTTAACATTAAATTAAAACTTTCGCTGAACAATTTACAATAATGAAGTATCAACAAATCGATTACACAGATATATAATATCGTAGATATTTCACAGATTCGGTTTTTTACATTTTTATTATTTTTTCAGAATGCATATCATACTTTTATCAGAATTATGGAAAATGTTCTAATATTCAAATTATGTAAGATTTCTTAGGATTTACTTATAAGAAATTGCTTGTAAAATAGCGAAAACCATTTCGTGTTGATATTTATACGTATTCAATGACGAATATACAATTATTCGTCATTCATTATTCCTTTGAATTGAACTTCTCTGTGGACATAAATGTATATGGAAAAGCAAAATTCCGTTTCTTCGAAGATATTATAGAACTATCCCTAGTGTCACTTTAATAATCAAGTATAGAATCATGTATATTTGAATTATTCACATTTTCATCATATATTTCAAATTCTAAAGAATCATCATTACTCTTATTATCTTGAAAATCAGCGCAAAATTCGTCTATTTTCGGGAATCAGAATGTGTGCTATTGAAGACTGTTGGTGAATGATAATAGTTCCTCGGTAAACCAAGAGATAACAAATTTCTTTCGCAATATCGACATCTTAAAATAATAGACGTGCACACAAAACAAAAATTATACCATCATAACAGATACATCGATTTCTAGAACAAAGCTGAAACGTCACCATTATGGTGGTACCGATCGCATAGGGTCAAAATCATTTAGGTTATCATACGATTTTACACTTACTGTTTAATTGTTTCTGATTACAAACTACTAGCAATAAAGATTTTTTTGAAGATTGCGAGTGAAGCTAGCTATTCAAATAAGTCAAATGTTGTTGCAAATAATAATAGAAGCTTTATATTGTCAGGTAAATTCTTTGAAATAACTTTTAACAGTAAATAATGATCAATTGATCGTCAAATTAGAGTTCCACTCTAACAGTTTATGCATTTGTAAGATGTAAAATATTAATACTGAAAAGTAAATTCAGATAAAGAGCTAGTACTAAATTCAATGTTGTATATTGGAATATATCGCGCAAGTTGCATGATATATTGTATTTGTACTTTTCATAAGTGTTCATTCTGTTACAGTAGATCATTCTTTTGGACTAAATGAGACTATCACATTGAAAATAATTAATGTTATTGTTATCAAAACCATCAGCAGATAAAATGTTTGTTAGTTACACAGAAGATAAATATCAAATTCTTTTGCTAATATATAATAAATTTTACGAATGAAAACAATTATCTATTAATAATAAGTTTTAAGTATTCTCTGAATGGGCAGTTAACTGCTTATGAGCATAGAAAACATTACAAAGCAAACAAGACATTAAAAAATAGAAACTATAATTCTTTCTAGTACATAATTATTGAATAGCTTAGAGTGCAGGCCATAAGAAAAAGAAATTAAAGATATTTGTCATAGTTAAAATATACACTCGTAGAAATGATCAACAGAATTTTTTTTTTAAATATTTATGTTAATGACGTTGCGTTTGCAAGAACTTAAAAACGACATTTCTATGAAACAGAACATCAGCGTTATACGAGGGTTACTTATAATCGAAAATAAAACTGATTGAACATAGAATGTAAATTATAGTGAGAATAGTGAAAGTGAAAATGAATTTGTAAGAAACGTAAAATACCTGAAGAAACGTAAAATACCTAAAGAAACGTAATGCCATATCCCAACTATGCAGAACAAATAGAGGACTCAAAACTGACGGATGAGAGGATATAGCAGAAAAGGACGATTTACCATTTAGCTTTTCTTTTTAAACTTTTCCGCGAACCGCAGGATCACAAGTATTTCAGGGCATAAAAGAATCGTTGGATTTTATAAAATTATATTTCACGATATTGATGGTTAAAACAATATCGTATATATTGATGGATAAAATAATAAAAGACTAAAAAATATGCAAAAAAGAATATAAGTGAAAAACAATTATCTAAAAATCAATTAAGCATTCGTAGTAGATGTAACACATGAAGAATTTATGGCTTTTATATTGGAATAATGTTACTTTAACTCTTATCGCTTCGTTAGCTCTGTTACGGAACTATCGTTCATTTGGTCCTTAACACTAAACCTACCACGTGCTGTGAAATGACCGTTTTTAAAATTTCGTCTAAGATTTCCTGTATACAACGTTATTGTATCGCCATTTAACTTTATTACTTTTCCTATATTAATATATGTACAACCCACTGTTCAATATTCGTAACTTTTTTTATTGTTCACTACCTGAAAAAAATTCGTAGCCTGCCTGGCCTATCACGAGTGGTCATTTGATCACCTGCACAGTTCATGTTATTTACAATGAAATTTTCTGGAAACACATTTCTAGAATTATTTTAAAAGTCTATTGTCTTTGTCTTCTATATTATCTTATCCACTATGTAAAAAAATACGCAATTCGAAAAAGTATCTAGCCGTCTTTGTATGACAGAACGATCTTGTGATCCTATCATAAAGCTTATCATAAAGATCCTATCATTAAAATTCCACATAGTCTATTACGTCTACAGAGTGTATAATAGAGTGAATTACGTGTTATAAATGCTGGTTTCAACAAAATGAACAGAACCAACAATATTTTGTAATAGGATTAACATTTGAACTTTTTTCTATTTATGTATCCATTTTTTGCCTTCCACCAGTTTGGTTTATATTTTTATATTTTAGTTTTTATTTTATTATTTGTATATTCATCCCAAAAATGTCTAGACAATCGAAGAATATCAATTTATTCGACGAAACATATAATATCGACGAAGATTGTTCGGAAAGTGACATAAAAGTCTAATAGCGAATTTATAATATTTTCAGAGAAACATCAGTACCGCCTGGTTACACTAAACGAAATATTAGAGAAAATTGTCAGCATTTCCCTTGATTATTGATCATAACACAATCGAGTAACTTAATGTGCATAAGAAAATGCATGGAATTAGAACCATTTCGAAAACAATATGGGATTTATCTATTGCAATATTATATGCATTTATTGGACTTCTGTATACACGCGGCGCACATGAGGCTAAAGATATATCATATTTATAGAACAATAAATGGAATCCAAAATTTCTCTCGACAACTATGAGTCGAAATAACTACATAAATTATAAGGTTTATTCGGTTTAACAATAGAAATCAACGAAACCAACTCCTACAAACCGATAAATTCGCTTTGATATCTTGCACAAGTATATCGAGAGCAGAAAAAACTGTAATAATGCAAGACAATATCTTTCTATAGATGAATAATTGTTTCCAACGAAAGCACGGTGTAGATGTATTCAATACATGTCTAATAATAGTACCTTCTATGGTACCTTATTGAAGAGCTAACACCTGTACTTTCAACGCGGAAAGATAAAAGAACAGTCACTTGATTGACGACTAGGGATTGACAACTAGGAATAACTTCCGTAAAAAGGATTTAACAAAGTGGTATGAAAGTTAACGTCAAGAAACCTAATACTATAATCAATTATATAAAATATATGAGTGGCGTTGATCGAGCAGATCAATAAGCTTCGACATATTGTTTTCTCTGAAAACCCGTGTTAAAAAAAAATCGTAAACATTTTTTTGACCTTGAAAGTTTGATTGATTAATTCGTACATACTCTATAAACTTGAGAAAAAGAAAAGAAAGGAAAGACTCATTAACGCAATCTAAAAACATTTGTTCATCAATAAAGAGAAAATTATCGCCAACCTCGTGATCGAGTATCGACGTCAAGCATCAATGAATCCTGACTAAATGGAAAGATCCACGTTGTTCTGAAAAGAGTGAAGAGGAACTATAAGATCTGCTCTGACTGAATTAAGACTGGCTGTAGATCTGAAACCTCAAATTATTGTAATATGTGCCCTAACAAACCGAGGATGCATCTCGGGGATTGTTTTATAAAATTTGATATAAAAACAAAAAGAATATAATATTTAAAGTTTTGTAAAGCGTAGAAATAAAATTTTATTATTTGTATACGTTTGTTTGAGTACAAATTATTTGAAGGTACTTATAAAACATTTGCCTAATATAACCAAAATCTTCTCAAGTTGCTAGTTCGCCTAAGCAACAAAGTTCTCGAGTGCAACGGGTTAATGTGTGCAATAGTACAGTGCGTAATATTTTACGAGTTGCTTAATACTATGGGAGAGTAGCCCGTACAAAATATTTCATAAATGAAGTTAATAGAAAGAAACGATTAGAATTTGCGAAAAAATATGTCAATATTCCTATAAAGTAATGGAAATTTTGTATTTTTAGTGATGAAAGTAAATTTAACATATTTGGTTAGGATGGAGTATGTACTATATAGAGAAAAAAATACCGAATCGGTGACAAACAATTTGCAATGAGAGAAGGGTAGATCACAGTTTGGAGCTGCTTAAATGAAAACGAAGTTCGATCATTCAATTTTATAGATGATATCATGGACGAAAAATTGTATATGGAAATTTTAAAACATCTTCAAGCAATTACAAATAAAACTGGATTACAAGTCAACTATGTGTTATAGATTATGATTCAAATCACAATGCTTAAAATACTTCACGAAATCAAATTAATTAAAAATCTCACCGCAATGTGTAGACCTAAAAGTTATAGAACACTTATGGGATTATCTCGAAGAAACAATTCGTGATCATCACATTTCTTTAAAGAAATATTTAAAAAATGATCTCTTAGAAGAGTGAAATAAAATACATAGTACTGGAACAAGAAATTTAGTAAATTCGATGTCACAAAAACTTAGAGCGTGTATACAATCTAAAGGAACACCACGGACGAGAAGCCGCATATATGGACGCGAGTAAGCCTTGTGACGACAGCAGATCTGTTGGGCGAATTTCATGGAAGTGGCAATAATTTTTATAAATAGATATTGTCAGTTAAGATTCCTGAAAACGATTTTGGAAGATGAATGGGACAAAGTCCTGCTGATTGAGATTGAAGAAGAGAGCGTACAAGTTATTTTATTGCAGAACAGAATATTTGAGAATGTCGCTCGAGGAATTCATCGGGAAATTGAAAGCAATGTTTTGGCATCGCGAATGCAGAGCCATATTACGGAAGAAATTTAAGGATCGCGTATGAAGAAAGGATGAAAATTTTCATGATCACATCCCTGCAAAAAAAATTATAGGTAACAGTATTCCGACCGGCCAGGTCGAGTTGATCGAGTACATCGTAAATGGCATTCCGGACACTACGTTGCGCGATACAAAGTTCTCTGATAGCCGATTTTCTTTTATTGGAAATAAAGTACTAGATAAGCATTCGACACGCTTTCTAGTACCATTAGTTATAATAAGCTACAAATTCCGATTTGTGTTTGGTATACAATTTTCCTGTATGTCTTAGTTTTCTTTTTTTTTGTTTTTTTTTTTTGGGAGTAGGCGAGCAAGCAAAGTGGTTTACCATTTCCGTATCACATTATAATAAACATCTTTTCTAAACTCAAAATATCACACTCTGGACAATAAATATAAAACCTCACAACTTTTAAGGATCCAAAGCTAAGTGCTTACAACATGCGACAAAATTTCACGAAAAATTTATCAAATCAATTAAAAATCCCATCGCAGTTTGCAGACTTAAAAGTTATAGAACATTTATGGGATTATATCAAAGAAAAAATTGATACTATTAGACATGCATATCAACGAAGCGAACTACCATTGTCCGGACCCGGTATTTTATAAGACGTTAGGTAGGATTTTGAATGATTCTTTCTAACCCGACCAAAAAAAATACGATTCAAATATCAGCTCAAAGGATTTATTCGATCCGTCCTCGCGTTCGTACATTCTGCGCCTCAGTCCGAAGATATATAGAAAGATTCGCAAAATTTAGCAAAGTCATGCGATCAGATTTCATTGTAAAAGGATAACATAGCAATTTTTATCACCATGTGCGGAGCACCGTGCCACGATTAGAACTATTGAAACTCCCTAAATATAAGGACTTGATACTGGGACGGGCACATGTGACTAATTTAGGAACAAAATATGAATATCTTTATCGGTCAAAGAAGGAAATAACGTTACATTGCGTATACTAATTCAATACTAAATTCTATCCTAAAATCACTTTTGTCGTTAATGCGAGAGCTGTGTGATCCAATTGGTCAGTATATCACAAACAACTGTGATTGACAACTGGCCATACATTCAACAAAGGGTGGGAGAGTTATTCGACGAAGAGACTTGGATGATATGCATATGCAAGAACATAGTAAGGATACTTGAGGAGCATGAGAGATAGAACTTGATTTGCGAAAACTATTCGTTGGAGTTGGGCGGTCATAAAGGGTTTATGAAAACATTTAATAGAGCGACAGAGATATCATGGGGAGCAAATGAAGGAGCAAATCCAGATGTTCATTCAAAACTGTGTCTAAATTGCCAGTTAAAAAAGTTAAGGGTAAACAGCTTATGATACTTATTGACACGTACGGAGCTGCGTTCGACAAGGTCGCGATGGATGTAGTGAGTATAGATATATTTTATCAATATAGGATCTGCTCACAATATAGAATCCAATATAGGAAGCATTCCATCGCTGTACCCCTCTGCAAAATCACCCCTATAGATATTGCGAGCGCAATGATTACTCATTTAAACCTTTCGCTACGGGCGGGTTCTTCGCCGCGATATTTCCGCTGAACGGAGCGCCGCGATATCACTGCACGCTACGTGACGCCGTAGATGCCATCAGTAGCATCTTATGGAGAGCAACTATAGTGGCCCGTAGTACCTCAGTGGCACCTTATGGAAGGCCACTATAGTAGCGAAAGGGTTTATATACAAATTCGAGGCATCGCGCTATATTCTTACGGATCAAACCGCCAACATCCTAAGTTCACTGATAAAAGCGATAGCGAATAAGTTACGAATTAAGCTATATAAGACAACAGCATTATAACCGCAATCTAACGGGTCGATCGGGAGATCACAACACGTATTGATGAAATATTTTAAACAATTCACAAATAGAGAAAAAGAATGGGACGAATGGCTGGATCGTTCTCTTATAATACCAGTATTCACGAAAAAACACGCTCCTTGCCTTGCGAACTTTTTTTTGGGAGGATAACTAGGATACCGAAGTCAGATCCACTTTTAGAAGAAAGCATGGACCAGACATCTCTAGAGTACTATATCAAGTTAGTTAATAAGATTAATTGTATGCAAGAGGAATTAATGTAGCGCAACGGAATCTTAGGAGAACCAAAGAGATATCAAAAAATGATGTCAAAATATTATGACCGTAAGATAAACCCTCAAACATTAAACGGAGACGAAGTCTTTTTGTTGAAAATATCGATCTCCATCAAAATTTGGAGTTCGATATAAAGGTTCGATATAAGATTCTAGAACTGCTACCTCAAAATAATGTTAAATTATAGATAGACGGAACAACAAAAATAGTAAATTGTAATAAACTAAAAATACCTAAGGATAAGTCGAGTAACATTCTATTTCAGAACTATGCAGGCGTTAGCGATAACGGCAATAATTGTATGTTTTTCGCATATTGACCGAAAAAAGCTACAATCTAGTGAGAATTAAGTATGAAAAGCTAGCGACCGATAAGGATTAAATAAAATTTAAGTAGTGTAAGTAATAAACGCAAATTGTCGTATCTTTGTTCACAGAGAAACATACTTTCGATTATCACCTCATCCAAAATAATAAAAAATATTTATAAAACAACAATTTACGTTTATTATTCACATTACTTAAATTTTATTTAATATATTATCTTTAGAAAATTTATAAAACTTATAAAAAAGTATAATTTCATATTCGCAAAAAATAAATATGATATAGACACTGTTTCGGATTACGAAGCTCGAATAGACTTACTGGTTGATAAATATTGCAGTAAGAGACCATATAGATGCACTATAGAGGATAAAAAGGAGATAGAAAATCAGGTGATGAAACTATTAGAAAATAAATTAATTGAAGAATATTATAGTCCGTTTGCAGCACCAGTAACTCTAGCATTCAAAAGAGATGAAAACAAACGATCACGATTGTGTATAGATTTCCGCGAATTGAACAAGATAGTAACACCACAAGCTCAACCATTCCCATTAATAGAAGATTTAATACTAAAAACAAGAAACTGTAAATACTTCACCACACTAGATAAAAATTCCGTTTTCTGGTCAATTCCATTACGTATTGAAGATAGACAAAAAACAGGATTCGTTACACAAGAGCGGAACTTCCAATGGACATGTCTACCGTTCGAACTGAAAACATCACCAGCCATTTTCCAAAGAATATTATCTAATATTTTAAGAATACATACATATATATGTATATATATATATATATATATATATATATGTATATATGTATATATATGTATGTAAACAAATTGTCGTTTCGGTGAGGAGTCCCCACACGAACGACAATTTATTCTCATTCCTCCTTTTCTACTACCAATTAATCGCTCTTTCCAAGTGCCTTCCTACCTTTATGCCTAAAGTACGTCGTGGTAGCAGGAAATACCTATTACGTCGGTTAATAAAGGAATTCAAACACAAAACGAAAAATTATAACGACGCACTGGGTGTCGAGCCCGTGGAAGAGAAAAAAGAGAACCTTCCACCGTACCGCCTGATGCCCTTACAGCCATCCAGAATGTGGATTCCCCCCACTGGATCTTCCAGTCTTGGATTCTAGGACTCCGAGGTATTTGGAGAAAAGGTTCCAGCATCGTCTGGAATCACTCTTCCAAAAGGTAAAAGAACGTTTGCAACGTCGCTTCGACATTCTGTTTGGTACCGATGCCGAGCCAGAAGAACTGCTTAGGCAGGTAACGGTCGAAAAGGCACAAGATCTCGTGAAAGCCGGAGCTCCTTAGGAAATTAGTTTTGTTAAGGACCGTGTTTAATGAGATGTAACATACTTAAACCGGATTTCACGTTCGAATCTTTATTGCGAGAAATAGTAACCGTACAGCGACAGGTAGATGATACACGGAGCGGCTCTCAAGAAGCACATGATTTATCAATACGTGCAGCTATGGACGCTGTTCCAACCTACGATGGGCGAAATATGACGATAAATAATTTTATTCGAGCATGCAAACGCGCTCGTGAATTAACACCGCCAAATAGCGAGACAACGGTAACCCGCCTCATTATAAATAATATCAGGGGTTTAGCTTACATCGCCGTAAAAGATCGGGAAATATTTACGCTTACGATGCTACGTGCTACGTAGGAGTTTCGGTCGAAATTCCACCTTACAATATATGGCCGAATTAAATAACATCTGCATGGAACCCGATAAGCACATCTTGCAATACATAAGTGAAGTTAAAGATTTACAGCAGGCAATTTACGAGGAAGAGAGACTTAAGACTAACGAGTTATCGGAGGGGAAAATTAACGAGATAGAGGAATTTACACTGGTAAGTTTTTGCGAAGATCTTCCGCGAGATTACAGGATAGAGATCAAACAAACTACGTGTACGAACATATTCGACGCAAACGAGAAAGCACAGGAAAATTATCTGATGATCAAGCAGAACCGGCTACGTCGTCAAAGATATAAATAAACCAAATTTCTTAGGGATAGACCGTTAAACAGTAGTACAATAGAAATTGAGGGTAGACAGTCGCGAGAGATAAATTCCAAGCCGACGCCAAAATTTTGTGCGCACTCCAACAAGATTGGTCACGTGAAAGAGGAGTGCTATAAAACAAAATGAAAGACAGAACAAACCGCACGAATACTCGCGTAGGAATCGTTCTCCTCCTTCCCAGCATCCCTCCGAATAACACCGTATGCCTAATTCCTATGCTCCGAGGAAGAAATGCAAATATTGCCAAAATCTGCACAATTAAACTAGAAAATAACCCGAAAACACCATCGGTGAAAATAATCTCCAAAGATCTAAAAAAAGAAACATTTTTAATCGACACAGACTCAGAACCAAATGTTTTAAAAATCGAGAAAGCCGATGATGAAATCCTCGTCGACGAATCAAGAAAAATAAAATTAAGTGTTAAGTATAAGTTAAGTACCAACGAGATTATTTTGACCTATGGCTCTTGCACTATTGATCTGTTTGGATATTCGGTGGAATTTCATCTAGTATCCAACTCCTTTACGATTCCTCATGGTGGCATTCTCGGGACCGATTTCCTCAACGAATCTGTAGAAATTAACTTTTTAAATAAAAGCGTGTCCTAAAAAAACGTAAAGATTCCATTTATTGCGCCAGAAGAAAAAACAATTGCAGCCAATACATGAGATCTATTGAAAATAAACGTTTCAAAAACAAATATAAAAACGGGCTACGTTCCGTTATTAAACTTGGGGGATGACATCTACGCTTGCAAAGCAATTGTATCTAATGTCGATGGACACGTGAACATAAATCTTTAATACTCAGGAGGGTGTAAAAAAAGTTTAAGTTCCTACAGCCAAGATAGAAGAATTCGAAATGGTCGACGAAGCAAATGACTCTGCCTTAGTGCGTGACTCACATGCTTCCGACACATAGAGAGTGCTTCTTACGAAGACCCATGCAGGCATAACGCAAAAGAAAACGCAGAAAATCTAAACCGAGAAATATCTTCCGATCCCTCTTTTCTCCGTACAAAACTTTCTCACTTTGAACGACCTTGCAGAACGATCTTTAAAATAGATGAAAATTGTTTCAGACAAATACTAGAGTACATAAATTTAGAAACATTGAATAAAAAAGAAAAAGGAGTAGCGAAAGAAATGATTAAAAACGCTTTAGACCTATTCCACTTACCAGGCAATAAATTAACACATACGCGATCTGTTAATCATGCTAAACACAACAACGACATCCGTGCGACAATATCGATTCCCGGCGATCCACAAAGAAGAAATTAACAAACAAATAAACGAGCTAATAAAGAATGAGGTGATACGACCATCGGTGTCACCTATAATTCTCCTTTATAGATCGTACCAAAAAAGGCAGAACCGAACGGAAACAAAAGGTGGAGGCTTGTCATTGATTACCGCATGGTTAACGAAAAAACAATTAGGACAGTTATCTTCTACCCAATATAACCGAAATTCTAAATCAGTTGGGTAGCACTAAATATTTCAGCACTTTTGACTTAGCTTCGGGTTTTCATCAAATCGAAATGAATAAAGACGACGCACAGAAAACAGCATTTTCAACCCCATACGGGCACTACGAATTTACTCGCATGCCCTTCGATTTAAAAAACGCACCACGAACGTCTCAAAGGCTGATGAATTCCGTTCTCTCCGGATTACAGGCAAGCGAACTGTTTGTTTATTTGGACGATATAGTTATATATTCGAGCTTCGTCAACGAACACGTCAATAAATTTAAAAGACTCTCAAATAGATTAAGAGAGACAAGACTCAAGTTACGACCAGATAAGTGCAACTTTCTCCGAAAAGAAGTCGCTTATCTGGGACACATAATAAGCGCCTCAGGAGTGAAACCTGACCCAGGAAAAATCAGTGCAGTAAAGGAATTTCCGATTCCCCGAACAGTAAGGAATATTAAACAATTCCTACAGCTAGCGGGATACTACAGACGTTTTATTGCTAACTTTGCAGCTATTAGCTGATCTCTGACGAATCTGCTAAAGAAAGACGTTCCATTTAAATAGGAAGAGAGTCACGACCGCGCATTTAGCCACTTAAGGGACCTCTCCTTCAACACCCTGACTTTTCCATACCATTCCTAGTAAATACGGACGCTTCGAACTTTGTCATAGGTAGAATTTTGAATCAGGGAGAAATCAGGCAAGATCTGCCCGTCGCTTACACGTCGCGTTTATTAAATTAGGCCGAGCAAAATTATTCAACAATAGAAAAGAAATTACTCGCCATAATATACGTAGTCAATCATTTTCGGCCGTATTTATATGACAATCGACCATAAACCCTTGGTCTGACTGAACTCGATAAAAGATCCAACTTCAAGATTGATCCAATGGCGACTTTAAATAGCAAAGTATGATTATAAATTATTTTCAAAGCAGGCAAAAAAAAACGTAAACGCCGATGTCTTATATCAAAACCCCATAGATACATATAAACAACTCCTTCCGATAGCAGGGACCAGCTCGAGTGACGAATATCTTTATGAACCAAGAAATAAACGATTTACTTTTCAAAAGTCCCACGAAAAACAAAGCATTGACTCTTCGGTAACGCAAATCGAAACAATTCAGAAAACCCTCACTACGTACGACATGACCAATGTAACTCGAGACAAAGACAGAAATGATAACGAAATGTCAACAGTCCACGAAAACGAAACAAGCAACGAAGAAGAAACGTACGAACACATCTTAATTCAGGAACTATCTGCGCACTAAACGAAGAGTACTGTCTCGATGCGGACGGTAGTAAAAGCTATTGGTCCACATTATCTACGGATAGTTGCGGTTTTAAAGAATTTATTTCAGGTAAAAAAAAAATGTACACCATTTCATTTTTACAGTAGAATACTACCTGTTTAATGTAATAGTTTCCGCAGCTAAAAGGGAAGCATGCTACTTTTCGCGACTAAAAGCAAACAGTACTTCTTTTTACGACGGTCTACTAAAACATCCTTTTCGCTGCAAAAAGGCACAACATACTTTTATTTGTTTGAATAAGTGAAAATAACCAAAAACTGATGCATGGATAAAACTTATCAAAGATTTCGACACGATCTTTTTACAGAATTTACAGATCTTAAAATATTAAAAAATTAATACGAAAACATACAGGAAAGAAAATAGCAGAAATGTCGGAAACATAAATTATACGTGAGGATACAGGAGTTGAACCAGCTAACTAAAGATATTAATTTTACAACTATTTACAAAGATATTGTAGGTACACAACAAAATTAGAATAGGAATATGGTGATGATGCATTTCAATGTAAATATATAATTTTTCCCCATGGATTTTTTGTTAAATATTGAATCTTTTTCAAAAATTATTCTAAGTTATGAAATAAAAGAAAATCGTACAAATGAAAATTAATTAAAAGATAATATAATAGTAATTTACCAAAATAATCAAAATTATTTACATGACTTAGTCGAAGAATCATAAGTAAATGTTTCTAGTAAACATTAAGTGTAATTCTTTCAAATGTATCAAAATGTTTAGTCGTGAAAGTATATCAAACGGAATAAGTGTTGATGTGAGAGCTTTATTAAAAATTCTCAAATTCGAACAACTACTATTAAAAAGCAACAGTAATATAGGAAAAAGTAAGACAATACAAAAATCAAGTAAGTTGGTAAAACCATCAATAAATAAAAGACCGAAAGAAAATAAAGAAAATAATACAATTTCTTACACTGCTTCTCTAGAAAAAGATTATCTATCGATAAATAGTGGTAAAATAATAACTGAAATAGCAGCGTCTTGCAGAATTAGAAAATCAACAGTTTGCGACATTATAAGACGAAAGTGTGAAATTCTAAATTATAGTGAGAGTTGATTGCGTTGCATATGAAAAAATATGAAGTCTGTTAATAATAAAATTCTTGAAATGGCTACGTATCAACGGTTCTGTCAAAAGAAAGGCAGAGGATATCTGGTCCTATCGTATACGAAAAAACTTTGTAGTACAATCGAAAATTGAATGAAGATTGTAATTTCAAAGCATCATCGGATTGATTAGCAAATTTCAAATGACGTTACGATATTCGTAGACTATGTGTCAGGCAAAACCCTTCATCGGATAAATCTGCAGCTTTAAAAAGTGCTTATAGAATATCTAAGAAAAGGAAATTATATGTTGGAAAATGTGTATAACGCAGATGAAACTAGCTTATTATGGAAATCATGTTCGCAAAAAACATGTGTCAACATAAATGCTTAACACCAGGTCATAAAGGTCGAATCACGGCTCTCGTCCCGTGACAAGATTCCCGCTTTATTAATTGGAATGTGTAATAAACCTCGATGTTTCAAAAGATGTACATTTAAGTACTATGCCTATTACATATATGTCCCACAAATATATGTCCCTGATTAGATGAATTATAACATTTTTATTAACCTTTTCGTTACGGTAGTGCGCGCCACCGGAGTGACCCCACGGAACGGGACGTTGCGCCGAAAAGTGTACACAGTGCACGTTGCTAGTCTACGGTGAACGCTCAGACGTCATTCAACACTATCTTGAAATTTCTTTATATGGATACTTTTTTAAGAGCTACTTAACAACTTTTTCATCATATTATATGAGAAACTTGAAAATGAGTATATTTTAAAGCATATTTAGTTATTTACATATTTACAGATCTCGCTATTATTATAAATAAAAATACAATTTATGGTAATGACAACATGAAGTTATAATTCCTAGTAATTTAATTCGGTATGGTAAATTTTAAAACAAGGACTTACGCATAAACCTACGTTACAACTTTTGCATTCATATCTGGATTCGCGTCTTCTATCGTTTGCCGTGTAAACGACGCACTTTCTAGCTCGGTTCTTTCCTACCGGGGCATAGACCGAAGGAAAATGTCTTGTCAATCAGTCTCGATAGATTATTATTCCCCGTTCGCTGATGATAATTTTTGCCTTTATGATATTTCTCTAAGATTTCTCTGATTAATTTTAAATGAAATTTGGTCATGGATATAACTTTTCGCGTTTCGTGTTTGTAAAGACAATACGCATTCCATATATATATGTCTAACAAATGAAAAAAAAATTTTTTGTACCATTTCAAACATTTTCGCGTTGAATTCACGGTACTTATCACCATATCTGCTCTATCTACGGTACCCATCGAATTATTTTAATCTATTACGCAGACTGGTTTTTGAACTACTTGATTTCCTCCACGCCTGGAGACCGTTACAAAATCTGCTGTGTGTATGGTGCAAAGCATGTACACTTCTCTCTTGTCAACCCATTTTATAAATAATAAATTATTAGATGAGCGAAAAGTTGCCTCCCCTTTTTTTAGTCGCTCATTGGTTTTTGGAATTCCGCTCCGCCTTTGCCTTACGGTTCCTCAAGCATTTGTACGATTATTATGTAGTAAATTGAACAACGCTGGACTTGTGTACCAATTGTCGACGAAAAGTGTATGGCCCTTTCCAAGGTAGGGCTTCATAAGTGTTTGAACTATAGCGCCTGATTTTCCAATACCCGTATTTTCGTTGTCCACTATAGTTGAAGAGCCAGAATAAACAATAATATTATATATCCTATTTTGTATTTCAACCCCGGTTTGTACAGTATGAACTCCACAATGGATTGAAGAAAACAAAAGTATTCTTTTATTAGGATTAATCCAATATTGGTCGATAGAATCAAGAGAACCTCTACCGATACAGGAAATTCTTCTTTGTCGACGTGACACGGCGCTCGTATATGCAAGCCGCCAGATATACAATACGGCACCCGTACACACAGGTCGTCATGTGGATGCCGGATATATACGGCACCCGTACACACAAGTCGTCACGTGGATGCCGGATATATACGGCACCCGCAACGAAAGGGTTAAAAGATTTTCAATGATTTTTATTCCCGCAGTGGTATAACGAACACTTAAAAATGGACAAGAGAGAGCAAGTTATTATTGATAGATAACACAGTTTACTATGTCAACGATGTTGTTAACAATGTTTTTGGGCTGAATACTATTAACGTTTCTTGTCTATGGACAAAGATTTTCTATTGTTTCACGCATCTCATTTGACACTGTCGAAGTTCACAAAGTAGGATTTAAAATCAGTTTTGTACCATTATCATCTACACACACCCAAATATTATCTTTCATTTAGAAGTCATTTTAACTCCTTAATCTACAATATCGTGCAAGATAACTCCAACAACGTCAGAGTGCACAAAATGTAAAATAGCATTACATGTACCAATATGCTTCGAAAGATACCACACGATGCAAGATTATTAAATTTTTGTACATCTTAACAAGACGTTCATAATTTAAAATATGTGTTTATTTAGAAATTGTAATAAAACCTTGTATTACTTTATTATTTACTTCAAGATAATAAATATTTCTTGTTCAATGATCAATTGGTAGTAATTATTTATCAAACATCTTGCAAAATAAAATTAGTTGTATCTTACACATACATTTATATATCAAGAGACAACTTGCACAACTTCGAACGTTCTGCCTAATTGTGAAAAAGCTCAATGTGTGACTGATCTTGTTGTTGTTTATGCCAATATGCTATTGGAACTTAAATCGTAAGGCAATAAAATTTGATTGCGATGACTTAGGCTTAACGTATTTTGTAAAATATTTCTACATCCAAATTTACTCTCTAAATATTCAAAACCACTTTTTATATGTTGAATCATCTACAGCATTCTATGATTCCATATGAAGGACAAATTTCTTGACGAATTTACCACGGGTTTTTGCCTTTTCGGAAACAGAAAAGACAAATTTGACGAAAATATATTTTATTTTCTAATATATTTAATATTTCACAAAAAAAAAACTATGGTTAACTGATCACAAAACAAAATTTTATTAAAATAATACCAAAAATGTCACTTTTATAGAACGAAAAATAATATTTGCATACGTAAAGTTGATAAAGGTTTTAAAAGTTATTATCCGTCAACATTTGGAGAAAACAGAATGAATAAATTTATATATTTATATACTACAAAGAAAATTTTGTTTGTCTATTTTTTACGTTGTTGATGTCCATAGAATTAGAATCTAATATATTGCATAGTAAATTATATAATATATTATTGATGTAAAAATACATGTATGTAACTGAAACACAACTGAATGGTGAAACTGCGTTCCGTACTGAAATAACGGAGCGGAGAAGGAACGGAAATAGAAGATTGAACCGAAATATGTTAATCGATCTTTAAAAGCTAAACATGAGAAATACGATTGAGAACAATGGTTTAATTTTCACAGATGCACTTCCATACCATCTTCCGACGCAAAATATTAATCGTATTGTTATTCTCTACTGTTCTTGTTTAAATACATTTCAGAAAAAGTCAATTTCTATAATATCCATTTAATAATTTTATCAATATTTACGCTTGCTTTTATTTTCTTTATTCTGAGAAAAATATGTACCTTGTCATATCAACCGTAACCAATTAAATGACCATTTCTAAAAACGACAATAAATTAGGCATATGAGATATGATCTAACCAAAATCATTCAAATTATCTTCTAATATTATTATTGTACATATTGTTACATCAAAAAACAGTCTAATTTTGAGAGTTCCAAACAGAGCATTACAGTGTGAAAATAATAAAGAAAGAGAAAGTGAACAAAACTTAATAGTTAGTTTACATTTTATTTTACTATATTTTCTAATATTTACTAATATTTCTAATATTTACTCCTAAATATAACAAAACGTTCAGTAAAGAAGATACCAGTGAAAGAGATAAACGATATAAGTGAGGGATGTTTAGAAGAAAATGAAGATAAATTTTCTAAAATTGAAGATGAACAAATTCTAATTGGATATAATTTATTCGAAAGTGATAATGTTTAAATAATGAGGATGAAGAAAGGAACATTTTGAACAAACAGAAGATAAAAGGGAAGAGGATTTCCGTCAAGTACTGAAAACGAGACCGAAGTAAATGACCAGGACATTGAAGTTGATATTGATGAAATTGTATGGGAAGAAATACAAAAGAGTTCAAGATTTGGACGGTCATTACCAAATCCAACGGTATACACAAAAAAAAACATAAAGGGTCAAGTAAGAACTATATTTGCTTTGATAATTATTGTTGAACTCATGCGAAAATGTAAAGAACTAAAAGCAAATCGAGTGTTAGGAATTACATGGAATTTACTTCTAGTAAAATTAGATACATTTCTTGTTATTTTGTAAGCACGTTGAGTATATGAAGAAAAAAATTTGAACATTTCATATTTGTGGAATGAGAAATGAGAGACTACATTTTTTTCAACACGACAACCAAGAATTGTTTTATACAATTTTTTTAATTTAATCGATGAAAAAAGTATACGAAGCCAACGTCTACAAACTGATAAATATTCTTTGATTTCTGAAGTATGGAATAAATTTATTGAAAATAGCTAAAACTGTTAAAAGCTGGCCATGAATCTTACCGTTAAACAACTACTGTTTCCAACTAAAACTAGGTGCAGATTCGTACAATATATGAAGGATATTTTTTATAATCTGACCTATAAGATACGGACTAACTAATTCGTATCACTTATTCTGGTTACAATTCAAGGTGTTACAATTTAAATACTACAATCCTTTCCTCTTTCCCTAACTTGATCAAGGCTTTACTTGTTACTCTTTGTTTTATACAATGGGAATCTGCTTGCAGTATGAAAAATATGCGTGAGAAAATGCTTAGTAGAGCAATCATTAATTTGTAAAAACTGTGGTATTGAAAAAGAAAAGAATTTTATTACAATGCTGTTTTTATGTTTACTGGTTTTTTTTTACAAAGATTGAATTTTTATACATGAGAATGAGAGTGTTTATATTTGTTATATTTTAATGTATCATCTATCTGTAAATTCAGTCTACATAGCAATCATAATAACATCTTCAGAGAGGGATAACGCGTAATATGTACTAAATATAGACCACAATGAAATATATTTTGATGACTTTAAATCACTCACTTGGATATTTAATTACAAATTCAGTTGACGTTTCAAATCTGATTGGTGAAATCAGATTAATTTAATACTATTGAAAATTGTGTAAACTTAGTAAACATTTTTGAATATTTAAGAAAAGTCAAAAGCTTGATATAGTAAAATGTCATTAAGAAACTAAAATACATTCAAAGATATAAAGAAATTAATGAAGGAGAAACAGATGACAATGAAGATTATGCAATAATTGCAAAAGCAAAATACGGTTCATTGGAAGGAGCCAATAAATTGTAGGGAGCTGAAGAAGAGAAATGCTGCAACTTCTGTAGTAAAGAGGAAGATTCTATTGAATACTGGGTGAATGTGCGAAATGGTGAATAGAACGTAGTTACAGGAAACAGAAGTTCTCAGTGCTGAAGGGACGTAAGAAGCGATAAAGTGGTTAAAAGAAATAATTAAGAAAAAGAAGGATATTAAAAAAGGCAGATATGGAAGAAAGTGAAGAAATGTGTGCTAAGTTACGAAGATGTGCAGAGTGCAGTAAAGAATAAGAAAGCCAAAACACGTGATCTTAATGTGGAGATGATATAATTTATTTTACCAAAATAGTGCAGATGTAAGTTAGTAGGAGTATTAACTTGATAGTGGAAATGAAAATATGATGTTTGAATTAATCAGTTCAATATGATTTAATAATTTATTTTAATTTAATTTAATATAATGCTTGTTAAGTGCTAAGTGTGGAAATATATTATATATATTATTATATATAAATATTAAGGCATGTATTATATAATATATTATATTATGTTACATTATATAGTAAAGAATATGAAATGATAATGATAAGAAACAATATAAAGATTATATCAAATGAGATTCCATTTATATATTCATATCCTACATTCATATCCTATTTCTGGGCCTGAAATGAAAACTAATATAAATAGAATATATAATAATAAAAACTAATATATATAGAATATCATTAATGGAAAGTTATTCATGAAAATAATAAAAAAAGTATTTATTATGAAATCTATGGTAAAAGTGTTAAATGTGAAAGAAAAACATAGTTAGTGCAACATATAAATTTATTTAAATATAAAAGAAACGTTGAAGAACGAGGTAATCCATGTGAAAGAAAAAGTGAGCACCAACCATCAAATTAAGGAACAATGAATTTTACAAAGATTTAATGCAAGTAATAGTTGCTGGTAATATTCCGTGAAGTTATTTAAATAATCATACACAGAAAAATTTTCTACATGATTGCTATAATTCGAGTATTCAGATCACTAGGGAAGATATATGAGAATATAACATGAATTTCTGTAAATGAAACGACCAATACAGCAGAGGAATACATAGCAAATTTAATAGTAGAATAACTTTATAAGAAAGAAACGACAAAACTCCACTTATTGTGTTCTAACATAAAATAATGGGAGAAATAAATTATGAAAATATATCTCACTTTGTAAATTTAATCTTAAGAATTTTGTTATCACATGGTAGTGAACAAAAAGTTCTACTTATAACGAATGCAGCACACCATACATAGCCAAAACAGGGAAGACATTGAAATTATTTTATGCTAACATGATACACGTTACATATGTAGTGCATAGTTTACATAACATAGATAAGGAAGGGCGACTCTGTTTTCCACTTTTTAATACATTAATATTCTGGAAAGTAAATAATTCTTGTAATAAGACACACAATCTTAGTACTTGTAATACAATTAATACAGTTTAAATCTGAATTCAATTTATAATAATAAGATCATAAAGTCAGTCTACATACGACATCAAATTATCTTATAATCGAATCCAATCCTCGAATCGAAGGTAAAGAGACAAACGAATATTGTGTGCGCTACAAGCGAATACAAATAACTTTGTTAAAATAGCATCATGCGCAAATAATAACTTTATACGAACTTCTTTAAAAATCTGTTGATCAACCAGTGAAGTGAACATCGTACTTTTTCTTTTATTAATTATCGTAATTTATTATTTCTTTTATTCATAACTCCTAAAAGTCGACACGAACTTTCCAGACCACCCAATATATTAAATAATTCTTACTGTTAAACAATTGTGACAATTTGACAGCCATCGTTTCAGTCTTTTGACCTGCTTCCTCTTCGGTTTAATATCAATCTAATGAAAGATTGCTGGAAAAAGTAAATGCTTCAAGGGAGAAACACAAGTGGAGAGCTGTCGTTTCCATTCAAGAGTTAATTTGGAGGTGAACTACATTCTTAATCAGTGACGTCATCAATAAAAGGACAAGCATTTCGAGAAATATCGAAACTTCGAACAGGAGTTCTAAGATAGTTGCGTCCTTCAAAGTATCATTCTTACAGAGAGAATAAAAACAGTCTCAATCCCGAGAGGAGTTTTGCGCTAACCGAAAACGAGGCAAGTTACTAGATTGTAATAAACGGGCCGAAAGAAACAAGATTTTTAACTTTGTTTTTTTTTTGTTCGAGACATGATCCGTGACGTAATATATAAAAATTTTAAAACTTTTGGTAAAAATCTGTGAAAAAGTATTTTTGAAAGCATCACTTCATATTGAACTATACAAGAAAACATTACAAAACATTCTTTTGCCATAAGAAACTATTTTAATTAAATAGAATACGTAGATAGAAACTGCGCTATTTTATATCGAATATTTTGATAAAAAAAAAAATATAAGTAATATGCAATCAAGAAAAACTTGTTTGTATATACATATGTATTTATTCTATTCTTTATGTTAATAGAAGTTGAAAATTTTAATATAATAAATGTTACAGTAATTAAGATTGCAACAGATATAGTCTAATAAGAAAAACTCGCACAAGATTTAATCTTTATGAAAACTTATTTTAGCTTTTTTCGACCACGATGGAAAAGATAGAAACAATAAGTTTACCGCCAACCAATTCAACAGAAATATATTTAAATTGTATTAAAGGTCTGTGCAATATACCTGGTAATTGTGGAGAAAAAAGTAAAAAGAAAGCATGGAGAATTATAACAAAAAATATGGGATTGTCTATATTAATAGAAGTCTCAAAAATTTTAAATAATAATTTCGTTGTCAGCCCAAAGGAACTACCAGAATGTTGGAGTAAATTTAAGTATGCACCCATTATATCCTGATGTGGAACGATCATTCTTCGCATATAAATTAATTTTTATAGATAAAAGTCCCCAATTAACACCATCGAATATGGGAAAGACGCTTATAATATATTATAATTCGAAATTTAATATATCACAGTAATTGCAAAATATATTGTTAATACTTAACATACCAAATATTTCGTGTATATTTGCATATTTTTCGTACATATTTGCATATGTTTTCGTGGATAAATATCATATGCCACTTACATATTTATCGTACTTAAACATCCAGAGTCTACCGATAATAAAGAAGGTACTAGTCATCAATCATCAGATCAATGGATTTCAGTCAAGTAAAAAGTAATAAATCAAAAATCTGGAATTATATCGAGATTTTTGGCATAAAGTTAATCATAACCAGATAGCAAACAAAATTAAACATAACCAGAAGTCTATATAAGATAAGCAGACTGGGGGATGTATCGAATCAAAATTATTGTAAATATTACGATCTCGATGAAATAGTTGATGTATGTATTAATGAATCATTAATACCATTTTGAGAATGCATAATTCTTAAATAATTTTTAAAACAGAAGTACCATAAAAATAATATTAAACTTTTTAAATTATTTTATGATCCAAGATATACATACCAATTTCAAATATATTGTGAAAAAAAAAATCAAACGCACCATATTTAACACTAACAAGTCTTGTAATGAGCATGTGTAACAATATACCGCATAAAGGCCACACAATTTACGTAGACAATTGGTATACCAATATCAATTTAGCCGAAAAATAAATTGCTTGTAACACTCATTTGGTAGAAACTATGAGGAAAAACCGAAAAAGAGTATCCGTAAAAGCTAAACTAAAAAAATTAAAATGAGACAAGTTGATTGCAATGTAATCAACTTTCTTAATGGAATATTTAATGAATATTTTAATAATTTGAATATTAAAAGGATATTTTAATAATTTCCACAAATCATTTGGCGGAAACAGTAACTGTATACAAAAATAATTACACACGTGAAAAACTAACTGTAGTTTTAGATTACAATGTAGGAAAATGTGATGTGATCTGTCCGATCAGATGATGGGATAATTTACACCAAACAGAAAAACTCGCATGCGGTATATAAAATTAGTTATCGAATTGTTATTAAATACATCAGCTACAAATATATAAACTCAAAACGAAAAAAGAAAAATAAAGATCTCTGACTTTAGAATGGAACTGTCAATGCATCTTATACATTGCCATGATGTAGTAACACTAAGGCCATCAAATATATCTATCCGAAGAAGAGTTAACCATGAAATGTAAAAGATTGTAAGACTAGCAAACACAGCGCGAAAATTTTACAATGTTGACAAACACATTTTGCAAATTTTAGAAGAAAGAGTGCTAAAATTCACACGAAAAGCCATATACTTTCCAGATTATATTGATTAGCTACATTTATGTTTGAAATGCTTTAGTACAATATATCGACAGATAGAAGATGTGATAAAAATTAATTTTTTATTTTTGATTTTAAGCAAAATAAGCGAAATTGTAACGCGACTGAAGTTCCTGTAAATTGTAATGAAATAAAATTATATTATATATAATAATAATTAAGATAAAAATAAAAGTAAAAATAAAAATTCAAATGACTGCTCTGAAAGGGTCATTAGAAAATATCGAATATTCGGAAAGATTATAACATTCATAAGATTTTTACAAATTACTAGATTTTTGCATTTAACAAATAATGATACAGTTGACAATACAGACTGATTACATAAATTAAAAATTATAATGAATTTTATTTTATACTCATAAATTCAAAAATGTATACACATGGATGTCACTATTAATAAATCATTAATGCATTTTAAGAGACTTATTCCATATAAACAATATAATCCAACCTACAACGATTTGGCATAATAATTTATAAATGATGTGAATCAGCGTGAAATTATTGCTATCATTTTAAGATATATGTAGGTAATGACAAAATAAATTTTAATAGCGCACCTAAAAATTATGGAATTGTCACAATCAATTTTCAATAAATTATTTTATATGTTGAAAAATAATATGCGTCGCCTAAACTGTTTTTAACAATAATTAAAAATAAAACACAAGGAACTATGCGTTTTAATAAAATCAATATACCGAGATTTTGTCGGTACAAAATTAAAAATGGGAAAATATAACTGAAATGAGAAAATAAATGAAACGTTTATGCCATTTCTACAAAGTACAAAACTACAGAAATAACTGATTGTAGGCAAGAATAAACTCAATTCAATCGTATTTTTAAACCAAAATATGTCACTGAATATAATAAAAGCATGATTGGAATTAATCGCTAATTTATTTGCGTATTATGAGATAATATATGAAAATATATAGAAAATTTTTCTTATATACATTCGACAAGGCACTTTTTAATAGATATATACTATACGAAACAATAAATAAAGAAAAGAAAAAAAGGTACAATGAATATAGAATAAATATTATAGAATTATTATTAAAAACTGCACAATTAGTGGATTATGAAAAATGATAATAATAATAATAATATATCAAATAACTTATCAAATAGCAATAAACATCACGAAAACCATAGAAGCAACATTGGGTTCATATTTCAAAGAATATAAAAAAATAATAAAAAAAATAAGAAAATAAAAAACAATTTAACAATATCAAAAAATAAATAAGAGCTTATAAAATTAATAAAAAATATACGAAATGCATTAAAACAACATGAAAATACAAGAGATGCCAAATTGTGTTAGATGCACTATAGTGCATTGAAAGATATCACACGACTAACGACTATTAATTTTTTGTAAACGATAGAAATTAAAAATAAGTATATTTATACAAATTGAAATAAAATGTTCTTAGAATTTCTAGGCCAAAAATTATTTCATTTTACTGGATAAATTGTTCTCGATTATTGCATCTAAAGAAAATCTCGAAAGACTTACTTTTTGTGTTATGATCTGTTTGATTATATTATAACGTTTATATGCATGTGCAAAAATATGTTTATTCAAATTAATCAGATTTTATGGTTTTTATAATAATTAATTTCGTTAACATCCACATAATTGGCACACGCTCAAGCACGCATGGTCAAAAAGCTGCAGAAGCCAACGTGTGAGCGAGCGCCTTCGTCACCAATTGTGACAACCAATCGCACTTAAATCACACTGCAAAGAGTTGTTGCATGACTCGTATTAATTAAATGACTCATTAATAAAACAAGAAAATATTATCCTAAGCTAATGAAACTAAACTAAGCCCAATAAAAAAACAATTAAAACTGTACCATTCAAGAGTAAATCCAAAAAGTTAATTATTAATGGCTATTCGACAACAATTAATAGAAAAAATTACAACTAGTAAGTCATGTCAAGTCGAATCTTTCATCCTCGACATAATATATACTGAAGGGACTTAAATTCGTTCACTCACTGCTTAAGATCCACAATAGCTCCAAAACACTCGCTCCGTTGTAGCTCGAAATTGATGTGAGCTGTTCCATAATAAGTCCAAAATGAAATAAATCGACGTAGATGGAAAATTAATTAGATTGAATTTGTAATACATTGACTTAATGACAATGCAAATCTGAAAAAGGATTAAACACAATTTTTATTAAATTTATCGTCATAAAAAGAAATGTAAAATTAAATTAGCTATTAAATTTAAACATTTATTTACCAATATTCTTCTACAGAAGTGTAATAGGTCCTTGATCATCTTCCATGATGCAATGACTCAAATGCACAATAATTATTTAATAATTAAGAGGCAAACAATGAATTTAATTCGCGAATATCTATTGCTTGTTTTATATATGAAATCTACAGTATATCTGATTGCAGAAGAAAAAAAAAATAAAATTTTATAAGAACAAATATTGACTCTATGACTGCTTTGGACCCAAATTATTCATACAGACATTTCTAAAAGTTTTTTAACATCATGAAACGCAAAAAAATTTAAATTAACCGAAAAACATTAACAACAAATCTACTTCACAATTCCTTCTTTATTTTATCGAAACAAAGATCGATTCATCTATGGCTGCACGAACAACTGCAATCATGAGCTGAAAATAAAAACAATATCAATATCATTGTACAATACAACAAAATTGTTAAAAGTATACAGTCAAAAAATAAAAGATTACTAAAATTCTTACTAATAAAAAGTAATAATGAAATAAACAAAAACATTCTAACGGTTTATTACGGTGTACTAAACTCCAACGAAACCATTTATTATGTATGCTTGAGAGAAATAACTAACCCAATAGGATAGATGCACGGTGGCGACAGATATCGTTGCTTGTTTCCTAGTTCATATTTTGGCCATACTTGTCGCTAAGATCGCAAACAATTAGTGCAAAAGGTAGTTAACGTAAAATTCAATTAATAGTTTAAGTATTGGTAATACCAAAGGTCAATTTGTAATTTATTTTATTTTATAAAAATAACAATGACGTTGTAGTTACTCAATGCTTTGGCGCAATAATCGCAATTATGATTTCGTTGCGAATATAACGCGTTTTCCAGCAATACACGTAATTAACACGCCTCGGCGCCACCACACGCACACGTGGGAAACTAACCAAACAAAATGAGAAACAACAAAGCCGCCGAAAATAAAGTAAACGATAAAGATGCCGTGAACACAAAAGAAATCATTTATTCTTTCATGGACTCTTCTTGAAGTCAAAGTCGTAGCTGCTGAAAGTCACAGCCTGATTATACCTATAGTATATCGAACAAAGCTAAATAAAAATATTACTATTGTTATTTGATGTGCAAAGTTTCTGCGCGTAAACTATAGATGACATTTCTTATTATTAGATCGAACATTAGATCGGAATAGGGCTGTACATAAATAAGGTATAATTTACTTATACATTTTTATGTAAAGAATTCAAAAAGTACACAATATGTTAATATGATATCCATGAATGTAATTATAGTGACTTTTTATCCTTCGAGTAAATGACTTGCGCGAATGCCACTATTATGGCGTAACTTTCAAAAAGATAACATTATAATGGCGATTAGTAGCTTAAAGGTTAAAAGATCGTATGCGATATGTACGGAGTAGAACGAACCAGTTGCGAGAATGTTTTCACGTGAGCGTAGACGAAGCTGTGTTTATTTGGTTAGAATAACAATTAACCATCGTCACGGAAAAGTCACAAAAAATGCCCAAAGTGGCTAAGGTAAAATGATTATTATACATTAGTATATTTTATTTTATAATTATAAATTATAGCATAAACAACTTATAATTGTAATATTTATTCACAATTAAAATCTTTTTTAGCTAAAAAACAAAGCATCCGAGAAAATTTAAATCATAGCAAAACAGCTATTAAGAGAAGCAAAGAAAAAAATCTTTATGCAATGTTAAACCTATCTATAATTTTACATAGAGAACAGTTCATTTGTAAATATTTGTAAATATTTGTAAATATTCCCTTTTAGCCACATAAGCAGAAAATATAAAATCCCCAGAAATTGGCTGATTACCAATATGGAAAATTAAATATCTATGACGACAAAATGTATAAGAATCATATGGTTATAACGAATCTGATGAAATATGCCCGATGGGAAGAAAGTCAGAAACAATGCAAAGAGCAAGGTACTTTAAATACAAAAAATTTATAACATTTTATAGTCTTAGTTTTATTAGAAATATTTCAAGGTTTATATGTCCACTTTATTTTAAATCTGTATATGAACGTGCGCTAGATGTTGATCATAGAAACATTACATTATGGCTATATTATATTGAAATAGAAATGCGCAATAATTATGCCAAAAATTTATTAGATCGTGCAGTCACAATTTTACATACAACAAATCAATTTTGATACAAATACACATATGTGGAAGAAATGTTAGAAAATATTACTGGTAAGATTTGATATAAAATTAGGGATTATTTTTTATTATCTAACTTAATTTTATAGAGATTTATTATAGAAACACGTCAAGTTTTTGAGCGATGGATGGAATGGTGACCTGACTAACAGGCAAGGCAAATATATATTAAATTTGAATTACGATATAAAGAAATACAAAGAGCCAGGTAGAGATATATAATTGCGTAGGAAGATATATAGTTCTGTAATAAATGTAGGACGCAAAGTTTATGAAGATGTTATAAACTTTTTCAGAGATGAGAACTTAGATGAAAAGCTCTATTTATAGCATTTGCAAGATTTGAGGAAGGACAGAGAGAAGTATTATTTTAAGATAACAATATATTCAGTATCTCTGTTATAATAAGTATAATTTTAATATTTCTCTGATAGCACGATAGGGCAAAAATAATTTCTAAGTATGCTTTAGACAATGAAACAATAAAAGAAATATATAATGCATATACCATACACGAAAAAAAATATGGTGATTTTGCAAGTAATTCATACTATAAAGATTAAGATTTATTTAATACGAAATATGAATTTAAAAGTTTTAAGTATTAATATTAATTTGTATAAATTTATAAAAAAATAACACAAATTTCATAACATTTTTAAATAGGCATTGAAGATGTAATAATTAACAAAAGAAAATATCAATATGAGCAAGAAGTCAAGGAAAATTCTTCTATGATGCTTGGTTTGACTATCTGAGATTAGTAAAATTTGAAGAAAATCATAATGTTGTAAGAGTGTATGAACGAGCTATAGCAAATCTCTTAATAAGGTAATGAGTATTTATATTTTAACAATTCTGAAGCCAAATTGAAGTTCCTTTCCATTAAATAAATTTTTTATAGGAGCGTGGGAACGATATATCTATCTGTACATAAATTATGCTTTGTATGAAGAAATTGACACGGAAGTTATAGATAGAAATTTACAGGTATAGTTTATCTTATATAAAATTATTGTTATATATGGAGAGATAACTTTATAATACTTTATTGTTGCATATAAAGATAGAATTTTATAATATTTTTTTACTTTTTAGAATCTATTTAGATCTTATTCTACATAAACATTTCACATTTTCTAAGATATGGCTATGTTATGCATATTTCGAAATGTAACAAAAAATTTGACTGTAGCGAGAAAAACATTAGTATGCTATTATTATAATAATTTTTTTTATTATTTATAAGTATTAAATTTTTGTATTTTTAAATATTTAATTTCATTTATTTCAAGATATGGTATTGGGTGTTTATCCCAAAGACAAATTGTTCCGTGGTTACAATGATTTAGAGGTACAATCTAGAAAATTTGACAGATGCAGGATTCTGTATGAAAAATTATTTGAATTGCACTTCAAAACTGCACAATGTGAATGAAAGTAAATTAATTTTCTTATAGTTACATTTATCTTATGTTTTATTGTAGTTATATTTATTTAATTGTTATGATGTCTATAAAGTTTCTAAAAGAATTAGAAACTTTATTAGGAGACTTTGACCGTCCTAGAGCTATTTATGAATTAGCTGTGTCTTAGACGAATTAAGTTATATTTTTATAAATTACTACTAAATGTAATTAAAGCTGTCTTTTTCTTTTATTTTTATCTTTTATCAAAAACACGTTTAATATTTTTATTATTTTTATTATTTAGTTTGGATATACCTGAACTTTTATGGAAGTCATATATGGATTTTAAAATATCTCAGGATGTAATAGAAAATACCAAACAACTATTAGAGGGATTATTAGAACGAAATGTTCATGTCAAAGTAAGTTTGATTTCATAGTATGATTATATTTTTACATTATAATATACGTTTGGATAACTTATGCTAAATTTGAATTAGTTAATTTTCCATCGAAAGATGATGTTGATAATATTACCTTAGTTCGTAGAATTCTTGAACGTGGGAATTGTGCATTATTTGCAAACAGTGACAAAGAAAGGAGAATATTACTTTTGAGAGCATGGAGAGATTTCGATAATGAGAAAGGAGACAAACAGAGTTAGATTAAAATTATTATCAAAATGCCTAGAAAAATTAAACGAAGAAGACAAATGGTTGAAGAAGATGAAGTATGTCATTTTTGTAACACACATTAAATAGTTTTGGAGAAATTTAAATTAAAAAGAAGTATTCTTAATTTATATTAAAAATAATCTATATTAAATAGAAGATATTCGGCTTCGGGAAAAAGTATTCGACTTCGTATTAATGAAGACGAATACCAAAGAGCAAATCTTAACTTCTTGGCATTAGCGAAAGCGTGGATAAAGCAAAAAATTTTTAGTGAAACTGCTCAAAATGAAAATTAACAATTAGAATCGGACAATTAAAAATAATTTATATCTTTTATATTATTATTGTATTTATATTCTGTAAATAGGCAATATAAGTATTGTGGAGAATTTTATATTTATCTTGACTTATTTATAAAATGTAAAAGATATAAAATTATGATTTGATAGTTTTTTTTTTGTATAAATACAGTTTATATTTTATAAATAATAAACAATTTTCTATAATTTATATTTAAAATCTTTATATCTAAAATACTATATTATCATTTCTAATAACTTATATTTAAAAGTGGTAATACAGAGGTTTTACAATATATTATATTGTAAATATTACGAAATTTTACACTATATATATTATAAAATAGGGAATTTAATTAAAGATAGCATTATTTAATGCAAAGTATTCAGAGGTTATTAGAAAAGTAGTAATTTAAAATAGGATTTTCCATTAAGAATTTACAACAAACTTTAACTATTATCACTCCGATTATTTAGTGCAATTAACGATCGGCAACTATCTTTGATATGTGCTTGCTTATTAAGTTTGGAATATCTTACTTTAAATGCGACCATAATACACAAGTAATAATCTTCAAATCATTTTAAAACAATCTTTATACATTTCCAAGAAAAATATAATTTCGATAATAATCAATAATCATATTTGATTTTGAAACTTTTTCTATGATTACAATTCACTTATCTTCCCAAATTAGCAGCAAATAATTTTTTTCTTTCTCGTCATAAAGGTGAAATAGATGCGTTTAGAATAAAATAAAAAGAAAAGATTAACTAAGATGCGAATAAAGAGTATACGGAATTTAGAGACACAATTGAGTGGTCGAAAAGTAAAGTTAATTAAGAATAAAATAGTCAGTGTAATGCCTGATAAACACACTTGGTTAATTATAAGGGTTAAATTAAAATAAAGCAAATTATATTTGTGATATTGTAATATTTTTCACTTCATTTTAAAATATATTCAGGTGATACCATTATGTATGAAAAATAATAACGGTCATGTAACTACCTTGGCTCTATATGATCACGCACATTCTCTTGGTCTATTTTTCGATTACATTCTCGTACAAATAGGACTCAATTTCATCATTAACACGAGTGATATTGGCCTCTCATCAATCGTCAAGTGACTTACTGGCTGAAAAATTCAAAGAATTCGTTATTTTGCGAAGTGATCACATTTGGTAACCAAGATCATGTAATTTAGCTATTTTTTATGAAGCCATATTAATTTTAATCTATGCCAATAAATTGCAAACGATTGACAAGTTAAGGAGCAATATTATTTAAAAAAAGACGGATGAACGAAATGTTTGATGAAAGAGCAGGATCAAATTGAAAAAATCTTATTATAATACCTTGACACAATATGAACTTAATGTATATAATATAAATACGAGCTAACTCGATTAACTCCATTTTTTGAATGTTTTCAAATTTATGTATTAAAGCACTTGATGCAGTCTTCACTTTTTATATTCATAATAAATTTCGTTAATTTCCTTTATTTAATACTGTTATTACTGAAATAAAAAATTATTTATTTTTAACGATTATTCTAAGACTTCTATCTTATTCACTAATAACATTATTTAGAAAATAATATATATATTTACATCATGTTGTAAAAAGTATTGCAGTTCTTCGTTTTTCTTTCATTTATCCGATCATATTGCTCTTGCTGTTTAAAATAATGCGTTATAATAATAAATTGATGATAATATTATTTATTGTAAATATCATTATGCGGATTCGATAGAAATAATAATGAATTTCTAAATATATATTATAATTAAATATGTATTGTGTATATATATATAATCAAATAAAATATTTTGGAATAACAACAGAATATGTATGGTTAAATCAAAAATAGCTAGACCAAAATGGTCTAAAAGAAGTAACACGCGAGAGGACTATAGAAACATATTCGTTATATAAACGTTCCATTATGTAAAATAATAATTTTCATTGATTATAATTAATTAATGATATTATATATTTGTTTAAAATAGTAATTTTTTAAAACTCTATTGCTTGATTTTTCCAAGTGATGAGTTAAAATTAGATGTGATTTATATACGTTGTTTTCTCGATATAGAATGGCGAAACAAGTATATCTGCATGAAATCTATGCCTCATGTTGCAATGGTTTACACCATAAATTCTCCTGATCGCAATTTAAATTTGATTGTAATGATTAATAACTCATTCGAAAGATGAAGATTTTCTACACGATATTCTCGTTTCCGATTTTCAAAACAAGTTTCTATATGCGTGATAATTACTTTTGCAAATTATTTTTTTCTAGATGATTTTTGCACAGAAGATGACATTTTTCCAATATCGTACATTAAAATCTCATGTAAAAAAATTTTATTTTTTAAATGAAGACTTAAAAATTCATAGTGTAAATTTTTGCAAACACACAGAGAGAGAATTTTTTTAAGGTTGTTCATCCTCTTTCGTTCGATATAAAAACAAGATTTTATCCAATATTTTGTAAAAATAATAATTACTGAATATTTAAATATTAAATATTATTACAGAAATCAAAATATGAGTTCATTTACATATTACTTATGAGGTAGAACTCTTAGCGTTTTTCTTAAATGGTTTACCCCGATAGGACTAATCCATTCTCTATTACAAGTATTACTATTATTACTACAACAAATAACAATGTAACATAATAATAGTAATAAAAACATATTTGAATATTATGTACATTATATACATTCTACCTTTTAATAGAAAAATCAATGGTAACATGGTACTATTTGGATATCTAGGATAAACTTTTATAAGTACATTGTATTTTTAAAATATGAGTTGGAAGAATACGATCTTTACGAAAAAACGATTTCAGGCAGAGGGTACTCGTGATAAAAAATCATAAGCTTTCTTCTATTCTCCCTAATTGAAAGCGATAATTTCTTTCAATCTTATCATTCCTTTTAATGTCTAAACAATAAAATTATACTACTTGTTTTGTATTGCGTCGTGTGGGCGCTGCAATTACTCTTTGCTGCAACTACCTAGAACTTGTTGATCGTCTGGCGTTTGGTTATAAAGGACAGGCGACCTCGTGAAGCTTCTGCTTCCTTCCTTTACGTGTTAATTGGCTTCTCCTTACGCTTCTCACAGGACCAATGTCTCCAGAATCCGGTTCGAAGGACTAAAATGTTTTGTGTTGCGTCGGGTGGTCGCAACTACGAGAGCGATTTTAGATGTGCGTCCCACACCGGAAGTCTAGAACTATCCAAACTGTAATGAGATCACAGAGAATAAAAAGGGCGGAGTTAAAGTATGATTTGAGCATGGAAAGGGAAAGAATAAATGTCCATTGGTCGTAGATAGTTCAATGAAATGTTTAAATATTCCATGTGTGCCCCCTTTGTTCTAATGATCATGTAGATTGCAGAGTGTCAATAAATATTTTAAAGCTAGAAGCCAAATAAACCTTGACTTGTCGCGCCTAGGAGTCTACTTTCACTATTTACTTATTGGCCGGCTTGACATATTATCGAAATCCAGATATTTTACTAAGAAGCCCAGACAAAGATGGCCATATGTTTTTTATCTATGCGTTTTGTAGGCTAATATCTAATAATTTCCGAAGAGTAAAGATTTCCAATGGTGATACATGACCTTTAAGAGAAAGTACTGTGAACAATGGAGAGATACACGTGTGCGTCAATACCACTGCCTCAGTGACGTGTAAAAGATTCTTTACTTGGTACATATATCTGTCAGAGTATTAATTAGTTAAATTAAAATTAAACATGCCCAATTAATTAATTCTTTACTTGGCAATTTTTTATTAATTTTAAGATGCCACGCACTACTAGAATTCATATTAATAATAGTACCTTTGCTTTAAGTTTAATATAAGCCGTAGGTTCACTTTTGTCACTTACAATTTTAGTTATATAAAAATTATATAATTTGGTTGTATTATTATGTACGTCCAATATCAAATTGGTTATATGCAACACAATACATTTCCAATTATATTTCATGAAAAATACTAATTGTTCTTATATCCTATACGTTGTTTCGTTTTATCACTACGACAATATATGCGATTTGTATACTTTTTATGGAAACCAAAAATATAAAACGACTCTTTGTAAATATCTTTTTGTTAATCCATGTTATTATACAAAGGTAGATCGTTTACAGTAACAGCAGTTTGAATATTTTGTCGCTATATGATGGTGGAATAATTTTTATTTAAACGGAGATACTGGAGCTACTATAATTACGTACTACATTTATGTGGCATTTTATTTTTTCAACTAATATTGGATTTTATTAGGGATCATGATAAGCTTTCCATGCATGCTGTTGTTCTCATCGCCGATCAATTTTGTATATTTCAAACCATGCATTTCAACGCTACAATGAAAATTCTACTGTAGTATCAATAAATAAACATTTTTGAAATATTCATGATTGCGGAAGGCTGTTTGTGTACGGTTTATTCAATCGCAGTAATATTTGTATCAAGTATCAATTTGATCAATATATAAATGTTTTTTAATCATAAAACCAACTAACACTTTTTAAACACTTTTTAAAAATAATATTTTCTGTTTTTCTCAAACAGTTGAATTATCCTGAAATGTTCATTTTATTAATAAATATATAGAATAAATATATTTCTTTTGTATTTCTAACGTATTCCTAACACATATTCAATTGCTCTTTTTTCCTTTTTCAGCGTTGAAATGTATTAATTTATTTTCTAAATAATATTATTATATATCATAAATTCATTTTATATTCTTCATAAAAATAATCACCTTAAGAGCCACGTATTTAACAATTCCAACATAGTAATATGTTGGAAATACTAAAACTAGACCTTCTGACATGATTTTCTTAACTGATCATTTCGGGTTATAATTTCTTTTTCAAAAACGTTCTGAATTCAAAAACAAACTATCTTCCATTCGAAATTTTGAATAATAAAACGAGGTCCATGGTAGAACTTTTAATAGCGCTCGCTAGCGTTATCATAACGATGACGACTATGAATTTAATTTAATTTTCAAACAAAGAAAAATGATAAATGTATGAGATTCAACTTCAATAATGAAAATGCAAAAATCAAATAATTCTACTCGCGTACGTGGGGCAATGTGGAGACGGAGAATGTTACGTTGTTTCAATTTTTCAAATTTACACTTTTATATCCATCATCATAAGAGCATTTTGAGTTACAATATAGTAAAATTAAAATATGATTAAGAACTATTCTCGAAAGGTTTTTGTGAATATTTGAAAATAAATTAATAGCCTATAGTTTCTCTCGTGAGCCACGTTTTGTTGGGGCCTCTTTGGCATATACTCTCTTCTTTGCTTTGTGCCCTAATCTAATTGATCATCATTCAAAATTGTACTAACGAAATTTGATTTCAGATTATAATATATGGACGGTACATGTGTTACTGACGAGGAAGGGAACACATTTTGGACAACTATACCTGACTCATCGTGTAATTTCGATCATTACGACGTGCTGTACGAGGGACTAGCCACAAAATTAGAAGCGATAAGCCGTATAGAAATATATCTTGACATCTAAACTATAACGACACAGGACGTCACGTTTACCTTGGAAAAGAGGGCGGAACACCATTTGTGCGGGTACACTCTTCTGCGGAGCGAGCATCCGAAGTTATTCATCTTGGAGACGCAAAAAGGAAGGACCTTCGCGTCAAGGAGAAGACTATCAGTTGAAAATCTCGATCTGTTCGCCTATGTGAACTCGAAGTTCGTATACCTAGAAAAATACATGAGAAGCCAGATGACTTATAAAGTGACGTCATCAAACAAAAGTGTGAATTGAAGAAACAGGTACTTAAAAATGCATTAGCGCTGGCGACTCTTCGACCAGATAAGTTCGCCTATACTATCATGAAGGCAGCAGGACATATGGCCGTAACGGTGGAAGAAGTGATACACATTGTAAAATGCACACCTGCTTCCGTCAGCATGAGACCATTAGAAGAATGCTATCACGAGCTATTCAGCTTATCACCAAAACGACAGCCTCTATCTGACACCCAAGTGGAGAATCCTAGTAAAAACTGGAACCATTAGGGAGTGCAATGCGTTGCTTCCACCAATGTATCATTTAGAGGGAAACTGGTACAGACTAACATCAAAATTCGTGGAGGTGCTCCCTCCCCAAATACTTCAACCATTGACGAAACCATCATGGAAATACATAAACACAAAAAATTTAATGAGTAGTGGTATATACTCTCAACAGGACTTGGAAAATTTACACGATCGTATTAGATTCCCCATCGAAAGACCGGAACTCTTAAATACAATTGCCAGAGGAGCTACGGGATACCGTGTTCCACTCAAAATTATTTCCATGTATAACTTACTGGGAGAAGCGGACATTGATAAAATCACAGACGGTGCGATCTCGAAATAGTGGCAAAGATTCGTAGCTTTCGGATCAGCTAGCACGGGATGTATTGGAGTATTTGTTCTAATCAAAGGAGTTGTGTGTCGACGTCGTGATTCGAGGATATGTACTCCATGCAGTCTATGGTTAGAGCTGACACCTGTTGGGGGCCGTCAAGAGTTTGTTAACACACCTACTCTTGCTTCTGAAACAACCGGAACAGCAATATGGAAAAGGAACTGCAACGGACAATGATACCATTGAAATAAGAGTGGACAAATTAGAAAGTAATGTGACTTTGATCCCTGCCGGCAGGAAAGGTGCGAGATACGCAGTTTTAGAAGGAATCCTGGCTGCTCGCAAGAACAAGTCGTCGGAAATCGAAAATCCCGAAAGACTCAATTAAGGGGAAGGTGTCACATCGCCGTCTGAAGACGTGTAGGAATCATCTATCAATAACATGAAATTATTAATTCAAAGTCAAAAGGTTACTCTACCGTCGATTATTCTACTATCGGTAACTCTACTGTCAATAACTCTACTGTCGATAATTCTACTATCGGTAACTATACTGTCAATAATTCTACTAACGGTAACTCTACTGTTGATAACTCTACTGTAGTTAATTCTACTATCGATAACTCTACTGTCGAAAATTTTACTACATGGTTCAATTCATTTTAACAATTTATTAACACAGGATATACTCCTGTAACTTTGATACGCGAAAATAATAAAGTCAAACGATAAATCCAAGACACCCTTATCATAAATGGAGAGACGACATCCGGTGATTATGAATTCTAACACCCAGCGTTCCAAGTATTATCAATAGCGATATTAACATCATTCCTGAAACCATACCTGCCAATAATCGCATTCCAGAGGTTACGGATTCTTGGAACTACATCCGGTGATAAACATCGACCAAACACAATACTCGGAGAAAGTAACGAAGGAGCGATTAAACAGCATCACGCTACATTTGACTTCGATTAATGCCTTCACAGATATGTGGCACGAGCGAGCGGCGCGCATGCGCAGTGACGCCTTGTTAGGCTCGACCGAATGGGAAGCGTCACTCTTCATCTGTTGCTGAACTCGATTAGTCGGAATCTCTTTGTTCTATGTATTAGTGATTAATTTCTAAGGCTAACAAATAACTTAGAACCTCTCGAGAAGTAGATAGGTTCTACTACACTGTCATTTTACACTGTATATTTCATATCTGGTTAAGCGGTTCTAACGCGATTACCTTTCTTCAATTGAGTATTACTACATTGTAGTGAAATAAATGTCTCCGATTAATTTAGTAATGAAAGAAAATCTTGGACTTACCGTTTGACTTTATTATTTTCGCGTATCAAAGTTATAGAAGTATATCTTTTGTTAATAAATTATTATAATGAGTTGTATCGTGTAGTGAATACATAAAAGATTTTTAAGTGATGAATGTTAATAATTTTACTTGAGTGCGGTTATTATTTATTATATGAATTCTTAATGATTATTTAACATAAGATCTGATTGGTTTTACAACAAAGGTTCCATTATATATATAAATTGTTAATATAGAATCTTTAACTGCTAACTGTATATTAGGTTGGGGAAAAAGAAATCCATTATTTTTGCGTGAACTTTAAGACTTTATTTAACATATTTCGAATTGTCCGATTTGGATCAAATATGCACCGTTTTGTTCTATAATTTGTTGCCATTTTAATGCCTTTCTCATAGAAGTCTTGGTCCTTATTGGCGAAAAACTCTAGCAATCGATTTTCACAATCATCTCTTGATGCCGATTTCTTATCACTCAGAAATTTTTGCGATGCGAGAAAAAGATGATAATCGCTTGATGCGTGGTCAGGACTATATGGTGGATGGCTTCAAACTTTCCAACTAAGCTCCCGGAGTTTCTGTCGAGTCACTACAGATGTGTGTGGCCTGGCGTTGTCCTTATGCAACACAACACCTCTTCTGTTGGACAATTCTGGCCGTTTCTGGTCAATCGCTAGCTTCAAACGGTCCAGTTGTTGAGTCCAGTAGAGATCCGAATTGTTTCGCTATATGGAAGCAACTCATAATAAATATCTTTCCAGTCCCACCAAATGCACAGCAAAACCTTCCTGGCCGTTAGTCCTGGTTTGGGCACCGTTTGAGCTGCTTCTCTCTGTGCGAGGTGCATCTTTAACATCAAAAATATCTGAACGAAATTGACGAAACCAAAATTGCATGTAATTAACTGTTACAATATTGGGACCATAAACACCATTTACAATTTCAGCCGCCTGGCATGTATTTTCGCCTTCATCAAAGAAACGCTGTAAAATGTACCGAATTTTCCCTTTGTTGACATCCATTTTTAACACCCTGTAACTCACAACTGAATGGACCAAACAAAAAACAGCAAAAGAATTTTTTAAATGTGAAATGTCATAAAGCATAAATCTGAAATTGTTGGTCGATACTTTACGAGATATCGATTACTACAGCCATCTACCAAAAAAATAACGGATTTCTTTTTCCCCAAACTAATATATATATTTTATTATTATTCCCTTCTAAATTGTTTATTTATATATATATTATAGCATACTGAATAAGAAAGGCTCTCCCAATTTCTATATTAATAGTAACAATTACACGCGATATATTATTATTTAAATGTCTTAACTAGAGCTACAAATCATTGTTATTGTTAATATTTCTTAAGATGGAGTTACCGATAGTAGAATTATCGACTGTAGAGTTATCGACAATAGAATTATTGACAGTAGAGTAATCGACAGTAGAGTAATCGACATTGTAGTTATCGATAATAGAATTTTCGACAGTAGTGTTATCGACAGTAGAATTATCGAAATTAGAGTTACCGATCTTTTAACGTTGATTTAGTTATTTCCGATTATTGGGATTAGTTATTTCTTGTTTGTGTCTCTCGAAATCTATTAACTATTACTTTCCTTTCAATATTTTATCGCTTCTATGCTCCGGAGATTGAATTTTTATATTGATAGACTTTGGGCGTTTTTCACTCCTTTGCACGGGCATGTCATGATATATATTCTGCGAACGTGAGCTCGCTCTTGCACTCGCTTTGCGAAGGGTGAAAAGTAGCAACGCATTCAGACGTTGTATTTCTGCACGTGTGTCTACGCACGCATCTTCTAACAAAGGAATAATGAGTCGTTTCGCATTATTCTTGAAAATTATATTGAATTACAATGTTTCTAAGAAACAGAGTTATGAATACATTTTTATGTTGCGCTATAGAAATATTCCAATTGAAAATATAATAAAATCATTGATTAGTTTGTTGACGATAATATGATATAGAACAATAAAGCTTGAATTCAATAGCTTGTTATTATTAAGAAAACGTATTATTTTTCTGTCAATTGCATGGTAGATATATAAAGCAGCACTATCATTAATACTTATAAAAAGCATACACCAATTCACACGATAGCATATAAAAATAAGCCTGCTCTTTAGTTAAATGACGACATAAGAATCACCAGTAAGAATCTTGACGCCATTAGACATCCGTATATTATTTTCTTAAAACAATTATTCAGTTAAATTAAAAATCTACTCAAATTTATATTTCTTTTATAATTATTTCCGTCCATACTTGTATGGATGAGAATTTAACTTAGTAACAGATCATAAATCATTAGTAGAGAGAGAAAGAGAGAGAGAGAGAGAGAGGGAGGGAGGGAGAGAGAGAGAGAGAGAACAATATTAAGGATGATTATCCTGTAGGGAAAGAAGAGGACTTAGAAAAAAAGGAAAAAGGTAAAGTGATCGGAGAAACCAGTCGTCTTTTACGGTTGATATGGTGAGCTTGAAATGTTCCGCTTTATTTACATTTTATCAAGGTTTTAAATCCAGCATGGTTAGTTTCTTCCAATGAAAATAACACAGTTATTTCTTTAAAATGGATAGTTCTACATTCAGACATTTTTTTATTTTCTCTTTCTTTTTCTTTTGTTTCTTATCTTTTTATATCTTTTTTGATTTTTTTTCTTTAGATATCTCGCTTTGCTACATGTATAGTTATTTTGTATTTCTCTTGTTTTTGTTTTAATACTCTGTTCATTTTCCTACAATTGGACTATACCGGGTACCATCTTATATTATATAGGTCTATACATACATATATATTTAATTTTAAAAGAAATTATATACCTGGTTCTCTTTGTATATTTCGTAACCATTAATATATAATATCACTGTCTTCTCCTTCCTATTATTTTTAAACCATAGCAGTATTACTATGATCGGATTGTAGTGCATACTACTTTGTACTGTGTTGCTTATAATTTTTTTATATTTTTTTTCTTCTTTTTTCGCACCGCAGCTTTTAAATATCTACAAAAATTAATTATTTCTTTATTGTTCTTTACACACTTCGTATTACCATTATATATATAATGTTATCTTTTTTACTTGCTTTTATTTAAGTAGTCTATATTGCTACTACTATATATTTTGCTTCGACTATTATTGTACTATTACTCCGTACAGTCTTATTATTATTATTTATTTTTTTTGTACTTTCTTGCTTTTCAATATTATGCAAATTTTTATCTCTTTACTTTACACGTATGTAAAAAAATATTCGCAAAACGAAATTATGTATTTTTTCTCTTTTTCTTTCAGTTTCTTCTTTTTTTCTGTTTTTTCATGTTTCTCTCATTTTCTCTCACACTATATATGTCTCGCTTACTTATCGTCGTTTGTTCAGTTCAAAAAGGGTTGAATAACAGGCATATCGAATGTGAACGAATTGAACGATAGTATCAAAAGAAACAACTTGATGTCGAACAATGACCGTTCCTAATGTTAATAGTTGACCTTTTCGTCGGGAATGGATGGGAGAGAATTGGGGGTGAGGTAAAATCGAGGGCTGGATATTTATAGAGATAATCACACTCGAATTAATGCGCTTTCCAAGATCTGCTGTTCGCAATGTGTGTACGCTGATTGCTATCAACAAAAAAGTGACTGATCCGATACAAAACATTGTTCGTTTGTTCAATGGCCTGAGCGAAATTATCGACGGGGTGGTGGAACGAGGAGATGGTACGCAGGGGGAGGAAGAGATGAGAGGAAAATATCTATGAAAGAGAAAAGGTATGATGGTACTGGTAGGAAACGAGAAAGGGAAACAAAAGTCTGTGATAAATACAAATTGGTCCTCTTTTCTGTATTTCTCTTTCTCTCTCTCTCTCTCTCTCTCTCTCTCTCTCTCTCTCTCTCTCTCTCTCTTTCTCTCTTTCTCTGTATTTTTTTCTTTCATTCGTTTTTTGATGTTAAAGATGTATTGGTTTATTACCTTTCGTCAAATGCGTAACATTTCTGGTTCATGACGATCAATTGATTGTTCGGTTTGTCGATCGATTGGAGATAATGATTAGATAAATAGGAGATAACGGCTAATACCTAAACAAATTTATGTACTAAAGGAGTCGAGAAAGAATTTCTTAAAGTTATAGTTCAGTTCATAACATTATGCTGTGCATATATAGTTACGGTTCTTATTGTTTACGTTAGCAAGCAACAGTACTTACTGGTCATTAGACATGGCAACAGATATTATTGATCATTTTTTACTTTCTCAACCCTCAATGATGGTTAACAGAAGAAGACAAACAGTGTATATATTTCATATGAAAGTGAAAATAGTGAAGATGTTCAAATGTTAAGTATAGAAAGAATTGATAAGGCAAGAAATGAAAAAGATTCCGACAGTAATGTGATTGTGCTACTAAGGAAGCCCGTGAGAAGATTAATTATAGAAGATGAAGGTTGTGTTATGATAATACAAGAGATAAATTGAACGCATCATAAAATTGAAAGGAAGAAAAAGCACATCATTAATTTGGAAATATTCTGAATCTTGCTGCATAAACACTTTCGTTTTAAATCAATTAGATTCGAATCCAGGATTACTAGAATTATTTTTCATGGTTTTCGATGAGAATTTCTAGAATATATTAATTACGCAAATAAGTTTTTACGCGCATCAAATAAAGAATGATGAGAAAAGAAGGAAAACGCCTGGTTTCCGGTTAGATATGATGAAATGAACGCCTACTATGAGCTGTGTATTTTGACGATACAAATCAAAAAATCTAATATACAAATATACTGGTCAAAAAGAGAAGTGACAGAAACTTTTATATTTAGAAAAGTCATACCTTTTAAAAGATTTTGGCAAATTTCACAATTTTTACATTAATATTAATACTGATGAATCTTTAATTAATTTAATAGAAATAATGTCTGTAGGCATTTATCCAGCTCTATATAGAATATATTCCAGTATGATCGAAAAAGATTATTAATATACATTAATAACAATTGAAAAAGATTATTAATTAAATGAACGAACACGGAATAACAGAATTATGATGTTTTCTCTTTGAAATACGACGACCGACTTAATGATATTCTATATATATTAGTTTTTATTATATTATATTTTACTTATATTAGTTTTCATTTCAGGCCCAGAAATAGGATATGAATGTAGAATATGAATATATAAATGGAATCTCATTTGATATAATCTTTATATTGTTTCTTATCATTATCATTTCATAATCTTTACTATATAATGTAACATAATATAATATATTATATAATACATGCCTTAATATTTATATATAATAATATATATAATATATTTCCACACTTAGCACTTAACAAGCATTATATTAAATTAAATTAAAATAAATTATTAAATCATATTGAACTGATTAATTCAAACATCATATTTTCATTTCCACTATCAAGTTAATACTCCTACTAACTTACATCTGCACTACTTTGGTAAAATAAATTATATCATCTCCACATTAAGATCACGTGTTTTGGCTTTCTTATTCTTTACTGCACTCTGCACATCTTCGTAACTTAGCACACATTTCTTCACTTTCTTCCATATCTGCCTTTTTTAATATCCTTCTTTTTCTTAATTATTTCTTTTAACCACTTTATCGCTTCTTACGTCCCTTCAGCACTGAGAACTTCTGTTTCCTGTAACTACGTTCTATTCACCATTTCGCACATTCACCCAGTATTCAATAGAATCTTTCTCTTTACTACAGAAGTTGCAGCATTTCTCTTCTTCAGCTCCCTACAATTTATTGGCTCCTTCCAATGAACCGTATTTTGCTTTTGCAATTATTGCATAATCTTCATTGTCATCTGTTTCTCCTTCATTAATTTCTTTATATCTTTGAATGTATTTTAGTTTCTTAATGACATTTTACTATATCAAGCTTTTGACTTTTCTTAAATATTCAAAAACGTTTACTAAGTTTATACAATTTTCAATAGTATTAAATTAATCTGATTTCACCAATCAGATTTGAAACGTCAACTGAATTTGTAATTAAATATCCAAGTGAGTGATTTAAAGTCATCAAAATATATTTCATTGTGGTCTATATTTAGTACATATTACGCGTTATCCCTCTCTGAAGATGTTATTATGATTGCTATGTAGACTGAATTTACAGATAGATGATACATTAAAATATAACAAATATAAACACTCTCATTCTCATGTATAAAAATTCAATCTTTGTAAAAAAAAACCAATAAACATAAAAACAGCATTGTAATAAAATTCTTTTCTTTTTCAATACCACAGTTTTTACAAATTAATGATTGCTCTACTAAGCATTTTTCTCACGCATATTTTTCATACTGCAAGCAGATTCCCATTGTATAAAACAAAGAGTAACAAGTAAAGCCTTGATCAAGTTAGGGAAAGAGGAAAGGATTGTAGTATTTAAATTGTAACACCTTGAATTGTAACCAGAATAAGTGATACGAATTAGTTAGTCCGTATCTTATAGGTCAAATTATAAAAAATATCCTTCATATATTGTACGAATCTGCACCTAGTTTTAGTTGGAAACAGTAGTTGTTTAACGGTAAGATTCATGGCTAGCTCTTAACAGTTTTAGCTATTTTCAATAAATTTATTCCATACTTCAGAAATCAAAGAATATTTATCAGTTTGTAGACGTTGGCTTCGTATACTTTTTTCATCGATTAAATTAAAAAATTTGTATAAAACAATTCTTGGTTGTCGTATTGAAAAAAATGTAGTCTCCCATTTCTTATTCCACAAATATGAAATGTTCAAATTTTTTTCTTCATATACTCAACGTGCTTACAAAATAACAAGAAATGTATCTAATTTTACTGGAGGTAAATTCCATGTAATTCCTAACACTCTATTTGCTTTTAGTTCTATACATTTTCGCATGAGTTCAACAATAATTATCAAAGCAAATATAGTTCTTACTTGACCCTTTATAATGTTTTTTTTTGTGTATACCGTTGGATTTGGTAATGACCGTCCAAATCTTGAACTCTTTTGTATTTCTTCCCATACAATTTCATCAATATCAACTTCAATGTCCTGGTCATTTACTTCGGTCTCGTTTTCAGTACTTGACGGAAATCCTCTTCCCTTTTATCTCCTGTTTGTTCAAAATGTTCCTTTCTTCATCCTCATTATTTAAACATTATCACTTTCGAATAAATTATATCCAATTAGAATTTGTTCATCTTCAATTTTAGAAAATTTATCTTCATTTTCTTCTAAACATCCCTCGTTTATCTCCTTCACTGGTATCTTCTTTACTGAACGTTTTGTCATATTTAGGAGTAAATATTAGAAATATTAGTAAATATTAGAAAATACAGTAAAATAAAATGTAAACTAACTATTAAGTTTTGTTCACTTTCTCTTTCTTTATTATTTTCACACTGTAATGCTCTGTTTGGAACTCTCAAAATTAGACTGTTTTTTGATGTAGCAGTGTGTACGATAATAATATTCGAGGATAATTTGAATGATTTTGATTAGATCAAATTTCATATGCCTATTTTATTGTCGTTTTTACAAATGATCATTTAATTGGTTATGGTTGATATGACAAAGTACATATATTTCTCAAAATAAACAAAATAAAAGCAAGCGTAAATATTGATAAAATTATTAAATGGATATTATAGAAATTGACTTTTTCTGAAATGTATTTATATAAGAACAGTAGAGAATAACAATACGATTAATATTTTGTATCGAAAGATGGTATGGAAGTGCATCTGCGAAAATTATACCATTGTTCTCAATCGTATTTCTCATGTTTAGCTTTTAAAAATCGATTCACATATTTCAGTTCATTCTTAGTTCTATTTCCGTTCCGTCTCCGTTCCATTATTTCAGTACAGAACGTAGTTTCACCACTCAGTTCTGTTTCAGTTACGTACATGTATTTATACATCATATATTATATGTCACGTCACCGTATGACGACGTGTGGTACGCAGAGCATCGCTAAATAATAGAATATAGATAACAGAAATGCTAATCCCACTGTCGGTAATCTTACTGTCGATAGTTCTACTGTAGATAATCCTACCATCGGTAATTCTGCTGTCGGTAAACTTCTGTAGGTAAATCTATAGTCAGTAACCCTATAATAGTTAATCACACCTTAGAAATATTAACAAGATTGATGGTTCACTATTAATATTAAAACAGGGAACGCTATTGTTAAATAAGGCTCATTTAATTAATAAATGGAAGAACATATGTTAAAATAAAAATTATTAGACAAATGGAATTAAAGTAGATGGATAAGATTTAAAATCTAGATTACCAAGAAATTAACAATATATATAAACGCACCCACATATAAACAAATTAATAATAGATTGGTAATGTTAAGGAACTTTATTTTACATAATTATTAAGAAAAGAATTATTATTAGAAATGACAATATTTATTAATACACTATTAAAACCTTCATGTATTCATAATGGCACGAATTACTATAAGAAACTTGTTAACAAATTAATATAAAATATAATAAGATTATAATTTTTAAAATATAAAATAATTAAGATAAAGCGACAAGTCCGAGACATTCATATCGCGAATGGCTAGACTACATCCTGTGTAAACCGCATTCCAGAGCTAAGGATTCCTGGAATTATGTCAGGTGATAACCGCATTCCAGAGCCTAAGGATTCCTGGAATTACATCCGGTGATAACCGCATTCCAGAGGCGAAGGATTCCGGGAACTACATCCGGTGATAACCGCGCCTAGGAATTAAAAATTCCGTGAACTACATCCGATGATAACTGCATACCTAAGGCTAAGAATTCTCGGAACCACATCCAGTGATAAGCGTCGACCGGCAGCAATTCCCAGAAAAGTAACGAAGGAATGCTTATACTGCATCACGCCACTCCTTTCCCACGGGCAATGACTTCGCGTGTAGACGGCAAGTCCAAGCAACACGCATGCGCAGCAACACCATCGGGGAGTCAACCAAGTGGGAGAGCAGCAAAGCGGTAGCCAGTCTTCATCCGTCGCTCAACCCGATTTAAAACTTTTAGTTCCGCGTTTAAGAATTATTAAGATAAATCAACTTAACATTATACTTAGGAAAAGTAGATAGGTCTACTGCGTAGTCTTATTATTATGTCATACGATTCATAGGCAGTTACGTTTTCAAGCGCGAATGTATTGTTAAGCAACTATGAAAGGTTATAACGAGAGAATTTATTTTTTCTTTCCTACTGGTTATTTCGGTGAAGTTGCAAATTGGACACGAGCTAAAATAATAAAATGAAACGCGTATCGCGAGCTTCGCATCCTAATAACTAATTCAAGGTTTAAATCAAGTGTTTTTTTTGAAACTGTATATTTAGTGTATTTCTAGTGGTTTATTAAAATCGTTATTGTTGAATTGTGCTACTACTTCTCATTCATTTCATCGATCATCGATCTTCCCATCCATTCATCTAAGGAATTTGCGGGTCTTTGAATCAAATCTACCCAAGTGGGAGAATTCCAGTCCAGGACATAGGAACCTCGATTTTACGTCAACGCTCTAATATCCTTCATCGTCTTGGAAAGTCCTGGCATTTTTCGAGCAACAGGAATTATTTACTCTCAATCCCGAGTCTTGTACCAAAACGAAAGGAATTTGCGAGGTTGGAGTAGAAGGGTTAGTCCTTTAACTGACCGTATTAGCAGCTCACAATTAAAAATTTTTTTTTTGTGTTTTCTCCCATCTGGGACGTAACATAAATATTAAGAAAATTTTTGGTGGCAGCGGTAGGATAATAAAGCCTCCCAGGGGACTCAACTATCTCATTTACCTACTTCTTTTGGTATAGTCGATTTTAACGCTAGAATCTTTCGCAACAACACTGAAAGAATGGCAGCTTCCAAAAAACCGGGTACGCCTACAAGGGCCTCCCTCATGGAGGAGGAATTAAGAGCATACGAGGGAGAGTTAGACGCACGGGAAGCAAGAATATCACTCTGCCTGGAGGAAAATAAAGCCACAGAACAAAAAATTAAAAAATTAGAAAAGAAAATACGAGAACGAGAAAATGATATCCAAAAGTTAGAATCGGAATTAGAGGCGAGAATAATGAAAATTGAAGAACAGGAAAGAAATATTCAAGCTCAACTTCGCGAAGTGACTGATCAAAAAACGAAATTGAATAACCAACTGCTAGAAATAGAAAAACGCGACATAGATCTAAATAGACGTGAAATAAATCTGCAACGACGTGAAAATGAACTTCGCGCAAAAGAACTGGACCATCGGCACGATTCCATGATAATAAACGAGACGCGTAATACGCCTATAGCCACGGCTATACACCGTGAAGGAAGCCCATGTTCTTCTAGAAGTAATCTAGAATCTATTGCCGATATTGATTTACCTAGGAGAAATCGCGTAATAGACGAAGAGAAACCTGAACCCAGACCGATTCGAACGAGGCCAGTTCAAATAGCCGGGTCAGAACTGAAGCTAAAGGAAATAACCGAAACAATTCCGCGCTTTGATGGATACAATATATCGGTCCTCCAATTTTCAAGAGCATGTAAGAGGGCTATGGACCTGTTTCTTGAACGTCCTTCCGGGGAAGTGGAAGCGATGTTAGTTCGAAGAATTCGAGTCAAATTAGACGGGCATGCGTATTCAGTTACAGAAGACCAGGAGCTACAAACGATAGAACAACTGGTAGGTTTGCTGAAAGCAACCTTCCAGCCAGCAAAATCCGCAAGTCATTATAAGGGGCAATTAGCTAATATCTACATGAAACCCAGGGAAAGAGTCTTAGATTACACCGAACGAATAAAGGAATTAAAGCAAGCCATAATCGAGGCGGAAACTAAGGAATCGGGAGAATTGTCTGATCATCAACGAAGACGCATTGAGTGCGAGGTTCTCGACGCACTAGAAAACGGCTTACCGGAGGAGTATGAGTTACGGATGAAGCACGAAAGATATCACGACTTAACGACGGCGGCCAACGCCCTTCTAAGAATAAGTAGCGCCCTAGAAAGAAACCGAGCTCGCACCGGCAAGGAAGGACCAAGGGAGGTCTAAAATACACGCGATCACAAGCGGAAAGATTATTTGCACAAGCTGCAAGGGGAGCGGTCATATGGCAAAGTATTGTCGAACTGAAGGGAGACCACCAACCTTTGCGGAAATCACCGCGAGACCTCCCTCTCCACGGTCAAAAGACCAGATAAGAAATGTAGCTTTAAACAATAGGCCACTTAGCCCACGTGAACAGCGAACCAGCTACTATTGTAAAAGGATTGGCCACATTTTAAAAGATTGCCGGAAACTGAAGTATGACAGTGAGCATAGAAGTGGGGATAAACGCCACGCGTATAATTCGGACCGTCAGAGCCCCGAGGATAGGACAAGAAGCCGCCGGAATTCGACAGAATATAGAAGACAACATAGTCAAAGCGATGACCGCCGGAGTCCGTCGTCAAGGGCCAAAAGTAGGGAAAGGAGACATTCAACGTCCAGCAATCAAGGAAACCCTGTAAGCGGCCTGTCGAGATCAGACAGGAGCGGGGCCGCCATGGGAAACGCTCACGGCCAAACCATTGCGCAGGCGACTCAATCAAGCAGGTCGCAACAATAAATTATAAGCCGACGGCAAAAGCATCTACAATAGTCATGGACATCGGGAATCCTGGAAGGCAGATCAAATTTATGATTGACACCGGCGCAGAAGTTAACATTATCAAGAAGGGTGCTGTCGAATCGAATTTAGAGATCGACAATAACGATGTAATAAAGGTATGTGGTATTACGGACGACCATATTCGAACGGAGGGTTCATTGGCCGTCCACCTCTTTGGAAAAAAAGTACGGTTTTACGTAGTGGCATCGAACTTCCCGATCGAGCAAGACAGTATTCTAGAAAGTAAGTTCCTGAAAACGGTTGGTGCTGACGTAAGTTATACCCAACAGTGTATGAAGGTCGCAGACAAGGAAGTGCCTTTCACAGACAGACAATTTATGCGCGTATCGGCAAGGACGAGTGCAGTGTTTCATTGCCATGTTAAAAACTCCGAAATCGATAAAGGTTACATTCCGCGGATAGAATCCTTACAGGGCATATACATGGGGGAAGCCATAGTTAAAAACCACCAAGGTCGGGCTTATTTCAGGGTGATAAACACCACCAATGAGGATCAAGATATTGTGGTTCCCACGCTGGAATTACAAGCGTTCGAAACACGTCAGGACAAAATATTAGATACACCAGGAACTTCAAAAGAGGAAGCAACGGTATACGTCGGAACGATCAAGAATTGTCAGAAGAATCATGATCAAGATAGCCAGAGGAAACGGGAGAATAATAATAGAGCGAAAAAGGTGGAAGCACTGTTACGGTTAGATCATCTGAACAACGAAGAAAGGGAGAGTGTCATTGACCTCTTATCTGCTAGCGCAGACTGCTTTCACCTCTCAGGAGAACAGCTGGAGAGCACGCAGATGCTGACTCATAGAATTATTACTACTGATGAGATACCGATACATACAAAGCAGTACAGGTTCCCGCCCATACATAAGGAAGAGATAAATAAGCAGACACAAGAACTGTTAGAGAGTGATATAATAAGACCATCTCTCTCTCCTTACAACTCTCCTATCTGGGTAGTACCCAAAAAGGCTGATTCGAAAGGAAATCCAAAATGGAGAATGGTGATTGACTATAGAGGACTTAATGAGAAGACTGTCAGGGACGCGTGTCTCCTCCCTAACATTACTGAGATACTCGATCAACAGGGTTCCACGAAATACTTCTCCACGTTCGACCTAAAGTCCGGATTTCATCAGATCAAGATGCACCCAGATGACAGCCACAAGACTGCCTTCTCAATACCTCACGGGCATTTTGAATTTGCAAGAATGCCATTCGGATTGAAGAATGCTCCAGCCACATTCCAACGGCTCATGGACCTCGTCCTGACGAGACTTCAAGGCGAAGAGATGTTTGTCTACTTAAACGACATAGTATTATACGCAAGGTCACTCCATGAGCACGAGATAAAATTCAACAAGCTAATAGGGAGACTAAGGAAGGCGAATTTAAAGCTGCAGCCTGACAAATGTGAATTTCTGAAAAAGGAAGTCATCTACCTGGGCCATATCATCGGCAAAGACGGTGTGAAACCGAATCCGAAGAAGCTACTGGTCGTAAAGGAATTCCCGCAACCAAAGAAAGCTAAGAATGTTCGACAATTCCTGGGACTTGCGGGATACTATAGGAGGTTCATCCCAGGATTCTCTAAGCTGGCAAGACTTCTCACGGAGTTATTAAAGAAGGAAGTGACATTTAAGTGGGGTGAGCCACAGGAAATGGCATTCGTGACACTACGAGACACTCTGTATAAGGAACCGGTGCTCCAATACCCGTACTTCAACAGGGAATTTAACGTTACTACGGATGCGTTAGACTATGCGATAGGTGGAGTGCTTAGTCAGGGACCGATAAGGAAAGACCTACCTATCTCTTATTGCTCAAGACTATTAAATATAGCTGAAAGGAACTACTCGACCATCGAACGTGAATTCTTAGCAATAGTCTACTCCGTGCACTACTTTAGGCCATACTTATATGGGAGACAATTTACATTAGTTACTGATCATCGTCCACTAGTGTGGCTAAAATCGCACAAAGATCCGACTTCGCGTCTGACCAAGTGGGGTTTGAAATTAGCAGAGTAGGATTTCAGGATAGTATACAAGGCAGGCATGGCCAATGCAAATGCCGACGCTCTTTCGCGAAATCCACCAGAAACAGCGCAGGTCTTGCCGTTACATAGAGACGACAGCTCTTCAAGCGAGTCCTTGTACTCTCGCAGGTCAGGCACGGATCCAACACGGGAGAACTAGAGAAGCTCTTTGAGCGGATAGATATAAGTAAGGTGCCTAGCAAGACGGAGGGAAACTGCGCGAATAATTCTCCTACCCTTAGTGAGAGCGATTCGGATTCCAGTTCCGACACCTTATTCGAACCAATATCGCGGCCATACGAATGGCAGAATCAGGAAGAGCAAACATTCAGAATTTCACAGAATCTTACAGAAACCAGGGATAGATTAACAATGAGAAAGGATAATCTAGCAATATTTATTACTCAAAAGGGAAACCCTTGCGATGAGGAAGCTAAACAGCTTCAGGATATGAATAAACTCCCAAATTACAAGGATTTAACACTAGGTCGGGCAAGGGTCACTAAATACGGATCTAAAAATCTAATATCGTTAGTCATTAAGGAAAACGATAATGTGATAACGGACGTAGAAATTCTGAATGATGCTCTGGAATCGCTTCTATCAGTAACAAAGGAACTGGATTTGCGTACGGTAAGCATCTCCAGTTCGAACAGAATAGATAACATACCATGGGAATACATCCAACAAAGGCTAGGAGAATTATTCGACGCGGAAGATTGCACAATTTGCTTCTGTAAAAATTTGGTTAGAATGAGCTCGAGGAGAATGAGCGCGAGGACCTAATACGCGAAAACCATTCATCTGCTTTAGGGGGTCACAAGGTAGTGACCAAAACTTATAGCAGAATAAGAACGAGATACTTTTGGGAGAATATGAAGCAGATTCAGACCTTTATTTAAAATTGTTTGGATTGCCAATTGAAAAAGCTAGTCAGAGTCAAAAATAACACCAATGGTGTTAACGGACACACCGGGATCTGCATTCGATAAGGTAGCACTCGACGTAGTGGGTCCTCTAGCCTAGACTGAAAAAGGGAATAGATATATTTTGACGATTCAGAATCAGTTAACAAAATTCTCATTAGCCGTCCCTCTTGCGAACACAACATCAACAGACACTGCCAACGCTTTAATCTCAGATTTAATTTGTAAGTTCGGAGCGCCTAGGGCAATACTCACGGATCAAGGATCAAACTTCTTAAGTACCCTACTGCGAGCTACAGCACGTAAATTTAAAATAAAGCAATACAAAACTACAGCCTTCTACCCACAGTCCAACGGATCACTGGAAAGGTCTCACCATGTCCTAATTGAGTACTTGAAGCAATTCACGGACAAGGAAAAAGATTGGGACAAATGGGTAGACACGGCTATCTTTTCATATAATACAAGTGTACACGAAGGAACTCGATACACGCTCTATGAGCTAGTCTTCGGAAAATTAGCTAGAGTTCCAGGCTCAAATCCACCTTTGGACGATGAAATGGACAGAACATACTTACAATATTACGCGACTCTAATAAACAAAATAAATAGAACACAAGAGGTAGTATGACAAAATTTGATGAGATCCAAGGAAATTTCTAAAAGGTATTACGACAAGAAAGCAAGACCGTTAACGTTAAGGGAAGGAGATAAGGTATTTTTATTAAAGGAACCTACTAACAAATTCGGCAACCAATACACAGGACCTCATCAGATTTTAGAAATACTCCCTCAAAATAATGTCAAACTATCAATAGGAAACCGTACTAGAATAGTGAATGCTAATAAGTTAAGAATATCTAAAATGAAATAGGATAAGGTGATTATCTTACAGAAACCATGGGGCTTCTCGGCATTTTAATAACAACCGTAGGAATCATCACTGAATGTTACTGCTTGTTGGGGTACGATTGTGGGGGAGGATCAACAAACATCACAACCATTTCACTACTGGATACGAGGGAATGTAAATCCCATCACATACACCCAATGCTACAGAAGTCTATATACAGCTTCTACAGTTAGCAGAATACGACCACACGCACGTACATCAATGCCGAGTGGAGATTGACCGAACAATTTATCCCCAAACACTCCAACCATTGACCAAGCTAGCATGGAAATATATTAATACAAAAAACTTAATGACGAGCGGAATATATACGCATCAAGACTTAGATAACTTACGAGACCATATCATGTTCCCTGCAGAGAGACCCGGACTTCTAAATACAATTGCCAGAGGAGCTACAGGACACCGCATCCCACCGCACACTGTTTTGATGTATAATCTATTGGGAGAAGCAGACATCAACAAAATTACGGATAGCGCAATCTCGAAACTGTGGCAAGGCTTTTTAGCATTTGGATCAGCCAGTGCTGGAATGATCGGATTATTTATTTTGATTAAAGGTGTAAAATTATGTGTCGACGCCATTATCAGAGGATACGTGCTCCATACGGTCTATGGATGGAGCTTACAACTGTTAGGAGCCATCTGGAGTTCGATGACACACCTACTTCTTCATCTGGGACGATCAGATAAACAAGACGAAAAGAGGACAACAAAGAATGAAGAAGATAGCGATGCCATTGAAGTAAGGGTGGACGACCCAAAGGATGATGCTACTCCGACACCCGCATCCAGAGGAAGTTCGAGATACCCGATTATTGAAAGCATCCTAGCAGCTCGTAAAAGCAAGTCGTCAGAAATAGAAATTTCCTAACGATTCAATTAAGGGGGAAGGTGTCACGTCACCGTATGACGACGTGTGGTACGCAGAGCATCGCTAAATAATAGAATATAGATAACAGAAATGCTAATCCCACTGTCGGTAATCTTACTGTCGATAGTTCTACTGTAGATAATCCTACCATCGGTAATTCTGCTGTCGGTAAACTTCTATAGGTAAATCTATAGTCAGTAACCCTATAATAGTTAATCACACCTTAGAAATATTAACAAGATTGATGGTTCACTATTAATATTAAAACAGGGAACGCTATTGTTAAATAAGGCTCATTTAATTAATAAATGGAAGAACATATGTTAAAATAAAAATTATTAGACAAATGGAATTAAAGTAGATGGATAAGATTTAAAATCTAGATTACCAATTAACAATATATATAAACGCACCCACATATAAACAAATTAATAATAGATTGGTAATGTTAAGGAACTTTATTTTACATAATTATTAAGAAAAGAATTATTATTAGAAATGACAATATTTATTAATACACTATTAAAACCTTCATGTATTCATAATGGCACGAATTACTATAAGAAACTTGTTAACAAATTAATATAAAATATAATAAGATTATAATTTTTAAAATATAAAATAATTAAGATAAAGCGACAAGTCCGAGACATTCATATCGCGAATGGCTAGACTACATCCTGTGTAAACCGCATTCCAGAGCTAAGGATTCCTGGAATTATGTCAGGTGATAACCGCATTCCAGAGCCTAAGGATTCCTGGAATTACATCCGGTGATAACCGCATTCCAGAGGCGAAGGATTCCGGGAACTACATCCGGTGATAACCGCGCCTAGGAATTAAAAATTCCGTGAACTACATCCGATGATAACTGCATACCTAAGGCTAAGAATTCTCGGAACCACATCCAGTGATAAGCGTCGACCGGCAGCAATTCCCAGAAAAGTAACGAAGGAATGCTTATACTGCATCACGCCACTCCTTTCCCACGGGCAATGACTTCGCGTGTAGACGGCAAGTCCAAGCAACACGCATGCGCAGCAACACCATCGGGGAGTCAACCAAGTGGGAGAGCAGCAAAGCGGTAGCCAGTCTTCATCCGTCGCTCAACCCGATTTAAAACTTTTAGTTCCGCGCTTAAGAATTATTAAGATAAATCAACTTAACATTATACTTAGGAAAAGTAGATAGGTCTACTGCGTAGTCTTATTATTATGTCATACGATTCATAGGCAGTTACGTTTTCAAGCGCGAATGTATTGTTAAGCAACTATAAAAGGTTATAACGAGAGAATTTATTTTTTCTTTCCTACTGGTTATTTCGGTGAAGTTGCAAATTGGACACGAGCTAAAATAATAAAATGAAACGCGTATCGCGAGCTTCGCATCCTAATAACTAATTCAAGGTTTAAATCAAGTGTTTTTTTTGAAACTGTATATTTAGTGTATTTCTAGTGGTTTATTAAAATCGTTATTGTTGAATTGTGCTACTACTTCTCATTCATTTCATCGATCATCGATCTTCCCATCCATTCATCTAAGGAATTTGCGGGTCTTTGAATCAAATCTACCCAAGTGGGAGAATTCCAGTCCAGGACATAGGAACCTCGATTTTACGTCAACGCTCTAATATCCTTCATCGTCTTGGAAAGTCCTGGCAGCAACGCAGCCATTTTTCGAGCAACAGGAATTATTTACTCTCAATCCCGAGTCTTGTACCAAAACGAGAGGAGTTTGCGAGGTTGGAGTAGAAGGGTTAGTCCTTGAACTGACCGTATTAGCAGCTCACAATTAAAAATTTTTTTTTTGTGTTTTCTCCCATCTGGGACGTAACATATATAATATACTATCCAATATATTAGATTCTATTCTATGGATATCAACAACGTAAAAAATAAGGAAGGGTGTAGCCATAGAAAATTTTTTTTGCAATATATAAATATATAAATTTATTCATTCTATTTTCTCCACTTGTTGACGGAAAATAACTTTTAAAACCTTTATCAACTTTACGTATGCAAATATTATTTTTCGTTCTATAAAAGTGACATTTTTGGTATTATTTTAATAAAATTTTGTTTTGTAATCAGTTAACCACAGTTTTTTTGTGAAATATTAAATATGTTAGAAAATAAAATATATTTTCGTCAAATTTGCCTTTTCTGTTTCCGAAAAGGCAAAAACCCGTGGTAAATTCGTGAAGAAATTTGTCCTTCATATGGAATCATAGAATGCTGTAGATGATTCAACACACAAAAAGTTATTTTGAATATTTAGAGAGTAAATTTGGATGTAGAAATATTTTATAAAATACGTTAAGCCTAAGTCATCGCAACCAAATTTTATTGCCTTACGATTTAAGTTCCAATAGCATATTGGCATAAACAACAACAAAATCAGTCATACATCGAACTTTTTCACAATTAGGCTGAGCGTTCGAAGTTGTGCAAATTGTACATGTCTCTTGATATATAAATGTATGTGTAAGATACAACTAATTTTATTTTGCAAGATGTTTGATAAATAATAACTGCCAATTGATCATTGAACAAGAAATATTTATTATCTTAAAGTAAATAATAAAGTAATACAAGGTTTTATTACAATTTCTAAATAAACACATATTTCAAATTATGAACGTCTTGTTAAGATGTACAAAAATTTAATAATCTTGCATCGTGTGGTATCTTTCGAAGCATATTGGTACATGTAATGCTATTTTACATTTTGTGCACTCCGACGTTGTTGGAGTTATCTTGCACGATATTGTAGATTAAGGAGTTAAAATGACTTCTAAATGAAAGATAATATTTGGGTGTGTGTAGATGATAATGGTGCAAAACTGAATTTTAAAATCCTACTTTGTGAACTTCGACAGCGTCAAATGAGATGCGTGAAACAATAGAAAATCTTTGTCCATAGACAAAAGACGTTAATAGAATTCAGCCCAAAAACATTGTTGACAAGCATCGTTGACATAGTAAACAGTGTTATCTATCAATAATAACTTTCTCTCACTTGACTGTTTTTAAGTGTTCGTTATTCCACTGCTGGAATAAAAATCATTGAAAATTACTCAATAAAAATGTTATAATTCATCTAAGCACTTTTCTGGGACATATATGTAATAGGCATAGTACTTAAATGTACATCTTTTGAAACATCGAGGTTTATTACTCATTCCAATTAATAAAGTGGGAGTTTTCTCACGGGACAAGAGCCGTGATTCGATCTTTATGACCCGATGTTAATCATTCATGTTGACAAATGTCATTTGCGAAAATGATTTCCATAACAAGCTAGTTTCATCTGCGTTATACACATTTTCCAACAGATAATTTTTTTTCCTTAGATATTCTATAAACTCATTTTTAAAGTTGCAGATTTATCCGATGAAGGTTTTTGCCTGACACATAGTCTACGAATATCGTAACGTCATTTGAAATTTGCTAACCAACCCGATGATGTTTTGAAATTATAATCTTCATTCAATTTTCGATTGTACTATATAGTTTTTTCGTATACAATAGGACCAGATATCCTCTGCCTTTCTTTTGACAGAACCGTTGATACGTAGCCATGTCAAGAATTTTATTGTTAACAGGCTTCATCTTTTTTTATGTGCACTGTAATCAACTCTCACTTTAATTTATAATTTCACACTTTCGTCTTATAATGTCACAAACTGTTGATTTTCCAATTCCACAAGACGCTGCTATTTCAATTATTTTATCACTATTTAACCGACTTAATATTTCACGTTACGTTTGAATTGATAAAACGGTATGATTACATTTCGACATACAGGTTTAGAAAGTAAAGATCAATTGACAATGATATGTTAATATATATTAATGTCGCTGATCGCCACATATTCTCAATATTTATCCGGCTAATCGATGTTCGGAAATCGAGATTTTACTGTATTATATGTAATGATGTAAATAATTGATTCGAAGAGACTCTTAAGTGATGTTGGTGAATATTCTATCCTCTATGTGATGTAATGTAAATAATGATTTGAACAAAGCTTCGGAATTTAGTGATAGAATTTCAAATAGATAATTCGAAATTCAGCCGAATCAATTATAACCCAATGATGTAACGATAGATAATCTTTTTCTAGAGAAGCAGTGTAAGAAATTGTATTATTTTCTTTATTTTTTTTCGGTCTTTTATTTATTGATGATTTTACCAACTTACTTGATTTTTGTATTGTCTTACTTTTTCCTATATTACTGTTGCTTTTTAATAGTAGTTGTTCGAATTTCAGAATTTTTAATAAAGCTCTCACATCAACACTTATTCTGTTTGATATACTTTCACGACTAAACATTTTAATACATTTAAAAGAATTACACTTAATGTTTACTAGAAACATTTACTTATGATTCTTCAACTAAGTCATGTAAATAATTTTGATTATTTTGGTAAATTACTATTATATTATCTTTTAATTAATTTTCATCTGTACGATTTTCTTTTATTTCATAACTTAGAATAATTTTTGAAAAAGATTAAATATTTAACAACAAATCCATGGGAAAAAATTATATATTTACATTGAAATGCATCATCATCGTATTCTTATTCTAACTCTGTTGTGTACCTAAAATATCTTTGTAAATAGTTGTAAAATTAATATCTTTAGTTAGCTGGTTTAACTTCTGTATCCTCACATATAATTTGTTTCCGACATTTCTGCTATTTTCTTTCCTTTATGTTTTCGTATTAATTTTTTAATATTTTAAGGTCTGTAAATTCTGTAAAAAGATCGTGTCAAAATCTTTGATAAGTTTTATCCATGCATTAGTTTTTGGTTATTTTCACTTATTCAAACAAGTAAAAGTATGTTGTGCCTTTTTGCAGCGAAAAGGATGTTTTAGTAGACCGTCGTAAAAAGAAGTACGGTTTGCTTTTAGTCGCGAAAAGTAGCATGCTTCCCTTTTAACTGCGGAAACTATTACATTAAACAGGTAATATTCTACTGCAAAAACGAAAAGCTGTACATTTTTTTTTACCTGAAATAAATTCTTTAATGAAAAAAGTAAAACTTAATCAATTAATGTCTTCATGCACATAGAGTATTCATCTATGAGGATACGAGTAGTAAAAGTCGAAACATCATTAACAATAGCATGTGACAATCTTTGTTTCATACTAGAATTACATATACATATCTTTTATTATTTATCTTAAAAAATAATTATTATAATAAAAGATGGTGTTTAACGTCAATCACGGATCACAAATGTAAACAAACGTAAATTAATCTATTTAAATAATAATATTACTAAAGTATACAATTTAATAAATTTTCTCGGGTAGGATTTTTAAAAACCATTGATGATAAATTTTTTTTTAATGATAGTTGATTTTTAGTATCGTAGGCATTTTATAATCTATATTTCATAATATTTTACTTTAAGTACTGTCTTAAAATTCTAATTTTTTATTTTTTCCATTAAAATCATATTTAACGCTAATTGAATTCCTATTTGATCGCATACTTATTTCTCTGAAATAATTGAAATAAAAGAATTGAAATGATTTAAACAAAAAGTTAATTAAATTTTTTCGAAAAATTTTTAAAGTTAAATATATTTGCCTACAACTTTTCTTTAATAACGTATGAATTATGTACTTTCCATTTTCTCATGTGTATGCACTATTCATTTTGGGTATATACGGATTTGTTTTTATAATGCTATTCGATACGGGCATGCATGGAATCATCATTCTGCGTATAGCTCATCTCCGAAGGTATAGAAAAATAATGTTAAAATAATTAAAAAATATACTTTCTTTTTTATGCGTTTTTGATTTTGAAATTGAAATGTACCCATGAGTTATAGTAATGTTGGAATCTACAACAGTTTTAATAAACATAATAGTCTATTTTGTTATTGTTTGATCTGCTGTAACTATTAAAGATGCTCCATCACGAAAATATAAGTTGTTCCAGCAATCTCCGGATAAACATAAAATGTGACATAGGCGTTTTATTTTCTCTTCTAACTGACACCTTATATTAGCTACAGGTTGCACATATCTCTAATCTCCAAAAAAAAATTTCTCCGCCAATTACACGATTTTCTCATTACACAATATGAATTTGCATATTGATTAGCCTTATCGACACCTTCTATATTTAAATTGTATTTTTAAAATAATTTTTAGCATGCTAATGTTAAGAATCCTATCTTGTTTAATCTTCTTTGTATATTTTTCATACCGGAGGTAAGATTACACATTGATTGATTAATGTGTAATCTTTGATTGATTAATGAAAAGACATTTTGACCAATCCGATAATACGAAATCAAGCATAGTGTAATCTTGCGTAAAAATTATGTTATGTAGTCTAATTATTGTCATAATAAAAAAGTATTAAAATCATTTATCACGTTATAATTAATGATACTTTATGTGGAAGGTTAGAGAATATAATTTTCATACAAATGTTTTGTTAGAATTGTATTAAAGTCAGTTTGCCATTGATGACCGTAACAATTAAAAATATTCTGTTTAAAGGCAATGAATCTGATTAGGAATTAACATTTGACGAAATTCAATCAACTCTTCAAAATATGAAATCTGAATGACAAATATTTTTAAGAAAATCGCCCAAGTAAAAGTAAAGGATGAATCACGTAGATCCTAATCTAAATGTCTTGCTCCAAAACGATTATTTCTAATGATATTATAATCCTGTTTTTAAATTAACAAACATTTTATAAAATATGAACTTTATAACATACTTTGATTACATCAAAGATTCTTTGTATTTAATGATCTCTTTCACGTGACCGATCTTCTTGCAGTGCGCACAAAATTTTGGCGTCGGCTTGAAATTTATCTCTCGCGACTCTCTATCCCTAATCTCCATTCTACTACTATTTAACGGTCTATTCCTAAGAAGTTTGGTTTGTTTATATCTTTGATGACGCAGTCGATCCTGCTCGATCATCAGATAATGTTCCTGTGCCTTCTCGTATGCGTCGAATATGTCCCTATACGCAGTTGGTTTGATCTCTATCCTGTAATCTCGCGGAAGACCTTCGCAGAAACTTACCAGTGTAAATTCCTCTATCTCGTTAATTTTCCCTTCCGATGACTCGTTAGCCTTAAGTCTCCCTTCTTCGTAAATTGCCTGCTGTAAATTTTTAACTTTACTTATGTATTGCAAGATGTGCACGTCGGGTTCCATGCAGATGTTATTTAATTCGGACATATACTGTTGTTAGGTGTGATTTTAACCAAAACTCCTGCTTAGCATGTTGTATAGATCGTCTAGCATAAGTATTTCCTGATCTTCTACGGCGATGTAAGCTAAATCCCTGAGATTATTTATAATGAGATGAGTTACCGTTGCCTCGCTATTTGGCGGTGTTAATTCATGTCGACTACGTCGCGAATATCAGCTCCTGAGTTAGAAATATGCGCGAGGAAAGCAACCGCTACGAACACAACCGGGGTTACTAAATTGAGACGTTCAAAAAAAACAAAACTTTTATTTGAAAATATAACTAATTGTACACTTACGCGTGCAGATGAAAACTATAAATTCAAGAGATGCGCGTGATTCGTCTGGATACTCCTACCTAAGTGGGGGGGGGGGGGGGCACTGCATACACCGAGCCTGGGCGGATAGGGCCTTGTCGGGTCGTGAGTATCGATTGTCGAGAGAAAAGGACGAAGAAGATTTCTAAGGATGGATGGTTTCCTTGAATATTCTAGACCATGTGATTACATTAACTTAAACACATCAACATTTTTAAGAAGGGTCTAAAAACTTCTCGGGTATTGTTTGGCCTCCTACTTGCGTTATTGTTTGGGATTGGACCGTCCCATGTACCTACGTATTAATGACACGTGCGTTTTTAGAATTTATGTCCTTCCTGTAAGATCTATATGCTCCGTGCGTTCCGTAACAATATGCTACTTACATATTTATCGTACTTAAACATCCAGAGTCTACCGATAATAAAGAAGGTACTAGTCATCAATCATCAGATCAATGGATTTCAGTCAAGTAAAAAGTAATAAATCAAAAATCTGGAATTATATCGAGATTTTTGGCATAAAGTTAATCATAACCAGATAGCAAACAAAATTAAACATAACCAGAAGTCTATATAAGATAAGCAGACTGGGGGATGTATCGAATCAAAATTATTGTAAATATTACGATCTCGATGAAATAGTTGATGTATGTATTAATGAATCATTAATACCATTTTGAGAATGCATAATTCTTAAATAATTTTTAAAACAGAAGTACCATAAAAATAATATTAAACTTTTTAAATTATTTTATGATCCAAGATATACATACCAATTTCAAATATATTGTGAAAAAAAAAATCAAACGCACCATATTTAACACTAACAAGTCTTGTAATGAGCATGTGTAACAATATACCGCATAAAGGCCACACAATTTACGTAGACAATTGGTATACCAATATCAATTTAGCCGAAAAATAAATTGCTTGTAACACTCATTTGGTAGAAACTATGAGGAAAAACCGAAAAAGAGTATCCGTAAAAGCTAAACTAAAAAAATTAAAATGAGACAAGTTGATTGCAATGTAATCAACTTTCTTAATGGAATATTTAATGAATATTTTAATAATTTGAATATTAAAAGGATATTTTAATAATTTCCACAAATCATTTGGCGGAAACAGTAACTGTATACAAAAATAATTACACACGTGAAAAACTAACTGTAGTTTTAGATTACAATGTAGGAAAATGTGATGTGATCTGTCCGATCAGATGATGGGATAATTTACACCAAACAGAAAAACTCGCATGCGGTATATAAAATTAGTTATCGAATTGTTATTAAATACATCAGCTACAAATATATAAACTCAAAACGAAAAAAGAAAAATAAAGATCTCTGACTTTAGAATGGAACTGTCAATGCATCTTATACATTGCCATGATGTAGTAACACTAAGGCCATCAAATATATCTATCCGAAGAAGAGTTAACCATGAAATGTAAAAGATTGTAAGACTAGCAAACACAGCGCGAAAATTTTACAATGTTGACAAACACATTTTGCAAATTTTAGAAGAAAGAGTGCTAAAATTCACACGAAAAGCCATATACTTTCCAGATTATATTGATTAGCTACATTTATGTTTGAAATGCTTTAGTACAATATATCGACAGATAGAAGATGTGATAAAAATTAATTTTTTATTTTTGATTTTAAGCAAAATAAGCGAAATTGTAACGCGACTGAAGTTCCTGTAAATTGTAATGAAATAAAATTATATTATATATAATAATAATTAAGATAAAAATAAAAGTAAAAATAAAAATTCAAATGACTGCTCTGAAAGGGTCATTAGAAAATATCGAATATTCGGAAAGATTATAACATTCATAAGATTTTTACAAATTACTAGATTTTTGCATTTAACAAATAATGATACAGTTGACAATACAGACTGATTACATAAATTAAAAATTATAATGAATTTTATTTTATACTCATAAATTCAAAAATGTATACACATGGATGTCACTATTAATAAATCATTAATGCATTTTAAGAGACTTATTCCATATAAACAATATAATCCAACCTACAACGATTTGGCATAATAATTTATAAATGATGTGAATCAGCGTGAAATTATTGCTATCATTTTAAGATATATGTAGGTAATGACAAAATAAATTTTAATAGCGCACCTAAAAATTATGGAATTGTCACAATCAATTTTCAATAAATTATTTTATATGTTGAAAAATAATATGCGTCGCCTAAACTGTTTTTAACAATAATTAAAAATAAAACACAAGGAACTATGCGTTTTAATAAAATCAATATACCGAGATTTTGTCGGTACAAAATTAAAAATGGGAAAATATAACTGAAATGAGAAAATAAATGAAACGTTTATGCCATTTCTACAAAGTACAAAACTACAGAAATAACTGATTGTAGGCAAGAATAAACTCAATTCAATCGTATTTTTAAACCAAAATATGTCACTGAATATAATAAAAGCATGATTGGAATTAATCGCTAATTTATTTGCGTATTATGAGATAATATATGAAAATATATAGAAAATTTTTCTTATATACATTCGACAAGGCACTTTTTAATAGATATATACTATACGAAACAATAAATAAAGAAAAGAAAAAAAGGTACAATGAATATAGAATAAATATTATAGAATTATTATTAAAAACTGCACAATTAGTGGATTATGAAAAATGATAATAATAATAATAATATATCAAATAACTTATCAAATAGCAATAAACATCACGAAAACCATAGAAGCAACATTGGGTTCATATTTCAAAGAATATAAAAAAATAATAAAAAAAATAAGAAAATAAAAAACAATTTAACAATATCAAAAAATAAATAAGAGCTTATAAAATTAATAAAAAATATACGAAATGCATTAAAACAACATGAAAATACAAGAGATGCCAAATTGTGTTAGATGCACTATAGTGCATTGAAAGATATCACACGACTAACGACTATTAATTTTTTGTAAACGATAGAAATTAAAAATAAGTATATTTATACAAATTGAAATAAAATGTTCTTAGAATTTCTAGGCCAAAAATTATTTCATTTTACTGGATAAATTGTTCTCGATTATTGCATCTAAAGAAAATCTCGAAAGACTTACTTTTTGTGTTATGATCTGTTTGATTATATTATAACGTTTATATGCATGTGCAAAAATATGTTTATTCAAATTAATCAGATTTTATGGTTTTTATAATAATTAATTTCGTTAACATCCACATAATTGGCACACGCTCAAGCACGCATGGTCAAAAAGCTGCAGAAGCCAACGTGTGAGCGAGCGCCTTCGTCACCAATTGTGACAACCAATCGCACTTAAATCACACTGCAAAGAGTTGTTGCATGACTCGTATTAATTAAATGACTCATTAATAAAACAAGAAAATATTATCCTAAGCTAATGAAACTAAACTAAGCCCAATAAAAAAACAATTAAAACTGTACCATTCAAGAGTAAATCCAAAAAGTTAATTATTAATGGCTATTCGACAACAATTAATAGAAAAAATTACAACTAGTAAGTCATGTCAAGTCGAATCTTTCATCCTCGACATAATATATACTGAAGGGACTTAAATTCGTTCACTCACTGCTTAAGATCCACAATAGCTCCAAAACACTCGCTCCGTTGTAGCTCGAAATTGATGTGAGCTGTTCCATAATAAGTCCAAAATGAAATAAATCGACGTAGATGGAAAATTAATTAGATTGAATTTGTAATACATTGACTTAATGACAATGCAAATCTGAAAAAGGATTAAACACAATTTTTATTAAATTTATCGTCATAAAAAGAAATGTAAAATTAAATTAGCTATTAAATTTAAACATTTATTTACCAATATTCTTCTACAGAAGTGTAATAGGTCCTTGATCATCTTCCATGATGCAATGACTCAAATGCACAATAATTATTTAATAATTAAGAGGCAAACAATGAATTTAATTCGCGAATATCTATTGCTTGTTTTATATATGAAATCTACAGTATATCTGATTGCAGAAGAAAAAAAAAATAAAATTTTATAAGAACAAATATTGACTCTATGACTGCTTTGGACCCAAATTATTCATACAGACATTTCTAAAAGTTTTTTAACATCATGAAACGCAAAAAAATTTAAATTAACCGAAAAACATTAACAACAAATCTACTTCACAATTCCTTCTTTATTTTATCGAAACAAAGATCGATTCATCTATGGCTGCACGAACAACTGCAATCATGAGCTGAAAATAAAAACAATATCAATATCATTGTACAATACAACAAAATTGTTAAAAGTATACAGTCAAAAAATAAAAGATTACTAAAATTCTTACTAATAAAAAGTAATAATGAAATAAACAAAAACATTCTAACGGTTTATTACGGTGTACTAAACTCCAACGAAACCATTTATTATGTATGCTTGAGAGAAATAACTAACCCAATAGGATAGATGCACGGTGGCGACAGATATCGTTGCTTGTTTCCTAGTTCATATTTTGGCCATACTTGTCGCTAAGATCGCAAACAATTAGTGCAAAAGGTAGTTAACGTAAAATTCAATTAATAGTTTAAGTATTGGTAATACCAAAGGTCAATTTGTAATTTATTTTATTTTATAAAAATAACAATGACGTTGTAGTTACTCAATGCTTTGGCGCAATAATCGCAATTATGATTTCGTTGCGAATATAACGCGTTTTCCAGCAATACACGTAATTAACACGCCTCGGCGCCACCACACGCACACGTGGGAAACTAACCAAACAAAATGAGAAACAACAAAGCCGCCGAAAATAAAGTAAACGATAAAGATGCCGTGAACACAAAAGAAATCATTTATTCTTTCATGGACTCTTCTTGAAGTCAAAGTCGTAGCTGCTGAAAGTCACAGCCTGATTATACCTATAGTATATCGAACAAAGCTAAATAAAAATATTACTATTGTTATTTGATGTGCAAAGTTTCTGCGCGTAAACTATAGATGACATTTCTTATTATTAGATCGAACATTAGATCGGAATAGGGCTGTACATAAATAAGGTATAATTTACTTATACATTTTTATGTAAAGAATTCAAAAAGTACACAATATGTTAATATGATATCCATGAATGTAATTATAGTGACTTTTTATCCTTCGAGTAAATGACTTGCGCGAATGCCACTATTATGGCGTAACTTTCAAAAAGATAACATTATAATGGCGATTAGTAGCTTAAAGGTTAAAAGATCGTATGCGATATGTACGGAGTAGAACGAACCAGTTGCGAGAATGTTTTCACGTGAGCGTAGACGAAGCTGTGTTTATTTGGTTAGAATAACAATTAACCATCGTCACGGAAAAGTCACAAAAAATGCCCAAAGTGGCTAAGGTAAAATGATTATTATACATTAGTATATTTTATTTTATAATTATAAATTATAGCATAAACAACTTATAATTGTAATATTTATTCACAATTAAAATCTTTTTTAGCTAAAAAACAAAGCATCCGAGAAAATTTAAATCATAGCAAAACAGCTATTAAGAGAAGCAAAGAAAAAAATCTTTATGCAATGTTAAACCTATCTATAATTTTACATAGAGAACAGTTCATTTGTAAATATTTGTAAATATTTGTAAATATTCCCTTTTAGCCACATAAGCAGAAAATATAAAATCCCCAGAAATTGGCTGATTACCAATATGGAAAATTAAATATCTATGACGACAAAATGTATAAGAATCATATGGTTATAACGAATCTGATGAAATATGCCCGATGGGAAGAAAGTCAGAAACAATGCAAAGAGCAAGGTACTTTAAATACAAAAAATTTATAACATTTTATAGTCTTAGTTTTATTAGAAATATTTCAAGGTTTATATGTCCACTTTATTTTAAATCTGTATATGAACGTGCGCTAGATGTTGATCATAGAAACATTACATTATGGCTATATTATATTGAAATAGAAATGCGCAATAATTATGCCAAAAATTTATTAGATCGTGCAGTCACAATTTTACATACAACAAATCAATTTTGATACAAATACACATATGTGGAAGAAATGTTAGAAAATATTACTGGTAAGATTTGATATAAAATTAGGGATTATTTTTTATTATCTAACTTAATTTTATAGAGATTTATTATAGAAACACGTCAAGTTTTTGAGCGATGGATGGAATGGTGACCTGACTAACAGGCAAGGCAAATATATATTAAATTTGAATTACGATATAAAGAAATACAAAGAGCCAGGTAGAGATATATAATTGCGTAGGAAGATATATAGTTCTGTAATAAATGTAGGACGCAAAGTTTATGAAGATGTTATAAACTTTTTCAGAGATGAGAACTTAGATGAAAAGCTCTATTTATAGCATTTGCAAGATTTGAGGAAGGACAGAGAGAAGTATTATTTTAAGATAACAATATATTCAGTATCTCTGTTATAATAAGTATAATTTTAATATTTCTCTGATAGCACGATAGGGCAAAAATAATTTCTAAGTATGCTTTAGACAATGAAACAATAAAAGAAATATATAATGCATATACCATACACGAAAAAAAATATGGTGATTTTGCAAGTAATTCATACTATAAAGATTAAGATTTATTTAATACGAAATATGAATTTAAAAGTTTTAAGTATTAATATTAATTTGTATAAATTTATAAAAAAATAACACAAATTTCATAACATTTTTAAATAGGCATTGAAGATGTAATAATTAACAAAAGAAAATATCAATATGAGCAAGAAGTCAAGGAAAATTCTTCTATGATGCTTGGTTTGACTATCTGAGATTAGTAAAATTTGAAGAAAATCATAATGTTGTAAGAGTGTATGAACGAGCTATAGCAAATCTCTTAATAAGGTAATGAGTATTTATATTTTAACAATTCTGAAGCCAAATTGAAGTTCCTTTCCATTAAATAAATTTTTTATAGGAGCGTGGGAACGATATATCTATCTGTACATAAATTATGCTTTGTATGAAGAAATTGACACGGAAGTTATAGATAGAAATTTACAGGTATAGTTTATCTTATATAAAATTATTGTTATATATGGAGAGATAACTTTATAATACTTTATTGTTGCATATAAAGATAGAATTTTATAATATTTTTTTACTTTTTAGAATCTATTTAGATCTTATTCTACATAAACATTTCACATTTTCTAAGATATGGCTATGTTATGCATATTTCGAAATGTAACAAAAAATTTGACTGTAGCGAGAAAAACATTAGTATGCTATTATTATAATAATTTTTTTTATTATTTATAAGTATTAAATTTTTGTATTTTTAAATATTTAATTTCATTTATTTCAAGATATGGTATTGGGTGTTTATCCCAAAGACAAATTGTTCCGTGGTTACAATGATTTAGAGGTACAATCTAGAAAATTTGACAGATGCAGGATTCTGTATGAAAAATTATTTGAATTGCACTTCAAAACTGCACAATGTGAATGAAAGTAAATTAATTTTCTTATAGTTACATTTATCTTATGTTTTATTGTAGTTATATTTATTTAATTGTTATGATGTCTATAAAGTTTCTAAAAGAATTAGAAACTTTATTAGGAGACTTTGACCGTCCTAGAGCTATTTATGAATTAGCTGTGTCTTAGACGAATTAAGTTATATTTTTATAAATTACTACTAAATGTAATTAAAGCTGTCTTTTTCTTTTATTTTTATCTTTTATCAAAAACACGTTTAATATTTTTATTATTTTTATTATTTAGTTTGGATATACCTGAACTTTTATGGAAGTCATATATGGATTTTAAAATATCTCAGGATATAATAGAAAATACCAAACAACTATTAGAGGGATTATTAGAACGAAATGTTCATGTCAAAGTAAGTTTGATTTCATAGTATGATATATATGTATATATATATATATATATATATATATATATATATATATATATATATATATATATATATATATATATATATTAAACTTAATTTATAAATATTTTTACATTATAATACACGTTTGCATAACTTATGCTAAATTTGAATTAGTTAATTTTCCATCGAAAGATGATGTTGATAATGTTACCTTAGTTCGTAGAATTTTTGAACGTGGGAATTGTGCATTATTTGCAAACAGTGACAAAGAAAGGAGAATATTACTTTTGGGAGCATGGAGAGATTTTGAAAATGAGAAAGGAGACAAATAGAGTTAGATTAAAATTAATCTAGATCAAAATGCCTAGAAGAATTAAACGAAGAAGACGAATGATTGAAGAAGGTGGAGTATGTAGTTTTTATAACATACATTAAGTAGTACAATAACATTAAATAGTCTTGGAGAAATTTAAATTAAAAAGAAGTATTCTTAATTTATATTAAAAATAATCTACATTAACTTGAAGATATTCGGCTCCGGGAAAAAGTATTCGACTTCGTATTCCCAGAAGACGAATACCAAAGAGCAAATCTTAACTTCTTGGCATTAGCGAAAGCGTAGATAAAGTAAATAATTTCTAGTGATACTGCTCAAAATGAAAATTAACAATTAGAATCGGACAATTAAAAATGATTTATATCTTTTATATTATTATTATATTTTTATTCTGTAAATAGGCAATATAAGTATTGTGGAGAATTTTATATTTATCTTGACTTATTTATAAAATGTAAAAGGTATCAAATTATGCTTTGATAGTTTTTTTTTGCATAAGTACAGTTTATATTTTATAAATAATAAACAATTTCCTATAATTTATATTTAAAATCTTTGTATCTAAAATCCTGTATAATCACTTCTAATAACTTATATTTAAAAATGGTAATATAGGGGTTTTACAATATATTATATTGTAAATATTACGAAATTTTACAATATATATATTATAAAATAGGGAATTTAATTAAAGATAGCATTAATTTATGCAAACTGTTCAGTGGCTATTAGAAAGGTAGTAAATTAAAATAGTTTTTTTCATTAAGAACTTACAACAAATTTTAACTATGATCACCCCGATTATTTAGTGCAATTAACGTTCAGCAACTATCTTTGATATATGCTTGCAATTTATGTTTGATTGTAATGATTAATAACTCATTCGAAAGATGAAGATTTTCTACACTATATTCTCGTTTTCGATTTTCAAAACTAGTTTCTATATGCATGAAAATTACTTTTGCAAATTATTTTTTTCTAGATGATTTTTGCAAAGAAGATGATATTTTTCCAATATCGTACATAAAAATCTCATGTAAAAAAACTTTATCTTTTGAATGAGGTCTTAAGACTTCATAGTGTAAATTTTTGCAAACACACAGAGAGAGAATTTTTTTAAGACTATTCATCATCTTTCATTCGAAGTAGGTGTGAATTCGATGATTGATATGGTACTTATAAATATCTTTCTTTGATAGAGTCATACAAGACACGACCCACATCTATTTTACGATAAATACATAAATAATAGTAAATATAATTAGAATAATAATTATAATAAGTAGTATATAAATTTACGATATAAAAACAAGATTTTATCCAATATTTTGTAAAAAATAATAATTAGTGAATATTTAAATATTAAATATTATTACAGAAATCAAAATATGAATTCATTTACATACTAATTATGAGGTAAAACTCTTAGCGTTTTTCTTAAATGGTTTACCCCGATAGGACTAATCCATTCTGTACTACAAGTATTACTATTATTACTACACAAATAACAATGTAACATAATAATAGTAATAAAAACGTATTTGAATATTATGTACATTATATACATTCTATCTTTTAATAGAAAAATCAGTGGTGACATGTTACTATTTGGATATCTAGAATAACCTTTTATAAATATATTGTATTTTTAAAATACGCGTTGGAAGAATACGAGCTTTACAGGAATAATCGATTTCAGGCAGAAGGTAATCGTGATAAAAAAATGTAAGCTTTCTTCTATTCTTCCTGATTGAAAGCGATAATTTCTTTCAATCTTATCATTCCTTTTAATGTCCAAACAATAAAATAATATTACTTATTTTGTATTGCGTCGTGTGGGCGCTGCAACTACTCTTTGTTACAACTATCTAGAACTTGTTGATCATCTGGCGTTTGGTTATAAAGGATAGGTGACCTCGTAAAGCGCCTGCTTCCTTCCTTTATGTGTTAATTGGTTTCTTCTTACGCTTCTCACAGGATCAGTGTCTCCAGAATCCGGTTCGAAGGACTAAAATGTTTTGTGTTGCGTCGGGTGGTCGCAGCTACGAGAGCGATTTTAGATGTGCGTCCCGCATTGGATCAACTATAACAATCGATTTGCACAGAGAAATATTTTCCGTCTGTCCGAACTACAGACCCACTGGTCGCGATGAATAAGAGCGGCGGCACTATGCAAGGATACCATTGGAGACCGTCAGCAAAATACTGCTTGTCGCGTTCCCGCAAATTAATGGGGAAACGCACGTTCTTTTAAAGGATCATGTGAAACTCGCAAGGTAGATGCGCGATATTAAATATCACGCGCATTGAAGTTGATTCGATATATATTTGATGAAATAAGTTACAATTGTTTATGTGTTTCGTGTAATGATTTCGTGTTCTGAATAAGACTTGACAGCTTAGATGTCGTGAGTCTAAAAGATGTAACTTACCTGATTTTTTGGAAGTCTAGAACTATCCATACAGACTGTAATGAGATCACAGAGAATAAAAAGGGCGGAGTTAAAGTATGATTTGAGCATGGAAAGGGAAAGAATAAATGTCCATTGGTCGTAGATAGTTCAATGAAATGTTTAAATATTCCATGTGTGCCCCCTTTGTTCTAATGATCATGTAGATTGCAGAGTGTCAATAGATATTTTAAAGCTAGAAGCCAAATAAACCTTGACTTGTCGCGCCTAGGAGTCTACTTTCACTATTTACTTATTGGCCGGTTTGACATATTATCGAAATCCAGATATTTTACTAAGAAGCCCAGACAAAGATGGCCATATGTTTTTTATCTATGCGTTTTGTTAGCTAATATCTAATAATTTCCGAAGAGTAAAGATTTCCGATGGTGATACATGACCTTTAAGAGAAAGTACTGTGAACAATGGAGAGATACACGTATGCGTCAATACCACTGCCTCAGTGACGTGTAAAAGATTCTTTACTTGGTACATATATCTGTCAGATTATTAATTAGTTAAATTAAAATTAAACATGCCCAATTAATTAATTCTTTACTTGGCAATTTTTTATTAATTTTAAGATGCCACGCACTACTAGAATTCATACTAATAATAGTACCTTTGCTTTAAGTTTAATATAAACCGTAGGTTCACTTTTGTCACTTACAATTTTAGTTATATAAAAATTATATAATTTGGTTGTATTATTATGTACGTCCAATATCAAATTGGTTATATGCAACACAATACATTTCCAATTATATTTCATGTAAAATACTAATTGTTCTTATATCCTATACGTTGTTTCGTTTTATCACTACAACAATATATGCGATTTGTATACTTTTTATGGAAACCAAAAATATAAAACGACTCTTTGTAAATATCTTTTTGTTAATCCATGTTATTATACAAAGGTAGATCGTTTACAGTAACAGCAGTTTGAATATTTTGTCGCTATATGATGGTGGAATAATTTTTATTTAAACGGAGATACTGGAGCTACTATAATTACGTACTACATTTATGTGGCATTTTATTTTTTCAACTAATATTGGATTTTATTAGGGATCATGATAAGCTTTCCATGCATGCTGTTGTTCTCATCGCCGATCAATTTTGTATATTTCAAACCATGCATTTCAACGCTACAATGAAAATTCTACTGTAGTATCAATAAATAAACATTTTTGAAATATTCATGATTGCGGAAGGCTGTTTGTGTACGGTTTATTCAATCGCAGTAATATTTGTATCAAGTATCAATTTGATCAATATATAAATGTTTTTTAATCATAAAACCAACTAACACTTTTTAAACACTTTTTAAAAATAATATTTTCTGTTTTTCTCAAACAGTTGAATTATCCTGAAATGTTCATTTTATTAATAAATATATAGAATAAATATATTTCTTTTGTATTTCTAACGTATTCCTAACACATATTCAATTGCTCTTTTTTCCTTTTTCAGCGTTGAAATGTATTAATTTATTTTCTAAATAATATTATTATATATCATAAATTCATTTTATATTCTTCATAAAAATAATCACCTTAAGAGCCACGTATTTAACAATTCCAACATAGTAATATGTTGGAAATACTAAAACTAGACCTTCTGACATGATTTTCTTAACTGATCATTTCGGGTTATAATTTCTTTTTCAAAAACGTTCTGAATTCAAAAACAAACTATCTTCCATTCGAAATTTTGAATAATAAAACGAGGTCCATGGTAGAACTTTTAATAGCGCTCGCTAGCGTTATCATAACGATGACGACTATGAATTTAATTTAATTTTCAAACAAAGAAAAATGATAAATGTATGAGATTCGACTTCAATAATGAAAATGCAAAAATCAAATAATTCTACTCGCGTACGTGGGGCAATGTAGAGACGGAGAATGTTACGTCGTTTCAATTTTTCAAATTTACACTTTTATATCCATCATCATAAGAGCATTTTGAGTTACAATATAGTAAAATTAAAATATGATTAAGAACTATTCTCGAAAGGTTTTTGTGAATATTTGAAAATAAATTAATAGCCTATAGTTTCTCTCGTGAGCCACGTTTTGTTGGGGCCTCTTTGGCATATACTCTCTTCTTTGCTTTGTGCCCTAATCTAATTGATCATCATTCAAAATTGTAATAGCGAAATTTGATTTCAGATTATAATATATGGAAGGAAACTTTAAAATACTTGCAAAGCTATACTATTACTTGGAAAGCGAAAACCTTATCTCTTTGGATAGAAGTTGATTGCTACTTTTTCGAGAGATATCTTTTCATAGCATAAGAGAAACGGAAAGTAGTCTATTAATTCCTGAAAATTCCGAATTAAAAAATGATTAACATATTTTTAGGTCTACGGGATGTGATTCTACCAGTTTTCTATTATCGATGACTACATTCTTATTTTAACTCCAGTTTTTTTTAACATTTATGAAAAATTTATCATTATTATATGAAATCAATATTATTTTATGAAATAGAATACTTCGCAAAAGAAAACTTCGTTAAAATTAGATGACGTGGAGTTTCAACCGGATACTGACATCGGACCAATTATTGAGAAACGAAAAAGTAAAGCTATCGATGGAAAATATCCTTATCAAGTTAGTGGTAATGGAGTAAACATGGAAGCTTCAACGATCTGGCTGCAAAAGCTCAACTATTCCCTGAGACAGGTATTTTACCATTGCAGTTCAAGATGAAATCATCGTGACAAAACAATATCGGTGAGCAATCTTACACGAAGACATAGAAAACTGTCGTCGGTTTCGACAGGGAATAGAATCCATAGAACATGGCATAAACGAAGACTACCTCAAGCGACAAGATGATGTAATTAAGATTATGCACTAAGAGCTGGCCATGATATGTAAATTCATCGAAGAAAATAACCCTATTATTAGTATGAAACATATGAAGTTCTGGTCAATTCCAACTTCAAATTGTATTGAAACCAGATGATGAGTATTGATTCATATGATCCTTGAAAATCGATCCGATATAATACGGGTTAACAAGATTTCGAAGAATTGCTGGATTTCAGATGTGGCCATACCTCTTAATGTACACATGCATAGAACATATGTAGAAAAAATTGCGAAATAGGTGGATCTGGCGCGCCACATAAAGCAGCGTGAGAGACTAAATAATATTAGTCTTGTCCCAATCATTATATCCAGTACAAGAGTCATCGAGCAAATTTTAATCGATGAGCTGAAAAAATTGAAGTGCGAATATCTGTTACAAGAAATGTCGAAAGCAGGTATACTGATGTCATGTTCTGAAAGAAGTAAGCATGAAAAAAATAATACAAATTTTGATAGTTACTGATACAATCAGGTCAAAGACGAATCGTCTGCGCCGACCTCGCAACTTGCCTCGTTTTCGATCAGGAGCGAAACTCTATACTCGGAATGAAGCTTATTTATTATTTTATGCATTAAGAATGATAACTTTGAAGAGTTCAACTACTTAAGGATTCTTCTAGGTACTTTTTCTAATCGAATTCTTCTTGTGAATTAGCGGACGCGACTGTACCGTCTATGCGCGTAAGTACCTGCACATACAACTTTAAGCATACAACTTTAACTTTAACGTTTCGGTATTTTAATCTCAACTTAGTATTTGATATCGTAGACTAAACAGACTGACTGACTGTAGATTTGTCTTAAATTCGGCCTCTCGAAACTTTTTAACTCGACAAATTAATTAGATGGAGTTGGATAGATTCGCAAACTTATTTTTGGCACTGATTCAGATTTGAAATTTACTAATTAATTGACTTTAAATCATGAATGTTACTTATGGGACATTCTCGGAAAAATTAGGAATTGTAAACTGACAAAATCGTAATACCAATGCACGGGACTTCACCAGATATTAGAAATGGTTTCTCAAAGCAATGTTAAGTCACAAATAGGAAACCGTACTAAGGTAGTGAACATGAATAAACTAAGATTATCTAAAATGAAATAGATTAAGGTAATTGTGTTACAGAAATCATGGTGCTTCTCGGCATATTAATAACGCTCATAGGCACCATCAGCGGATGTGTTTGCCTTTTGGGGTATGACTGTGGGGAGCCTCAATGAACATCACGACAATTTCACTGCTGGACACGTGGGAATGCACTACCTCATCGCACGCACAAAATGCCACATAAGTACACATGTGCACCAATGCCGAATATAACTCGATAGAACGATTTATTATTGTGGAATGTCATCTCACGTCTCAGCTGTGCAAAATGGATGGAGAGTGTATCTTATGGACCTAACAGCTGTGGCATACAAGACCGCCTTCAATACAGGCATCATGGGAATAATGCCGACCTTGCAAGTATCAGGTTTACGGGCCAATATCACGGAGTATCGAAGTGCTACACTTGCAGGGTCAATCTCAACAGACGGCAAGTGCTCAGGGACGCAGTACGCCAATCCCTACGACACATGGGACAATGTAGTAGTGCAGGTAGCAGTGAAAATAAATATTAAAGAATATTACACAATAGTTAAAATTAAATAGGGCAGTGTAGTGCTAAGCAAAGGTACATTGTTTGTTTTTACGGACGGTACATATATGTTACTGACGAGGAAGGGAATGCATTTTGGACAACTATACCTGACTCATCGTGTAATTTTGAACATTACGAGTGCTGTACGAGGGACTAGCCACAAAATTAGAAGCGACAAGCCGTATGGAAATATATCCTGACATCTAAACTATAACGACACAGGACGTCACGTTTACCTTGGAAAAGAGGGCGGAACACCATTTGTGCGGGTACACTCTTCTGCGGAGCGAGCATCCGAAGTTATTCATCTTGGAGACGCAAAAAGGAAGGACCTTCGCGTCAAGGAGAAGACTATCAGTTGAAAATCTCGATCTGTTCGCCTATGTGAACTCGAAGTTCGTATACCTAGAAAAATACATGAGAAGCCAGATGACTACCTTATAAAGTGACGTCATCAAACAAAAATGTGAATTGAAGAAACAGGTACTTAAAAATGCATTAGCGCTGGCGACTCTTCGACCAGATAAGTTCGCCTATACTATCATGAAGGCAGCAGGACATATGGCCGTAACGGTGGAAGAAGTGATACACATTGTAAAATGCACACCTGTTTCCGTCAGCATGAGACCATTAGAAGAATGCTATCACGAGCTATTCAGCTAATCACCAAAACGACAGCCTCTATATGACAACCAAGTGGAGAATACTAGTAAAAACTGGAACCACCATCAATGGAAGCAACGCATTTAGAGGGAAACTGCTACAGACTAACATCAAAATCCGTGGAGGTGCTCCCTCCCCAAATACTTCAACCATTGACGGAATCATTATGAAAATACATAAAAACAAAAACTTTAATGAGTAGTTGTATATACTCTCAACAGGACTTGGAGAATTTACACGATCGTATTATGTTCCCCGCCAAAAGACCGGAACTCTTAAACATTATTGCCAGAGGAGCTACAGGATACCGTGTTCCACTCAACACTATCTCCATGTATAACTTAGTGGGAGAAGCGGACATTGATAAAATCACAGACGGTGCGATCTCGAAATTGTGGCATTTCCTAGCTTTCGGATCAGCTAGCGCGGGATGTATTGGAGTATTTGTTCTAATCAAAGGAGTTGTGTGTCGACGTCGTGATTCGAGGATATGTACTCCATGCAGTCTATGGTTGGAGCTTACATCTGTTGGGGGCCGTCTGGAGTTCGTTAACACACCTGCTTTTGCATCTCAAACGACTGCAACAGCAATATGGAAAAAGAACTGTAACGGCCAATGAAAGTGGTGATACCATTGAAATAAGAGTGGATAAACTAGAAAGTGATGTGACTCCAATCCCCGCCCCAAGGGAAGTTATGAGATATCCAATGTTAGAAGAAATCCTGGCTGCTCGCAAAAACGAGTCGTTGGAAATCGAAAATCACAAACGACTCAATTAAGGGGGGAGGTGTGATAACGCCATCTGACGACGCATAGGATTCATCTATCAATAACAGAAAATTACTAATTCAAAGTCAAAAGGTCGGTTACTCTACTGTCGAAAATGCTACTATCGGTAACTCTGCTGTCAATAACTCTACTGTCGATAATTCTACTATCGGTAACTCTACTTTTAATTATTTTACTATCGGTAACTCTACTGTCGATAACTCTACTGTCGATAACTTTACTATCGGTAATTCTACTATCGATAATTCTTATTATAACAACTCATTATAACAATTTATAAACAAAGGATATATCCGTGTAACTTTGATACGCGAAAATAATAAAGTCAAACGGTAAGTCCAAGCCACCCTTATCACAAATGGCGAGACGACATCCGGTGATTATGAATTCTAACAACTAGCGTTCTAACACCCAAGGTTCTAAGTATTATCAACAGCAATATCAACACTATTCCTGGAACCATATCTGGCAATAATCGTATTCCAGAGGTTACGGATTCTTGGAACTACATCCGGTGATAAACATCGACCAAGCACAATACTCGGACCAAGACCAACACAATATCGAATAATGTCTTCACAGATAGGTGGCACGAGCGAGCGGCGCGCATGCGCAGTGACGCCTTGTTAGGCTCGACCGAATGGGAGTGTAGCGACATGGCAGTCACTCTTCATCCGTTGCTCAACTCGATTAGTTGGAATCTCTTAGTTCTATGTATTAGTGATTAATTTCTAAATAACTTAGAATCTCTTGAGAAGTAGATAGGTTCTACTACACTGTTTTTTTACACTGTATATTTCATATCTGGTTAAGCGGTTCTAACGCGATTACCTTTCTTCAATTGAGTATTACTACATTGTAGTGAAATAAATGTCTCCTTCGATTAATTTAGTAAGGTTATGAAAGAAAATCTTGGACTTACTGTTTGACTTTATTATTTTCGCGTATCAAAGTTATAGAAGTATATCTTTTGTTAATAAATTGTTATAATGAGTTGTATCGTGTAGTGAATACATAAAAGATTTTTAACTGATGAATGTTAATAATTTTACTTGAGTGCGGTTATTATTTAACATAATATCTGATTGGTTTTACAACGAAGGTTCCATTATATATATAAATTGTTAATATAGAATCTTTAACTGCTAACTGTATATTAGGTTGGGGAAAAAGAAATCCATTATTTTTGCGTGAACTTTAAGACTTTATTTAACATATTTCGGATTGTCCGATTTGGATCAAATATGCACCGTTTTGTTCTATAATTTATTGCCATTTTAATGCCTTTCTCATAGAAGTCTTGGTCCTTATAGGCGAACAACTCTAGTAGTCGATTTTCACAATCTTCTCTTGATGCCGATTTCTTATCACTCAGGAATTTTTGCAATGCGAGAAAAAGATGGTAATCGCTTGATGCCAAGTCCGGACTATATGGTGGATGCATTCAAACTTCCCAACCAAGCTTCTGGTGTTTCTGGCGAGTTATTACAGACGTGTGTGGCCTGGCGTTGTCCTTATGGAACACAATACCTCTTCTGTTGGCCAATTCTGGCCGTTTCTGGTCAATCACTAGCTTCAAACGGTCCAGGTGTTGACAGTAGAGATCCGAATTTATTGTTTGGCCATATGAAAGTAACTCATAATAAATGATTCCTTTCCAGTCCCACCAAATACACAGCAGAACCTTCCTGGCCGTTAGTCCTGGTTTGACTGCTTGACCGCGCTTTGATCACAATCATTTTCGCACAATATTGTCATATGTGTCCTATTTCTCATACCTATTCACCATCTGTTTAAGAAATGGGTCGATTTCATTCCGTTTGGCCAAGGCTTAGTAGATGGAATTTTGATCCATTATGTTTTTTGTTGTTAATTGGAGTGGCACTCAAACATTGAGATTCTTTTTGAATCCAGCTTTGTGCAAATGGTTTAAAACTGTTTTATAGTCGGTCTTTAGCTCTTGGGCGATGCTACGACTACTAACATGCCGTTCAACTTCGATTATTTCTATGATTTTATCGACATTTTCGACGACGGGCCTGCTTGTGTGAGGTGCATCTTTAACATCAGAATACCTGAACGGAATCGACAAAACTAAAATTGTACGTAATTAGCTGTTACAGAATCGGGACCATAAACACCAAAGGAAAACTGTAAAATGTAATGAATTTTCTCTTTGTTGACTTCCATTTTTAACATCCTGTAACTCACAACTGATTGGTCCAAACAAAAAACAACAAAAGAATATTTTATTGTGAAATGTCACCTTGACAACAAGCATAAATCTGAAATTGTTTGACGGATATTTTAGGAGATATCGATCACTAAAGCCATCTACCAAAAAAATAATGGATTTCTCTTTCCTCAAACGAATATATGTATTTTATTATTATTCCCTACTAAATTGTTTATGTATATATATATATATACATATGTATATATATATATATATATATATATATATATATACATATGTATATATATTGTAACATACTGAATAAGAAAGGCTCCCTCCCTTTCTATATTAATAGTAACAATTACACGCAATATATTATTATTTACATGTTTTAACTAGAGTTATAAGTCATTATTAATATTAATATATCTTAAGATGGAGTTACCGAGTAGATTTATCAACAGTGGAGTTACCGATAGTAGAATTATCGACAGTAGAGTTACCTATAGTAGAATTATCGATAGTAGAGTTATCGATAGTAAAGTTATCGACGGTAGAGTTATCGACAGTAGAGTTAACGATAGTAGAATTATCGACAGTAGAGTTATCGATAGTAGAATTATCGATAGTAGAATTATCGATAGTAGAATTATCGATAGTAGAATTATCGATAGTAGAATTATCGATAGTAGAGTTACAGATCTTTTGACGTTGATTTAGTTATTTCCTGTTATTGGTATTTAGTAATTTTCTGTTTGTGTCTCTCGAAACTTACTAACTAGTACTTCTCTTTCAATATTTTACCGCTTCGCTGGTCCGAAGCTTGAATTTTTATATTGACAGACTGGGCGTATTTTACTCCTTTGCACGGGAGTGTCATGATATATATTCTGCAAACGTGAGCTCGCTCTTGCACTCGCTTTGCGAAGTGTAAAAAGTAGCAACGCATTCAGACGTTGCATTTCTGCACGTGTGTCTACGCACGCATCTTCTAACAAAGGAATAATGAGTCGTTTCGCATTATTCTTGAAAATTATATTGAATTCCAATGCTTCTAAGAACTAGAGTCATGAATACATTTTTATATTGCGCTATAAAAATATTCCTATTGAAAATATAATAAAATCATTGATTAGTTTATTGACGTTAATATGAAATAGAACAATAACGCTTGAATTGAATAGCTTGTTATTATTAAGAAAACATTTTTCTGTCACTTGCATGGTAGATATATAAGGCAGTACTGTCATTAATACTTATAATAAGCATGCACCAATTCACACGATTGTATATAAAAATAAGCCAGCTCTTTAGTTACAAGACGACATAAGGACTCGAATGACACTTAACGGTAGATGGTCCTTAGGTCAGGATCAACAAAAATCTTTGAGAAACTATGCAAATTAGACAAGCACAAAAGAAATATTATAATGAAGGTTTTAGTTCCATTTCTGATACTAAATCCATCAGGCGAGAAATGTGAGAAATTCATCTGCAAAAAGTGAGGGTAAATTGGACAAAAACACAGATATTCTAAATGCCTACTTTACTGTAATGGGAACATTACGGGATTTATTACAATAGACACAAGAAGTCTATTGAATTTAATAGATTGAATTTAATAACTCCAATCTGTTTTTTCGTGATATTGAACATTTTCTTTTGCAAAAGAATACTTTAAGACAAACATTAGAAGCCACGGGTCCTGATCTCATATCACTCACTATGCTGAAAAACCACTACCTGTAATTTTTCTATATATACTATATGTATATAATTACTCACTAAACAGCTCAATTTTTCTAGATAACTGAAAACGATCGTATATTAGGCTGATATTTAAAATCAAATTTGCCGCAAAGCCAGAGGATTTTCGTTCGATTTCACTCCTAAATTTAATGTCCAAACCAATCGAAAAAATTGTGAATGATCAAGCTATCGACTTTTTCGAAGAAAATAATTTATTTGGTCACATACAGTAGAATATAACACAGATCTCAGTTCAGAAAGTAACAGATGATACTCGATATGTCATAGACTTGCGATAACTCACTATAATGGTGCAAATTGGTATGTCCAATTTGATATATGACGCTAAGAGATAGACCTGCGTCTATATAAATTCTCCTTCACCTAAATTATTGCTGCATTGTCTTTGCTGATATCATCAAAGAACTGGACCTGAAATTACAACGATGGTTAAATCAAACAATTAGATTCATATTCAACATTGAATGATACGAACATTTTACCCAATTTTTTCGAAAATTAAAATGGTTCAAATTAAAAGACAGAAGAAAGTACTTTTTGAAAACCTAACTGCGCAGTCTTGATAACACAGATCCTCCTACCTACTTGAAAACATCCTATGTAGATCAGATTCAAACATAACTGGTAAGACAACCATGGGCCAAGTTGAACACTTCAGCCACTCAACATGTAGAACATGAATGTACAACAAATCATATACTTACATGGCACTCATAGAATTCATCACCGGATAATATACAATTATCTGAATTTATAAACCAGGTAAATGATGATAATTCAGAAATAAGATAAGTGTTGCATGAGACGTCAGGTAGTGGTTCCAATATCTCTCTCCGCCCCAAACAAAGAGACGACGATTCGTACACTACCTATGGTATGTTTGATTCTGCCTCGTGTCCGTACATTATATCGCCTCATTCAGAGGAAACATATAGGGATTCGTGGAATATGGTAATATCACACGATCAAATTTCGATCAAAAAAGACAATTTAGCAATCTTCATCAACTATGCGCTGAATTGTTTATGATGAAGGAGTTAAACAATTGGCCAAACTCGGAAAGCTTCTTCAATACAAAGATCTAACGCTGGGATCTGCAAGAGTAAGAAATTTCTGAAAGAAAAAATTAATATCTCTACTCATTAGGGAAACGGACAACATAATGTTAAGTGATGAAATACAAGATTCCGCACTCGTATCGCTATTATCGGCAACACGAGAGCTGGATCTTTGTATGGTATACATTTCAAAAACAGTCAAAGTTAATAATGTACCATGGCAGTATATCGAAAAAAGGTTGGGAGAGATATTTAATGGAGAATTTTGTATGATTTGCATTTGTAAAAATTTGACAAAAACACCTGAGGAACATGAGAAAGAGGATTTAGTAAGAGAATATCACGCATCAGGAGTATACATAAAGGGGTGACAAAAACTCACAACAGAATAAGACGACATTATTATTGGAATAACATAAAAATAACAAATATAACTTTTTATTAAAAATTGTTTAGGATGCCAACTAGCAAAATTGGTTAGAATAAATAACAAACATCCAATGATACTAACAGACACACCAGGTGCTGCATTCGATAAAGTAACAATGGATATTGTCGATCCTCTCCCGTAAACTCCAAAGGGAAATAAATTTATCCTGACAATCCAAGATCAGCTTACAAAGTTATCCATCACAGTACCCCTCTGTAACACCACGTCCATTGACATAGTGAATATAATGGTCAATGATTTAATTTGTAAATTCAGAGCACCGCGCGGTATTTTTACAGGTAAAGGTACAAATTTTCTAAGTTCTTTTATAAAAGCAATAGCGCGAAAATTCAAAATAAAAGAGGATAAGAATACATCATTTTATCCGCAGTTTAATAGGTCGATTGAAAAGTCTCATTATGTACTGATGGAATATTTAAAAACGTTCGTCAAGAAGGAAAAGGATTGGGACGAATGGTTAGATTTTTCAGAGTTCTCATATAACATCAGTACTCATGAGGGAATTCGCTTCTCACCTAATGAACTAGTTTTCGGAAAGATAACCAGGATACCAGCGTCAGACCCGCCATTTGATGAGAATTTGGAATAGACGTATTTTCAATACTACACTAAATTAATAAACAAAATTAATCATACACAAGAGGTAGCACGACATAATTGTTGCTATCCTTCCTTGTGAAGGCCAAGAAACGATCAAAGATAAATCCTCAAGTATTAAAGGTTGAAAACAAAGCATTCCTTTTAAAGGAATCCACCTTATTATTTGGAAATCAGAACACTGACCCTCGCAAAATTTTAGAAATGCTACCCCACAACAATATTAAATTACAAGTTAATGAAAAAACAAAAATAATTACTTGTAACAAATTAAGGAAATCAAAACTAAGTCGAACAAATATTAGAATTTAAACTGTTTCAGAGACATGGGAAAAATATTAGCATTCGCGGTAACGATGCTACTTATGGTCAAAATCTGTGCCGCCTTCCTGGGGTACGACTGCGGAGGAGCGATCACCAATATTACAACATTATCATTGTTGGACACTGGGGATTATGACGCCCCTATCAAAATGCCAAATTCTACGTAGGTTTATATACAACTACTCCGGCTAACAAACGTACGCATGTGCATCAATGTCATGTTGAACTGGACCGCACGATACAACATTGCAGAATGGCATCTCACGTGTCCGTTGTCCACAACGGGAAAAGAGTATATATGTTGGACACATCCTCGGCATTGTGTAAAAATGCATCCAACACAGCAATCTTACGCATGATTCCAACATTTCAAATATCGATGTTAAAAGTCAACACTACAGAACATCTAAGTGTTACCTTGGCCGGATCTGTATCGACGGTTGGCCGGATTTATATGCACTGGAACACAATACGTTGATTCAAATGGCACTTGAGACGACGTAGTAGTGCAAACATCGGTGAAAATCAACCTACAAGAATACTTTACCACGGTAAAAATCAAGGATAATAACGTAATTCTCCGACAGGGAACTAGATGCAATTTCACGGAAGGTACTTGTATCACAGACGAGGAGGGTAATGCATTCTGGAAAACTGATTCAGTCTGCAATTTCGAGCATTACAATGTGCTATATGAGGGCTTAGCGACAAAATTGACAGTTTTAGGAAAGGCAGAAGCATTCTATATGTTGACTACGCATGACATCACGCTCACACTAGAAATTATTTATGCGGTTACACATTATTAAAAAGTGAACATTTAAAATTGTTTGTACTGGAAACACGAACAGGCCGAACATTTGCATCAAAAATAAAACTTTCAGTTGAGGAACTTGATCTTTTGCTTACGTGAACTCAAAATTTGTTTTCCTAGAAAAGACAATGAAGAGCCAGATAACAAAATTAAGTAATGATGTTATAAAACAAAAGTGCAAATTGGTAAAACAGGTGTTAAAAAACGCTTTGGCACTGGCTACATTGCGCCCGAATGAGTTCGCGTATGTGATGAAATCAGCCAGTTACATGGCTGTGAAAACGGGAAAAGTGATTTATATCGGCAGGTGTACTCACGTACCAGTAATGATAATACCACCAAAAGAGTGTTACAACGAACTACTGGTCTATCAGCAAAACGCCAGTTTATTTTTAACACCAAAATCAAGCATATTAATTGAGTCAGGAACTGTCAGGAAATGTAACAGCTTACTGCCACCTATGTTCTTTATAGAGGGAAACTGGCATCGACTTACATCTAAGCTGATGAAGGTCCTCCTTCTACAAATCCTTCACCCAATGACTAAAGCCGTCTGGAGATACACAGACACACAACATCTAATAACAAGCGGAATCTATTCCCAATTAGATCTGGAGAACTTGAAAAATCACATTATGTTTCCGGTGAAAAGACCAAGCCTTTTGAACAAGATAGTGAGAGGAGCAACCAGACACCATGTTCCACCGAACACCATTTCGTTATATAATTTACTAGGGGAATTGGATCTCAACAAAATAACAGAAAACATTTCGAAATTGTGGCAAGGATTTCTAGTGTTTGGCTCAGCAAGTGCTAGAGTTATTGCACTCTTTATCGTGATCAAAGGCATTAAACTGTGTGTTGACGGGATTATTCGAGGATACGTGCTCCATACAATATACAACTCGAGCATTTGAACCGAGAAGAAAGAGAGAGCGTAGAGAGGCTATTAGACACCAGCGCGGATTGTTTTCACCTGTGAAGAGAATCATTAGAGAGTACAAAATTTATTATTCATCAGATAATAATGACTGATGAAATTCCGATAAACACCAAACAATACAGATTTCCACCTATTGATAAGGAAGAAATTAATAAACAAACGAAAGAATTCCTGGCAGATGAAATAATTCAGCCATCCATCTTGTCATATAACTCACCAATTTGGGTAATTCTTAAAAAGGTAGACTCAAAAGGAAACCCAAAATGACGAATGGTGATGGACTATAGAGGTTTAAAAAGAAAACGGTAGGGGACGCGTACCCAATATCTAATATTACGGAAATTCTAGATCAATTAAGATCTGCGTAGTATTTTTCGATATTTGACCTCAAATCGGGGTTCAATCTGATCGAGATGAATCCGTAAGATAGGCAGAAGTCATGGAGGTGGTGTCGATACTGGAGCTAGCAGTGTTCAGGCTCGATGTCAACCTTCCGAAGGTCTGGCTACAGAGAGACGATCCCGGATGTCTCTCTAGCCAACGAACACCTTGTGGCAAGAATCGCAGGCTGGCGGGTAATCGAAGCTTACACCGGGAGCGACCACCAGTACATCCTATTCCACGTACACGATAGGAGCCCAACCGTGACAAGTGCAGCGCGACCCCCCGGTGGAACATCGCAAAAATGGATCGAGAGAGGCTATTTGCAGCCATAGATGAATGTTGGAGATCCCATCAAATTGCACCCGCGAGTCTACTGCCAACTGTACAAGCCAGAATGATGACCGCAGCAACTATGCAGCTCATCCAAAAGGCTTGGCCGATAACGGTTCCAAAGAAGCGCACGAAATGGCAGAGATTTTCTGCATACTGGTGGACGAACGAGATCGCAAATCTTGACAAGAAGTGCTTAAGATTTCGCTGATTAGCACAACGAGCGAAGAAATTAGGGTACCAGATCATCATTTGCAAGCTGGGGATTCACACGCAAGGAAACCCTCAGGACGCGAGGACCTTGGAGAACATCGTTCATACCCTATTCCCCTCACAGCCGAAGAGAGAGATTGGCCTGGCTGCGCCTGGCAGCCCCGAAGCGCCACAGTTTACGGAGGGGAAGCTACTCAGGGCCGCTTCTTCCATGCGGAACAAGAAAGTTCCAGGACCAGACGGCCTTCCAGCGGAAGTAATGAAAGCCATCGCGCAGAATCACCCTGAGCTCTTGCTAAACATGTATAACATGTGCCTCAGGGAAGGCATCTTCTCCGCCTCGTGGAAAAAAGCGAGACTTGTGCTCATAAGCAAGGGCAAGGGTCCAGTAGATGCCGCTTTGTCATACAGGCCTTTATGTATGCTCGATACAGCTGGCAAGCTCCTGGAGAAGCGGCCATGGTTACACGCGGCCGTGAGGACAGCGGGCGATCTTGCTCCCCAGTATGGATTTCGATCCGGCCTCTCCACCATCCACACAGTCCAGGAGGTTGTCACGGCCGCTGCCGTCGTGCCGGCTCCCCTAGCACCATCGAACATGGGTGGATAGTCCCTGGTGTTAGGAACAAAGAGCATCGAAATGCCACTACCCGTATGGGTTTTGGATACACGGCCGATGGAGATCGACCGAACTCCTTTCGAGGTCTTCGGGGCACGATCAGCATGTGAGTTAGATTAACGTTCACGCGCGTTCTTCTATTAAATGCTGACGGGCTACAGCCGGGACGTCGCTAGGCCGAGCGACGGGGCATATCTCCACGCGGTTCCTCGTGGGCATGTACCTTATGGTACATGACGAAATTGCTCTTCCGGTTCGTCCTCCAGGTCCTAGGATTTTTCTAGGTTCTGCACCGAAAGCGTGGTTTCTCACTCAGGTGCTGAAAAGCACCACTCATCAGGTACGAAGGTACCACTCGAACATCAAGAAGGGCTAGAAGGATGATATTTTTGTAGGATATGTCTGAATAGGCGAGGTAGCACAGGTTAGGCACCTTCGGATGTCTACCTTCACAATATACTGTCACGGCCACTAAAATGACGGAGCGAGGGAATCATCTAACTCGCCCTTTGTGTCTGCTGGTCACCTTACTTAGACGTGAGAAATGCCTTCAATTCCGTCAGATGGGACTTGGCAATGGAAGCGCTCGAACGTAATTTCAGCGTCCCGGAGTACCTACTCTGAATTCTCGGGGACTATTTGAACGAGCGCTTCCTAGAATACAGTACTGGCGATGGTCCAAGAAGCTTGGAGTTGACATCGGGGGCAGCCCAGGGCTCCATACTGGGAACGGATATCTGGAATATTTTCTACGACGGTATCCTACGTATGGCAGTCCCTGAAGGTGCTTTCTTGGTTGGGTACGCAGATGACATTGCAGTTGTCATAACTGCAAGAGACACGGAGGGGCCACAGCTACTGCTCAACCAGGTCATGCGTAGAGTTATCTCCTGGATGGAAGACCACGGGCTATCTCTAGCAGCCCAGAAGACAGAGATCGTGCTACTTACGAAGAAGCGCATCAACACCTTGCGCAGCTTCATTGTAGGAGACGCGGCGGTCCAGACTAAGTCGGCTGTCAAATACCTAGGTGTAATGCTCAACAACAAGCTTAATTTTGGAGAGCACATAATTAGGGCAGCCGACAAGACAAGGCGGCAGCCCTAAAGTAGTAGTCTCGCTTGGCACACTCATGGCCAACGTCAACGGTCCCCGACCGTGCATGAGGCGACTACTGATGCGTGCCGCTGAAGCAGTGATACTGTACGGCGCGAAAATCTGGCCCGAGAAATACGCTGCGACGAGAAATGTCGCAAGCGTGTAGCCGCGATACAGAGGAGGGGCGCTCTCCGAATCGCGTGCTCCTACCGCACGGTCTTTGAGCCCGTGGTGCTAGTGGTCGCGGGGGTAATTCCGATCAATCTACTATCCCACGAGAGACAATTCGTCCACTCGCAGAAGCCCGTTCTGGGAAAGGAGGAGACATCAAGGATCGCCAGGTCCTTCGAGACCTGGCAAAGCAGATAGGAACAGGAGCCTTGGTGCAGATGGGCCCGACAGTGGACTAGACAACTGGCTAAACCGAGAGGCGGTGGAGGTCGACTTCTACCTCATCCAATTCTTGACAGGGCATGGCCTGTGCTGCTCCTATCTCGTAAAAATGAGGAAGATAACAGACGGCAACTGACCCTATGGCGACTCGACCGCCGACGACGCCCACCACACGTTCTTGAAATGTACCTAATGGAACAGAAAAAAGAAGATGGGCGGCTCTTAGACGCGCCTCTAACATTGCTCCAGGTTCCTGTCCCGTAGAGGCGAAGGGAGAGTCCCGTAAAGGGACCTGATGCAGTGGCGCCATCCCGAAGTAATACCCCATGGCGATGCCGGGATGGTTTCATTATGCCACCAGGATGGATATGAGTTTAGTCTGTAGTGCCTATTCCAACGGTGAGCCTGACCTCCAAGGACTTATGAGGTACCCAAATGGTGAAGGGTTCCTCTGGCGAGCGGGGTCTCTGGGTTAGTGCGTAAAGATTGGCATTCTCAGAGCATAAAAAAAAATTATTATTATTATTATGACATATTATTATTATTATTACATATTTTTTTATTATAGTTATTATTAAATTGTATATATTTATTTATATTCCATGTTTCCCCAGGTGTAGTGACAATTATTTCATATAATAAATCTGGTATTACTGGTCCCTTTGATGAAATAACTTCTAGTAAAGTATTTGATGCATTTCCAACATCTTATTTTTCATTGTCAGATTGTTATTTTTTTAATTATTAGTTTTGCTGATTGATGGAACAGGATTATGCACATGGGATATTAATTAAACAAATCTGTATCGTTCTGTGCTTTTTCTCCTGTACGACAAGAAGAAGAGTTTATTTAATTCGGCAGGAATCGATACATTGGATCGATACATCGATCCAGATGGCCGAAGCTGGCCTTGACTACAAAAGGGGCGGGAACATATTTTTGTTCAAATTGAGTTTACAGTTTCTCAACACTGATTAGTTGTCTATGTACTAAATACAATCACAAATATGTTAAGATATCTCCCATTAAATACAATGATCATCCATAGACACTGTATGAAAGGTAGCCATGAATAACTATATTAATGATCAATTAAGATGATTTTAATAAAAATTGCTAAAAGTTCAGTTGTTTCCAAACGCGAGTAATTAATTACAATCTTTATCTCCTGTGTTGGTAGTGATATATTTAAGCGTAGTTTCGTCTAGTAAATTTGAAATTTACATTCCTTATGAAATTGATTTTGATTGATCCTTACGCTAGTATGTTTAATACTACAGGTTTCTCGGGAGAAAACATTATGTGGCTTCTCAATTCATTTAATTTTTCTTGTATATATTGTAGAACAACATGTTTGAAAAATAAAAAACAACTTATGTACTATTAGCAGCTTTACAAGCACTCTTTAGAAAATATACAAATATCCCGGAACGTCCGCAAGTCACATCCTCTCAGATCGACTTCCTTTAGAAGACAAACGACAACCGTTTGTAATAACAAATCGTTATTATTAGTCACAATTTCTGAGCACCTAGAAACGGCCTCCTAATTACAAGTTTACTTTTCTAGGTCGGCTAATAACAATATATATAGCTATCGGTAAATATTACAGGGTTTGTATCGTTGGTTATGTTATCGGTTTTGCTATAGTAAATAGTAACGATTCTCTATATTTTAGAGTCAGGGTTTGTAATAAGAATTTTATTAATATAACATAAAGATAACTTTAATGGGTTGCGTTATGTTTCTTAAGTAGCTTGATTTAGTACAGTATGACTTTAAGATGTTAAAAAAAATTTAGTTTCTTCAAAATACCATTCCGCTATCTTTGTTACGATTACTTCAACGAGTGTGAGAGAGGAACTTGAATATGTAAATAATTTCTCCTGCTGCTACAGCCGAATGTATATATATCGGAATATATATCCGAATTCCTTCATAAGATAGTTTTCGAAAATATAGAGAAGAAAATATAGGTAGAAGAATAGCGATCAACAAAGCATTTTTAAGTATTTCGTTCGAAATTACTTTGGTGAGTTATTATATAACGATATAATTGTTAAATTTGTATCAGAATGTGCTTTCCTGCATAAATAAATTTCGAAGTTAGGTGAAAATATCCAAATTGACAATACTGATTTACCTGCTACTCAAGAATCTATTTACTTGTTTAAATTTAAAAATGAACAATTTCCGTTTTAAATGGCATGTATTCAGAAACTGAATACTCAATTTTTAAGGATAAGGCGAATAGTATAAGACCTGTTCACAAGTTAAATCTATCAACTCCACATTTTGAATTTATTTATATTTAAATGTCAAGACGTTTGATGGAATCCTCAGTTTTTATATTCATAATAAATTTCCCTAATTTCCGTTACTTAATATCATTAAATGACAGTTTTTTGGCCATTGAATAAAAAATAATTTATTTCAGAAACCAATCTGATTAACTTCGTACTCTAATGTAAATCGTTCCAATAATGCAATTCAAATGCAGCAGCAATGATAACGACAAATTATCTAATAGTGTCTTATCAGTAATAAAGTAATGCCTCGTTTCCATTATATATTTAAATGAGGTTTATGTCGTATAAGGCCTAAATTTGCTGTTCTCGCCATGAGGTAAAAGAGTGTCATGAAGTGCGATTGTTTCTTAGCCATTTTGAAGTATTTACATTTCTCTGATAATACAACATGTAGAATTGAGGATCCCTTGAACAAAATTAGAGACATCATGGAAGAAATTCTTTATAATTTCAAGAATACATATACAATACAGTTTTGGGAAGAAAAAAATAACGAGCCGAAAATCTGAGAGTATATGCAAACTCCTGTCATAAGAACAGCAATGTTAGACCAGTTAGGTAAAAATAATAGAGAGTTAGACTTTTTTAATCTAATGTTTGACAATGTTTTTTGGAATATTATTGTCCAAAAAAACAAAAAATTGTTATTGATTCATTATCCGCTTTGAAATAATAAATCGTTTTTCTTCACTGACGAATTGATCATGATTATGCCCAAGATTGCTTAAAAGTTCTAGTTGCGTCGAAACGTTGTTTATTTCGCAATTCTTTTTGTTGCGCTGAAATATACATGTCACAAGAAGTATACATTTTGCGCAAGTTCGAGCACACGGCTGAATAGTTGAATGGTTCGGCGCGCGACCGTACTTTTTGTTTACTATAGCCCGCGCAATCAGGAGCTAACGCGTAGGAGATAACTCAGCTAAGAGACATATGTGTACAGATGTCCAATGTTCAGTCTATTTGCGTCATCCGATCTAAGAAATATACTATTGAAATGCGAACTAGAAAAATACTACTTCTGAATTCTTAAATCAAGTTAATAGTTATAATCATTTTTATTCCGGCTTATTGATTTAAGTTACAATAATAAAATCTTAAGATTAGTCTACATACGAACATCGCGCACACTATAAGCATATATAAATTGTCTTATTAACCTACTATCACACGAATAAGTAATAATCATTTTATATGTACTTTTTAAATTTCTGTTAATTGGCAAATGAAGTGTAATGGACATTTAGCAGTTTTATTTAAGATTACAGTTACATTAAAGATTGTTATTGTTAATCGCATTAATAATTCCGCAATCTATCGTCACTATCTTCGGACACGTTTCCTTTTTGGATCATCTTTTCCTCTTTCTATCTCTCTCTAATGATTTCGTTCAAGAACTGATCATCTCTGGTAAGACAAGGCTTCAAGGGAAAAACAAAGCGAGAAAAACAAAACATGTCGTCCACATGGAAAGTTAATTTAGGAAAAGAGCCGCATTCTGACCAGTAACGTTATCAGGAAAGAGTGAGTTTCCTCAGAGGTACTAATATTTCGAATGCAGATCCAAGTTAATTGAACTCTTTGAAGAAACTTTCTAACGGAGAGGATAATAATATAGCCTTATTCCCAAGTAAAGTCTTGCACTGATCATAACGAGGCAAGTGACTATATCGTAAACGGGATGGATAAAATAGAATTTTAAAAATTTGTTTTTTTTTTGTTCATGACATGATCCATGACGTTACAATAGATTGAATCCACAGTATTAGGGTATAGATAGCGAAGATTATGTCACGGCTATGGTACGTGCAAATGTTTCTGAGAAACACAAAATTCCTTTATTATTGAAAACATAAAAATTGAATGCGTTTGTCCGTTATTTATTTATCACAACAAAATTCAAGGATGAATTACTATTATATTTAAAAATTGATTTGAAAATCTATTTTTGCCTTCTGTTAGGATTTATCAGGAAGAAAACAATTGTGCAGGTTCAGTTATTATGTTAATAGAAATGCACAAGGGCATCTTTCTATAGATTTGTAATTCGAATCCGATTTTATAAAGATTATTCCTTAGTGTATTATAACATCGCAGGGTATTGAGAATATTAAATACCTAGAGTGGACCAAAAATAGCTATGGGTCGGACATCCAGAACAATAAACCAACTATGATGAGCTCTCAGGGAGAAGACTTACATTGCAAAGGAGACAGACTCCCTAGTAGCGGCGGCTAGACAAGGTGTGCAAGCAGGCGCGCAGTCGGCGTCATTCAATAACTGCAATCCTATGCCGGTGGCTGATTTGGTTGGCGTTGGATTAGAAGCGACAAGCAAATTCAACCCTTTCGGAAGAAGATCTAAGCTCGTGCAGATACTACCACAAACCCTAATCAGGGAGGTCTCTCAGGAAGGTAAAGAAGAAAGAATGGTCATTCCGAAGATGGACGACTTTGGAAGATCCATTCTGCACGGCTCTCCCATCGACGACTACATTGGAAGCACGAGAAGGAGGGAGAAAAAGAATTTAGCAAGTATAGGGCACTCTTGCCTTTGCTGATGAACACGAGGCTTGTGGTTTTCCAGCCCGGTTTTCCAGCGCTTTACCATCACGAATTAAAAAATTACCTTCTCTCCAAAGAAGAAATCAGAATACAACTTCTGTGGGTACACACTGCTGAGAACAGAACACCCTAAACTATTCTAGGAACTTCCCATTTAGTTCTTATTCTAGGAACTCACAAGAACAGAACCTTTACAAGTAAAATAAAGACGTCGGTTGAAGATTTGGATCTATTTGCATGCATTAATTCGAAATTCGTATATTTACAAAAGCACGTGAAAAACTAAATGACAGCTTTATACGGAGATGTAATTAAGCAAAAATGTAAACTGGAAAGACAATTACTCAAGAAGGCTCTAGTACTCGCTACTCTCCAGTCGGACGAATTTACGTACATTATCATGAAAACCGGTTGTATGACCGTAACCGCGGGAGGAGTCATCTATGTAGTGAAATGTACTTTTGTTTCCGTAAGAATGAGACCATCGGAGTACTGCTTTAATAAACGACCGGTCAACAAGATACAAATATTTTCTTGACAAAGAAAATCAAGGGAATAAAGATAGGAACATAAAGATAGGAACAGTTAAGGATTGTAACATCTTATTACCATTAATTTTCTAAATAGAGGGAAGCTGGTACAGACTTGTGCCAAAATCGATAGAAGTTCTTCCCCCTCAAATATTCGTCCTATGACGACGCCATCATAAATACTAATCATCTTATGACTAGTGGAATATATACTCAGCAAGATCTAGATAAATTAAGGGACCACATTATGTTCTCTACGTTGCTCTTCTCAGGTGTAGAAGAGAGCAACATTTAAAGTCGTTAGAAGTTCTTCCCCCTCAAATATTCGTCCTATGACGACGCCATCATAAATACTAATCATCTTATGACTAGTGGAATATATACTCAGCAAGATCTAGATAAATTAAGGGACCACATTATGTTCTCTACGTTGCTCTTCTCAGGTGTAGAAGAGAGCAACATTTAAAGTCGTTAGAAGTTCTTCCCCCTCAAATATTCGTCCTATGACGACGCCATCATAAATACTAATCATCTTATGACTAGTGGAATATATACTCAGCAAGATCTAGATAAATTAAGGGACCACATTATGTTCTCTACGTTGCTCTTCTCAGGTGTAGAAGAGAGCAACATTTAAAGTCGTCTCCACGTACCGGGCGGTTTTCGAACAAACCGCCCTGATCATCGCCGGTGTTGTCCCCATTGCACTAATCGCATAAGAATGCAAAGCACAGTATCTTAGAAAAACTGAAGTCAAAAAGAAGATGGTGAGCCAAGAAGAAAAAGAAAATAGGTTCCGGAGTTGGCAGACATCTTTGGATCATGACCCGAGAGGACGCTGGACCGCGAAATTGATACAGGAAATGAAACTATAAACTGAGAGGCGGCACAGCGAAGTCGGTTATTATCTGACCCAGTTCCTGAGCGGACATGGGTACTTTTGATTCTATCTGGACAAGATAGGCCGGGCAGTGTCATCAGATTTTTTGTACTGTCCAGAAGTGAACCTGACGACGTCGACCACATTTTTTTTTGATAGCGACCACAAGACGCAACGCAGATGGGATCTCAAGGTGGAGATCAGCCAGAGATTTCCGGCAATGTCGTAGTAATCATGCTCAGAGAAGAGGACATTTAGAACCTGATAACCTACTACGTGCAAGACATCCTTCGCATCAAAAAGGTGATCTAGTCCAAGCTAACATATAAGCAATAAATATTGAAAAAAAGATAGAAGTGAGCCTCTAGGGCGAAGAAAAAAGATCTAGATCGAAGTAATATGATAAACAGTTCCAGATTAGTGTCCAACTGTGGTGAGAGGTGTTTTAGATGGTAAACATTTATCCAGCTCCATATAGAATATATTATAGTATGATTCTTTGCAGTGGTGGGCAAGAGCAGATGTATGACTGGAACGTCAAAAAACTTTTGGTGGCTGAGAACGGACATACGACTGCAAAGGATTAGTCCTTTGCGGACGGAGCCGCCCGACGGACGAGCGTCGCTGTGGACGATAGGTATCGGAGCGCGTAGTAAAGAAATTGTTCACATCGCACGTTTGCGTTATAAAAACTAAAGCTTTATTTAAATAACTTTTGTATAAAATCCAACAATATCAAAACATACAAATTTAGTCCTGTATACATATGGGACGTTTTATATTCGAGCTTTGTATGGTATAGTTCGAAGCAATCACCTATGTGCAAAGCCGACTTAGCCGAACAAGTAACACAATAGTATCTGGATTCTCCCCTTCCATGTCTTACTTTTCGATTGGAACATACGACGCAGTCTTTACTTCTTCCTATCTCGTCACGCCGAATTATATGTAGAAGGCTGTTGAATCTTTCTGCTGTTCCAGATGTCGAAGGAGGTATGGGATTAGCGATTCGAAAATCTCCAATCAATTGATCTACCAAGAGACGCACGAATTCTATATGTTTTAACTTTTTTATATTGTATTTCTTGTGATGTTCCTGATATAATAGATAGGAATTTATGACTGAAACTTCCAATCCCCAAAAAAATAATTTTCGCCACCATTTTTGAGACTTTCGTATGAAACAGTACATGCCTTTGTACTGATCTGCTATATCAACCCCGCCCATATATTTATTATAGTTTATAATCACATCTGGATTTACAATATCAGTTCTCCCTTCTTTGCGTGAACTTTTAGTGACGGTTTTTTTAAGCGAGGTAGCACAGGTCCTGAACATGGTTACAATACGCTTGTCTCTCCAAGCCAATAATAGTAAATCATTCCGTCTGTAGGCAATGATTTCATTTTTGGCAATCATTGGATTTTTTATTTGAGGTGGAATAAATTTCCTATTTGTCTGGATAGTTCCAGTTAGATAACATTTTATTTTCAGTAATGCATCTGCCAAGGGAATACTTGTGAAGTACCGGTCGTTGAAGTTGTGGTATCCTACAGCGCCAAAATTGGATTACAATAAATTGTGATATAGTTGAAGAACTATTCTTGTGGTTATTGGCAGGTCTGGTCTGAATAATTTCTCCGTAGTAAAATTGCCATAATACGGTAAAAACGTCTGTATATAACCAATATTGGCGTCTGCAAGAACATAAACACGAATACCCCACTTAGTCGGTTTCTGTGGGTTGTATGTAATAAAACTTATTCGCTCTTTGAATTTAATGATTGATTCATCTACGGACAACTCCGCCACGGGCACAAAATTTTCACTACATTTACCGTCAATGTATTCTAATAAAATGCTAATTTTTTACGTTCTTGTTGTCATGATTCGCGTACCTTCAATATTTTCGTTTGAATGGACCATTCAAAATATTTGTAGGAATCGATCTCTTCTGAATATTACACCAAAGTATGGGATCCTACTTTTCTTGTCTGTGGTCCAATAATCCTTCAGGCTCGGAAGTGGTATTGTCCCCATAAACAATAATATGCCGAAAAATGCTCGTATTTCCTTTGGTGTAACATTAGTTCATCTATGCTATATAGACCGCTTTTTTATATGTTTTCTTTGTATTATATGATTTGCGTACCAATTAGTCTCTTCAACTATTTTCCTGATCAATTCATCGGTAAAGAACGAATTGAAGAAATCTGATGGTTCTGTATAAATTGAATTTAGTTGTGAACTAGGCGTTCGTGATCCAGATCTAAATTTTATTTTTTGTGGAATAATATCGTGATTTGTAACATTTGTCCACTCATTATCATTACTGCTATCACTTTCCTGAATATACGTTTCTCCATTACTGCTACTATCACTGCCCACATTGAAACGCCTGAGTGCGTTCCTTGTTGCAAGGATTTCACTTCCACTAGATGAAACAATGTCGTAATCTTCTGTGTTGTCAGATTCAAACTGGAACTCATCAGTACTGTCACTATTGAACGTATCATCTCTGGATCTTTTAGCAATCATGGATAAGATATTATAAAATATGAAATATGTGGAAAATTTTGCTGATTTCTCTGATAGTGATACTGAAAGAATGACTCGAAAAACTGAAATTCGTTCTGATCCTATCATGTTCTCGCATCGTAAGTTTACATTATACGAAAGATAAGACTTTATCACTACAAAGTTTCAAATTTCATTGAGAGGCTACTTATCTTCTTAGGCTAGTATACCCATGCGTATTTTATCGTTTAGGACGACAAAAGAACGCCAGTCACAGCGTGAGAATTGGGCGGCTATATGTGGACACGAGTCCGCAACGGTAAAAAGGCTTGGATGGCTATTTGTCGATACTCGTCCGCAAAGGTTAGCAAATCGTATTCAACCTCAATCTTCAATACGGACGCCATCTATGCCGTATAAAAACAACACGAGACGTTAATTATTGTCAATGTTGTAAATTTCTCATCATTTATCTGTAAATAGTTACACAAATCTGCATCCCAACTTTTTACTATTATCTTAGATTTTTGAAATTTATTTATAGATATAGGAGAAATAATACCATTGTTTTTACATGGAAATGGATCATCTATGGTTACTTCTATATCATTATATTTATCCTACCCTCCCATAAGTTTTGGAATAGGATTTTTAATCGCCTATAAAATAGGTTTTCCATTATATCATTAAATTCAACACCAGTGATAGGGGCTGTGAATTTTACTTTACGAGTTAACATCGAAATGATGCATGGAATATGTTTATGTTGATGCATAGTAATATTATCAGGAGTGTTAGATTCGTAATTTTTTGCAACTCGTTGACAGACAAAAATAAGTTAACAAAACATATTGCAATCTAAATTCTTTTAATTCCATGCATAATGCTCGTATAAACCATGATCCACGTGTCATATTTAAATAAAATAAAAGATATAAAGTAATTTTGTCATAGAAAAATGCCGGTCAGTGCAATAGCACTTATCTTAATTTGTTTGTTGATATCAAGTAACGAAATTACGTTTTTTTTCACGTTGACAAACTTAATGCAGTTGACAAGTTGATCAGACGTATTATTGCATAAGTGCTTATCATCGTTGATAACTATGTTTTTCAAAATTATTAGATGAAGCAACGCAGAAGGTAAATATAGTATAAGCTTAGATTTATTGATTTCAGTTTTATAATTTATTATATCCCCAAAAAAGTATAATGAATCATGAAAGAAAAATTATAAGCATAATTAAAAACTCAAGTTATCTAAGTGACGAATACATCGTTTCTGTTGACAAAAACAACACACAACGTATTTTTAATATTTCAGATAGCGACAGTGATTTTTCATAATGTTAAGGTACAATGAGCTCTTTAAGAATTATCGAAGAATTTATATTCAATATAATTTCCTTGAGTATACTGAAAATCTGAACCACAAAGCAACTTTTCTAGAGAGAGTAAATCCATCGAAGACTTCAAACTATTTTTTGATTCGACACTATGGTCACTAATAGTTAAAGAAATTAATAAATAGACGGAATATTCGGTGCTTTCATCTGGAATCTAAAATAGAGAATCGGATATTAGTTATTATGTTATAGATTAAAGCATTTCTAACAGTATTACTAGAAATAGGAAAAAAAAGACCAAATATACGTTCGTATTGGATCGAAAATTCATGGAATATATCATGATTTCAAAAAATGATTCCAAGGTATAGTGTTGAGGCACATATGCGGCCTTCAATTGTTCGCAGTACTTTTTTATAAGGGTCATATATTACTATTAGAAATATCTGCCCTTGGGATACCCGCTAAGAAAATGGATGGATAAAGAACACGTTGTCCAAGCTTAGGCATTTTTAGTCAAGTAAAATAAATAGTGGAAGTAGACGTCTAGGTGCGACGAGTCAAGGGTTGTCTGGCGTCCAGCCTTGAAATATTCATTGACATCCTATAGTCTATACGATCATTAGAACAAAGCGGCACACATGGAATGTTTAAACATTCTAATCAACTATCCAGATCTACTTCCAACCAATGGGCATCTGTTCCTTCTCTTTCCATTCTCAAATCATACTTCAACTCCGCCCTTTTTATTACCTTTTTTAATTTCATTACAGTCTTCGCGGATAGTTCTAAAGACGCCAAAAAGTTAGTCAAGTTACATTCTTCAGACTCACGACATCTAGAATTTCGAGTTTTATTATACATTTCTGGCTATCACTCCTTCAGAAATAGCCAGAACAACTAACTACACATCTTATTTCATCAACTATACGGTAATAGCTTCAATGCGCGCAATATTTATTATCGCGCATTTACCTCACAAGTCTTCCTCTCGTTAGATCCTTTAAAAGAATGCGCGTTCACCCATTAATTTGCGGGAATGCGGCGAGCGGTATTTTACTGATGGCTTTCAACAGTATCCTAGCTTAGTGCCGCCGCCCTTATTCGTCGCTTATTAGCGATTTAACAAGATTTATATTCTACGGATACCTATTTAACCGAAACTATTAGAAGGAATAGAAAATTTATTCTCAATTACTTGAAAATAGCTAATGTAAATGAAATGAAGTATTTTCGAAACAATGATATGCTTTTTTGTGCGTACCATGAAAAGAAGAGTGTAAAGAATCTTATATTACTAATTTGAACGAAAGTAGTAAAACAAAATATAATAATAACAAAGGACGACATGGTAGAGAAAACCCGCTACTGTTCATTTTTACAATACTTTCATGGATGGTGTCGACGAATCAAATAAAATGATATATGCCTATCTTGATGAATGAAAAATAGTTAAATATAAAGTGGCCTTTAATATAATCAGCCGCATGGTTTTAAATGCATATATAATTTACAAAGAAAAAGTTGGCGATAGAACTATGAATCGTTTAGATTTCATTTCGAATATTATTTTTGAAATTGAGTATAAATGGATGAAGGAGAAGAAAGTAAAAGTTTCTCAACGTGTTGATGTAAAGAAAAAAACATTTAGTTTAGTAAAATTGCCACAACGTAACTTGCCCCTTGGCGTAGCATCAAATCAGTATAAAAAGATCTCATTAAAATAAGGAATTTAATATGTTTTGATAAACACATGTTTTGATAAACATGTTATAAATTTTATAGTCCATAGCATTCGAATGTACTGGAATTTTTCGACACAATATCTAAAAAGCGCGACTGCGCTATTTGAAACTCAAACAATTAATGATGTTGGAAATAAAGTACTAGATGAATGCGCCCTCCAGGACATTTAGTTATTATATGTTAGAGTTTCCGATTAATGATTGCTATATACTTCAATTATATTTTTTCTTTCTTACTTTCTATTTCCTTTGCCTCTTCTTTTTTGGATTGGCAAGCAAGCATGGTAGTTTTTCTTTTCATATCGTATTGTAATAGTTCTTTTCTAAATTCTGGATATCTCACACTGCGCTATGAATGTAACCTGATAAGGCCAATGAGACGCCCAGTTACGCCAAGTATTACGCTTAGAATTATACCCGAGTTTACGCCCAGGTTTACGTCAAAATTGCGAATAAGTAGAAAGGTGAAATATTTTGAAAGAACAAAGAAATTTTGACCTTCATAGTTATGTCATGTGTATCAAATATGGAGCACATCAAAGAACTGAACGAAATGAACTTTGAAGCATGAAAGTTAATGAGGAAGAGTATCCTAATTTGTAACGAATTGTAGTCCTATGTAAACAGAGTAACTGTAAAAACCAAGCAAAATCAAACCAAATAGATGCTGAAAGACGAAAAAGCATTGGCTTTGATTATGTTGAGTGTAAAAAGCAATCAGTTAAATCACATAAAAAACGCGGTTCTCCTCGTAAATTATTAAAATCATCTAACGCAAATTTTCATACATTCCAACTGAAACAAGAACGGTCGTTCTGTGTTGTTCTACGCAATGTACATCACTCTGTTGATTTGGATAATCTAAAGGACAAATTACAAGAGCTCGGGCATGAGGTAAATAATATTAGTAACATTCGACACAGAGTTACACACAAGCCACTGTCAATGTTCTATATTGACCTTAAACAAAACCCAAACAATAAATCTATATATAACATAAGTCAACTGAATAATACTATAATTAAAATTGAACCACCCATAAAAAAGAAAGAAATAGTTTAATACAAAAGATACCAAAGATACGGCCATACCCAGAAGTACTGTAATCGCCAATATAAGTGTGTAAAATGTGCAGGTTCTCATCCAACTGTAGAATGTCAAAAATCCATTGAAACTCCTCCAACTTGTCACTTATGCGGCGGCCACCATACCGTAAACTACAAAGGGTACCCTCATTATAAAGAATTGCTCGAAAAAACATTCCCGAAACCTAGCCACAGAAAAAATCCAAATATACAATTAAACTCAAAGACCAACCTAATGGGAGATAACCAACATTTTACTGATCCATCCTTTTCTTATGCACAAGCAGTTACAAGAAGCAATCATTCACCAAATAATCTTAGTCCAACTTCTCCTATTATAGAAAATAATAACAATAAATCGTGCAATTGTGAAATTATAAGTAAGTTAGAAAAACTAATCGAAAAGCAAACGGAAGAAATAAATAACCTTCTTTCTCTATTAACGGCTATTGTAAATAAATTGACTTCCACCAAAAATTAATGATGACTTTACGTATTGTTTTTTGGAATGCCAACGGTCTGATAAAACGAAAAGTTGAGTTGGAAGCTTTCTTAAAAAATCAAGACATTCAAATAATGCTGGTATTTGAGACTCATTTTACCGATAAAACTTATTTTAAAATATATGGGTATTAGGTGTATTGTTTGCATCATCCCAGTGGAAGGGCACATGGGGCGATTATCATATCACAGCGATTATCATCAAAGATAACATTAAACATTATGACCTTATGCCATACAAATAAAACCACATTCAGGCAACTAATGTTATGATATATAACTGACACAGCCCGCTTAACATATCAGCAATTTACTACCCTCCTAGACACAGTATATAAAAAGAAGATTTCGACTATTTCTTTAAAAATTTAGGCTCTAGATTCTTAGCAGGAGGCGATCTTAATGCTAAACATAATAGTTGGGACAGCAGAATAGTAACCCTAAGGGAGAGAACTCTCTTAAAAAGTATAGAAATCAATAGATTGACACATATTATTACATGAGCCTACACATTGGCCAACTGATGTCAATAAACTCCCAGACTTACTAGACTTCTTTATTACCAAAAATTTATCTCTTCGATACATCCTGGTCAACTCCTCACTTGACCTTTCTTCTGATCATTCTCCAATCATAGCGACAATAAATTCAAACATCATTGAAAATAACATTCCTATCTCCATATACAATAGACATATAAATTAGGATAATTTCTGTGAAGCCTTCAACTCCTATATCGTTGCATCACCACCATTAGTGACAAATGACGATGTTGACTATGCAATAAACTATTAGGCGGACCGGAAAGTAATGTCGCTTTCTTAAATTAAATTCAAACGAATAAATTTTTAACAAGTTTTTATTTTTAATCAATAATGTAATCACCTTCGTTATCAACAACGATGACTTTTGCTATCTAGTGTGCAAATTTTCAATGCCGGACCGATAAAAATCAATTGGTTTTCCAGTAAAATATCTCGAGATAACATTTTGGACATCATCCAAATTTTCAAATTTTTTGCCACTAAAAAAATGTTGTAGCCATCGAAATAAGTGGAAATCCGAGCGTGCGATATGGAGCGAGTATGGTGGGTGAAGCAGTACCTCCCACCCCAATTCATTAATTTTTTCCATGATTCGTCTTGCATAGTGCGGTCTTGCATTGTCGTGTTGCAGAATAACGCCTTTTCTATTGACAATCGCCTGATACTTTTCGATTAAAGATTGGTTCACTCGATCCAATTGTTCACAATAAATATCTGCATTAACAGTTTGTCCAAGTTTCAGTACTTCAAAATGAATAATTCCGCGTATACTCCACTAAACACACACAAGCGTCTTTTTGGGATGTAAACCCGGCTTCGCAGTACTTTGTGGTGATTCATTTGGAGAGAGCCACTGTCTTTTGCGTTTTGAATTATCATATAGGACTCATTTTTCGTCTCCAGTGATCAAGCGATCAAAAACGATTCTGTATGGTGCCGTTGAAGCAATACGTTGCATGTGATAGATCGGTTGGCTTTGTTTTCTTCGAACAGATTATGGGGGACCCAAACACTTGCTCTGCTTATTTTTCCAATCTGCTGCAAATGTTCTTGGATGGTCGACCAAGGTTGGTTAAGGGTGTTTGAGAGTTCCGCGATTGTCTGACATAGATTTGCTTCCATTTCTGCCCTTAGCATATCGTTGTCTAATGTTGTTGGTCTTCCTGATCGATAGGAGTTAGAGAGATCAAAATTACCGGATCTGAACTTAAAGAACCATCTTTGGCATTTACGAACGTCTAATGCACTTGGATAAACATCGCAAGTGTTTTTGGTCGCAACTCTTGCGTTACTACTCTTGCGAAACTCAAAAAGCATACAATGCCAGATATGCTCTTCTGGTATTTGGCTGGCCATTTCTCCCCAAATTGCAAAAAAAGTCTAATATTTAATTATTTATTAGAAGTGAACAAGTCACAATAACCTTAAAATGTCTTTGACACGATTTCGAAGTACACAATGAGCTGACAAATGATAATCAAATATCGACATGCGCAGAAACGACATTACTTTCCGGTCCACCTAATACTTAATGCGCAATATAATAGATGCTGTTCGAGACTCTACACCTAGATTGAAATGCTTGTATGACTACGTCTACCCCGTATATATCATGAAAAAAATTGCAGAAAAACGAAAGCTGCGTAGAATCTGGCACAATAGCAGATTACCTGAGGACAAGCATAAACTAAATAAAGCTACCAGAGATTTAAGAAGATTTCTACAACGCTTTATAAATGAAGGATTCCAAAATATTTTAATGAACTTATCCCCCACAGTGGACTCAAACTATTCACTTTGGAAAGCTACCAGGCGCTTCACTCGTCCAACTCAAGACATACTGCCGCTTCGCCAACCACTAGGTGGATGGGCAAGAAGATCAATAGACAAAGCAAACCTCTTTGCCTCTCATCTGGCTGATGTATTTAAACCATCTGTCTTCACTTCGCTCATCGATGAAGAAGAAATTAGGAATTTCCTGAACGCGCCTTTGCAATTGTTGCCACAAATCAAACCCTTTACGTCAAAATTAACAAATACAGTTAACGCAAATTCAAAGAAGGCTCCAGGTAAAGACCTAATTAACGGGAAGATAATAAAGGAATTGCCAAAGAAAGGGATAGCATTAATAACTTCCATATTTAACGCAATTCTACGTCTAGGTTATTATTTAACGTCCTGGAAAATAGCTACCATAACTCTTATTCATAAACCAGGGAAACTAGCTCATGAAGTTACGTCATATCGGTCAATCAGTCTTTTATCCACTATATCCAAGCCATTTGAAAAAATGTTAATAAGTCGCCTCTTCGATGCACTAGATGCACCAGTTTTCCCTGAGCATCAGTTCGGGTTTCAAAAACGTCATTCCACAACTGAGTAAATTCACCGTATAACTCGTCAATTATCATAAGATCTTGAACGGAAAAAATTTCCAGCAGTATTTCTGGACAATAAACAAGCTTTTGATAAAGTGTGGCACATTGGATAGCTGTACAAACTTTAAAAAAACTCTGCCATACTCTTTTTACACAATTGTAAAATCCTACTTCACTGACAAACAATTCATAGTAAAGTATTTAAATCAATTCACCACATTCACCAGCATTCCCTTTTTTATCTAGTGTCCCACAAGGGAGTACACTCGGTCTTTTACTATATGCAATTTACACAGCAGATCTACCCACTTCAGAGGAGATAACTACGGCAACATTTGCAGATGACACTGCTCTGTTAGCTTTGGACAGCGATCCTCAAAATGCGACTGAAATACTGCAATGTCATCTACACAAGCTTGAAAAATGGTGCCAAAAGTGGCGAATCAACATCAATGAAAATAAATCGGTACATGTAACCTTCACGCTGAGAAAGGGCACCTGTGACAATTAATGGGGCAGTAATTCCAACCAGGGATTCAGTCAAATACGTAGGTATGGTACTTGATAAAAGACTGACATGGAAACATCATATTCAATCCAAAACAACCTATTTAAAGGAAAGAGTAAGAAAGCTATATTGGCTCATTGGCAGATCATCCAAGTTAAGTCTGGAGAGCAAGTTTATAATATACAAAGCCATTCTAAAACCCATTTGGACCTATGGAATTCAACTATGGGGAACCGCTAATAACTCAAACATAGAAATTCTACAAAAAAACTCAATCAAAAACCCTGCGGAACATTTGCAATGCCCCTTGGTATGTAACAAACGAAAAGATAAATATAGATTTAAGAATTCCTACAGTCAAGGAAGAAATTGTTAATTTCAGTGAGCGCTACAATATTCGTCTAGCTAAACATCTAAATCCTCTAGCAAATAAATTGCTAGAAACCTCAGAACTAATACGTAGGCTAAAAAGGTTCTACACTTCTGATCTAGGAAGAAGATTTAGTTAATTTTTTAATTAGATTAATTTATCATTGTAATGTCGTCTTGAACTTATAACTCATGCCAATATATCACGTCAGCAAAAATACCTATAATTCTATGCGAGAATTGATTGTATATTCCTCCATTAAAAAAAAAAAAAAAAAAAATTGTCTAATTATTGACCTTGTACTTTTTTCATTGTCCTGTACATGTCCTTGCAATACGAAATTTGCAACAAGAAACTTGGTCTGTAAGTCAATTCCAAAGTATTTATTTTCAAGCTTTCTATTCGTGGATAAAGAAATTCATACGAAACCATCGAATAAGCCAACGGAAAGTGAGAAATTATGTGATAAAAATTTACAAGAGTATCACCAGATAGTCTGTAGCTACTGACGGTATTCCCAAAATAGCTGTTACCTTGGCTTATACGAGTACACTGAAATGCTCCAAAACTTCGCTACATGAACTTTTCAGTATCACATGAATAATTTTCTATATGGCCTAGATTGTACTTTGTGCTATATCGACGATTTAATAACTTCAAACACTCGAGAAAAACACTTACAATACATTAGGACAGTTTTCAATATCCTAAGAAAAAATTGTCGCAACCCTTTATTAATCTAGACAAGTGACAGTTTTGTAAAGAAAAGGTCATCTATTTATACTGCTCCATTCATCAGTAAGGCTATTAAGTATCTCAGAGCACAATCACGATAATTCTCAACCATATCAAACCTAAGATTATTGTTGATCTTAAGCATTTTTTTGGGATGCTATACTATTGGAGGCATTGCCTCTCTCATATTGCTCGTCATCAAGCAGAACTTGACAAATTTTGAACATGCTGGAAAGCTAGAAATTGATCAATAAAGTCGACCATCGTCCTTTTATCGATGGCTTGTTACAACAAGTTAAAGTATCTCCAAGGAAACTTCTTTGTCAACTGGATTTTATAAATTTATTTCTCAACTGATTCATCTCTCTTTCGCATTAATACAATTACTACGTCATTAATCTTCAATATCACACACTTCAATGTAATCACAATATCAGAATAAAATTGTCTTTTACATCGCTGCTAATAGCCATTCCAACATTCACCTGCATGTCATTACGTTATTTCTAGTAGATTAATCTCCAATTTTCGATCGATTTATCAAGTGTCCCTTTGTTGTTTCTGTAAGGGATATTGAAGAAGAAATAATTAGAAGTTTTTTATCATCACTAGATCTGTCACTTTCGTTATCACCACCGACAGAGGTATACAGTTCAAATTATCACTTTTCTCAAAACTTGCGAACATTATAGGAGCACGAAAAATCAGGAATACGTCGTATCACTCCCAGTAAAGTGAAAAGGTTGGAACTACTTAAGTTGTAAATTTAAGGTAGTCCTAATGTGCAAACCAAATATCCTTCTGATACAACTCTTGTGACTATGCTCCTAAATTTACACAGTCCTTAAAGAGAACCTTGGCGCTTCATCAGAAATGCTCTTTGACAAGTCATTACGGCAGATTTTCTTACAGCCAAAGATGAATCATCGTATTACAACTCCTTTTTGTATAAGATTAATAAACATTTCGACACCACTAAACTTGTCCCGACTTCCAATTAATCCAAAATCAAACAATTTATTCATAGTAGGTTGAAAGTGTTCTCATATGCTTACACGAGTTGATCAGATTCCCTTGAAAATACTCTACTCTGGTCCTCACAGAGTGTCTATGTTATTCTATTCTTCGTATTATCTTAATTATTAAACTCCTTATCATGTGACTCCTTATCATGCTTCGCGTAAATTTTATTATAAATATATCTTTTATATGACAGACAGTGTGCTGCGCTCGCTCTCTAATTAGTCTTTTTCTTTTCAGACTCGGTTTTTTAGAATATTTTCCCTTTAATAAAGAATTTGGATAAATAACTATCTTAAGTGTATAATACCACATTAATTCGTCACTGTCAATAAATCGACAGAATATCTATAGAATATCTATAGAAACGACTTATAGGAGGAAAAGAACTAGGCATGAGTATTGCACAACAGAGAAATTGCAATACAAAAATTTCATTGAAGAAACTCCAATCATCTCACCCTTTCTGAACTTGTGATTATCCTTTTTTGCGTCGTGCACCAAGCTCCTATGTTAAAGGAGTATCAGGAATCAATTCATTCTTACTGTTTTTTAATCCAATATTATTTATTCATCGCCGCTTCGTTATCTACTTGATAAACTCGGCTGTCATCTTCAGTAATAACGTCACCAACTTTCTTGGAGCGCCTCACCAACTGCACGAGCTAGATCGTCTGCTCAGTACCACAGTTCATCAACAGCTTCTTAGCGACAGCGCATCCATCTTCAATACTGACTGGCAGTTCATTCCTCCACCAATCAATCTGCACTCAAATGAATTGCGGGAGGCAGTTATCAAATCAACTAAATACAATGTCAGGAAAACTATCGGCGAACAGAAGCTGACTACTCTTATATTCAATTCCACGCACTTTCATCTCGTTTTCATATCAAGAGTAGGGGCGTAATCCTTAATTTAAAGATCTAGTGACAAACTCAGACGAACAAACGTGTAAATGAGACTTATGGACTTATGATTTTACAGGACTTTTGGAAAAACAGAAGCGGCGAGTATTAAATTTACACTATTACAACACAGCACCTAGTCGCACTTAGCTGCCATCATCTCTCCAGACACCATAACGTTGATAAAGGCGCATTCCCATGAATTAGGGCGTTGGTTACACCACTCAATCTTCCGTCTTCCTGGAGCAAAACAGAATAACCGCGTCTCTAGTGTTTGCACATCTGGTTTGCACACCATTCGGCTTCCGTTCTGCAAGCTACTATCTCAATAACTATCATCTGTAATCATTGGTTTTAATCATAGTAGGTAATAATGTTACATGCTGCTCCTTTCTCACACATAAAGATTAAAACTTGTAAATAAAAACCTTCCTTTCATATTACTATGTATAGGAGTAAAAGGGGACACCTTACGCTTACACACCATATAAAATTTTTAACTTTTATTTAATCAAAAAACGTACAAATTAAGATTCTTGCATATATATATATATATATATATATATATATATATATAACACTAATATATGACACAATCGAGCCCGATGTAATGGGAGTATCTTGTAATACAAACTAACTTCATTATAAAGAACACGATAACAAATAAGTCATAAACATGTAAACGATAAGATAGGGAGACGAAAGGAAACTCAAAAGTCACGGAAAGCGATGCCGAACTCCGAAAAAGAAAAGGGATGCAGGAGCTCAAGGAATTCGGGGAAGCGAGATTACCGCTCTACGTACGTGCTCTCCGGGTGGAGATACCTTCAAATTTCGTCCCCATATAGCGATGCCAAACTCCGGCAAAGGAGAATGGACGTATAAACCTAAAAGAAGTACAAAACCACTAACCGACATACGTGCTCTCCGCATTGGAAATCTCCAAAAATTTCCATTCCCACCACGGGACCGCGGCAGCGGCAGATTCAACCTCACTACGCGCGGCGGCTCCATCCCCAGCGCCGCTACTTCGAGCCACCTACTGCAAATCGAAGGAGGATATAAGCGGCTGCATCGCTTGTCTCCACGGTTATTTTGACCACTGTACTTTAAAATTAATAAATTAGTTTGTTAAGTTTTAAAATCAGTGTCACTCAATTAACCCCGGCTGTGCAGGAAATCTCGTGTAAATCCTAAGTCTTAAATTCTCTCGCGATCTTCCTGCTACGCAGTCGACAAGTTCGAAGCTCAAGCTTTCTTTATTGAAGTAAAATTCTTTTCACCTTAGTTATTATTTTACTATCGGTGCATACGAATTGCACGAATGAAAAACAATAACATCCTTACCCCGATAACTATAGGTGCATACGAATTGCACGAGTTATCGTAATCTTATCCTACACCCGACAACTGTAGGTGCGTACGAATCGTACGAGTTGCCGTAATCTCATCCAACCCCGATAACTATAGGTGCATACGAATTGCACGAGTTATCGTAACCATCCTGTAAGGTAATAACTTAGGTTATTACTCCTCCTTTCTACTTCTCATCTCTCTTGATGCCGAGAACACGACGTGGTAGTAGGAAGTATCACCTGCGGCAGTTACTCGCGGCATATTTCGATCTTTAACATTTTCACGGAGACTTAAGAATCATCCAGGAACACGAGCAACCGCGAAGCATTACCATACCGTCTCGTGCCAATCACCATCGAGAGAACCATTTACATCCCGAGGGACTTAGCACCATCCAATCCCAGGGCAAAGAACGATCCGGAGGTTCCTGTCAACGTTGCCGAGCCAGAAGACCGCGTATAGGTGTCCATCCCGTGCCACGAACTGCGCATAGCAGGTTACGGCCTAAAAGGACACGAATCTCACAAAGGTTGGAGCTCCTCAAGGTAAGATCAGAACGAAAAAAAAATTTTGAGGCCCGAACCGAGTGGGACGTAACATAAAACTGGTGATAGCGGTGGGATCTTCGAAATATATGTCTTCCAATAAGGCGAACCTCCCCAAAAAAATGGAAACGCGTAGTACTAGACTTAAGAGACCAAACGAACAAGAATTAGAGACCGCGCAAAGGAGATTGCTTAATTTTGAATCTCAGTTAACCGCACGCGAACAAGCATTATGTGCACGCGAGGATGCGATGAGGCGCGCATCGGAACAACCGAAAATAGATACAGACCCTCTTATCTTCATGATGTAGGAAATACTTGCTATGAGGAACGAGACTCGTTCGAAAACCGATCAACATTCGATCATCAAAGCGTTAGGAATGATACTGCGTTTTTATGGGAAAAATATGCCTCTTACGTCTTTCATCAAGGCATGCAAAAGAGATCATCGTCAGATGATCGCTGACTATCCCGAGGAATTGTTCACTAAATCAACTATACGTAAAATTCACGATACCACGTACCGCGCTATAGAGAAACAAGAATTTCGTAATATGAATATATTTCCACAGACACTAGGATCCGTACATTCACAAAAATTCTACAGAACCGAGCTTAGGAATATTTTAATGCGCGAAAACGAACATATGATTGATTACATCAGTAGAGTAAAAGATTTACACGAAGCGCTCATGGACCAGGAAGGCTATTGGGAAGAAACGTCCGAGGCGAAGAAAAGCGAGATCGATCAACAGTAGTTTTTGTGCCGGACTTCCCATGGAATACTTTCCTTATATGTTAGAAACCTTATTTGTTAGTAGAAACCTTTCCGATGCATGTGATAGAGCTATTGAGCTGCACGCGAAAATACAGTATGAACTGAATAGGAGAAAAGCCGTGAAATCATGGCATTTAAAAGATAACAGCGAACGACCAGCTAATCAGTATTATCACGAGTTGCGGAAAGTTATAAGGACCAACACGCGCGTAGTACGAATTAATAACACACGTGAAATCTGTTCATATTGTAAGAGAGTAGGACATACACGAGACCGATGCTATAGGAACAAGCAGGAGTCGCAAAGGCATGCTCCTACACACAGATCGTACCACAATCCTCCTCCTCCTCCTCCTTCTCGCCCACCTCACACATCTCCAGCTGCAGGATCATTCCGTTCTCCTACTAAAGAATGTAAATACTGTAAGAATTAGGGGCAAACAATCGAAGAATGTCGTAAAAAGAAATGGTAGGAACGTCAGTCGGAAAACACGAGCCACCCTCCGACGAGAGACGCGACTTCGGGGGTAAGCGCGCAAACGCGTCAAATCTTGACGGTAAGGACGGACGAGCCAATTACATCCGCACAGTCCGATTAAGTAGTGATCTGAGCTCACCTTCTGTTTTCATCTCCTCCAAAGACCTTAAGGGAGAAACAGAATTCTTAGTCGACATGGGGTCAGAACCGAATATTTTAAAAATAGGTAAGGCAGACGATTATTTAATGTGTAACGAGACAAATAAAATAAACCTAAGTGGAATTACGAAAGAAACGGTGGGTACGTACGGGACGTGCACTATCGACGTCTATGAATATCCTGTAGAATTTCAAATTGTTTCCGACTCCTTTCCCACCCCACATGGCAGCATTATCGGGTCAGATTTTTTTAAGGATGCTGCGAAAATAAACTTCATTATTCGACTATGCCCTTCGTCAAGTCGAAGGAGATAAACATTCCGGCGCGAACGGGTAATATAATAAAGATAAAAACATTAAAGAAAGAAAATACAACAGGCTATGTGCCTCCGCTAAAACTAGGTGAAGGAATATACGCAGGTGAAGCCATTGTAAACAGCAACAATGGAGAGGCTTTTATCAAGGTATTTAATACAAAAGAGGAAGACGTAAAAGTGATTCCGAAAGTCGAACTCGACGATTTCGAAACGGTCAATACATTCATTATATTGAGTCCAGAACGTGAAAGCACGGACAAAGGAAAAGACGAAATAAGAGATCCTTATCTCCCCGTCAAAAACAATCCGTCGAACGTGACCAGTAAGTCAGGAATGCGGGCCTTATCTCCCCTAGGGCGAGATAACGACGCACGAGACATAAAACGCCTTACACACGAGACCGAGATTACGCAATCGACAAAGGCTGCCACGAGTCCTTCCCTCTCCCTCTCCTCTAAGACACGCTCTTGTAAGCCAATCACTAACACAACTAGCGAACGCTACGCTACAGCATTAGAAAACATAGATTTAAAGTTATTAAATACGGAAGAAATCGAAACGGCAAAACAGATGATAAGAGAATCACTAGAGCTATTCCATTTACCAGGAGACAAGTTTACCTATACCAATACGATAACGCATAAGATAGAAACGGTAGATTCGACGCCAATCTCCGTTAGACAGTATCGATTCCCTCCCGTTCACAAAGACGAAATAAACAAACAGATAAACGAACTCTTGGGGAACGAAGTCATTTAGCCCTCGACATCACCCTATAATTCTCCTCTATGGATCGTTCCAAAGAAAGCAGGCGCCGACAGAAAGAAACGATGGCGATTAGTAATCGATTACCGAATGTTAAATGAAAAGACAATCAAAAATAGCTATCCTTTACCCAATATCACGGAAATATTAGATCAACTAGGAAGTGCGAAGTACTTTAATACATTTGATTTGGCATCCGGATTTCATCAGATCGCAATGAGTAAGGAAAACGCTCCGAAAACGGCTTTCTCGATTCCTTACGGTCATTATGAATTTACACGAATGCCTTTCGGTTTAAAAAACGCTCCCTCCACATTCCAAAGACTAATGAACTCATTTCTCACGGGACTGCAAGAAAATGAGCTCTTCGTTTACCTAGACGACATAGTTATCTACTCCAGCTCTTTATCAGAACACATAATAAAATATCGGAAATTATACGATCGATTGAGAACCGCAGGATTAAAGCTACAACCCGAGAAGTGCAACTTTCTTAGAAAAGAAGTAACATACTTAGGGCATATAATAAATTCGGACGGTGTAAAACCCGATCCAGGAAAGATAAGAGCAGTAAAAGAATTCCCAGTACCACGCTCAACTAAGAACATTAAGCAGTTCTTAGGACTAGCCGGTTACTACAGACGATTTATACCTAATTTTTCAGCAATAAGTAATCCTCTAACGAACCTTTTGAAAAATGATGTTCCATTCAAATGGGAAAATAATCAGGAGAATGCATTCAGAACGCTAGTAAATCTACTATGTCAGGAACCACTCCTCCAATATCCAGACTTCTCGAAACCTTTCGTTGTTACTACTGACGCATCTAATTACGCTATAGGTGGTATACTAAGCCAAGGCGAGATAGGCAAGGATCTACCTATTGCATCTAGACTCTTTAACCAGGCAGAGTAAAACTATTCCACTATAGAAAAAGAACTTCTAGCTATCATTTACGCAGTAAATTATTTTAGGCCTTATCTCTATGGTACTAACTTTTCACTCGTAACGGACCATAGACCGTTAGTATGGTTAAATTCAGTCAAAGATCCAACATCAAGGCTAATACGTTGGAGATTAAAATTTGCCGAGTATGAGTATAATATAAATGCCGAGTATAATATATAAATCAAGAAAGAGAAACGTGAACGCGGACACATTATCGAGAAACCCCGTTGAAATACATAAACAAATACTCCCCATAGTAGGGACAAGCTCAAGTGAAGAAGAATTATACACGTCCAAGAATAAACAAACGCACTCTCAAGATAGGAAAGTGAACGATACAACACACAAAACCACTCGACCCCCACTTAACGTAAACGATGAGACAGACGACACGAACGACGAAAACTCGACCGACGAACCATACTCACACGTCGATAGAAAAATGATAGAAATTAAGGATAGAATAATCATGCATAATGGCAACATTGCCTTTTCCACGACACATAACGGAACACCGATCGACATAGGCGCAAAGAAACTCGCCGACAATAACGAACTACCCACCATTACTGACGCAACGCTCAGGAAGATATCCGTCAAGGAGAGAATATCGCTTTCAACGCAATTAGAAAACGTAGATGAAGTCTTTCATTCTCTTCTCGACGCGGCGATCAAATTACAGTTAAAAACCATCGCGATCACTAAAGGACTTGTGGGCGATATACCCTGGGCCAACGTAAAACGAAAAATTCACTCAATCTTCTCAGAAAGCGAGACGAAAATTATTATACTAAAACATGAAATTGTAATACCTAAGGAGATCGAACGAATAGGCATTATATATGATAATCACTCGACACCGTTAGGCGGACACAAAGGTGTTTCTAAAACTTACCTAAGAATTAGACAAAAGTATTATTGGCCGAAACTGAAGCGAGACATACAAAATTTTATATAACAATGTAAAAGCTGTCAGACGAAGAAGCTCGTCAGATTAAAGACTCATCAGCCAATGGCTGACCGATATTATGAATTTACACGAATGCCTTTCGGTTTAAAAAACGCTCTATGATATAAAAAACGGCTATGACCGATACGCCCGGAAAGGCGTTCCATAAAATATCAATGAATATCGTAGATCCGCTTTTGACCACGAAGTCCGGGAAAAGTTATATACTAACCATTCAAGACCTTCTTACTAAATATTCGTTGGCAATTCCTCTTCGACAAGCTTCTTCGGAAGAAATAGCAGATGCGTTTATAAAGAACGTAATATGTCGATTTGGCTCTCCAAAAGACATCTTAACTGATCAAGGTTCTAATTTTCTGTCAGAACTAATGAAAGGAGTAGCTAAAAAGTTTCAGATCCATCAGTACCAGACGAGCGCGTATCATCCACAGTCGAACGGTTTGATCGAACGATCGCATCTTGTTCTTATTGAATTCCTAAAGCATTTTATTACCGATAATAACGAATGGGACGAATGGATCGAAGTAGCTATGTTTTCATATAACACGAACGTACACGAAGGAACGCTATACACACCATATGAGTTAGTATTCAGTCAACTAGCACGAACACCTAATGAATCTACATATAATGACTTACAAAACGAAACTTATGCACACTATTTAGGAACTTTAAACGAACAAATTAATAAATCGCAGGAGGCTGTAAAACAAAACTTTATTAATGCTAAAAACATGTCGAAGAAGTATTACGACACTAAGCAGAGAGTCGTAGATTTCAGGGTAGGAAACAAAATATACCTCCAGAAAGGATCGCAAAAGGGTAAATTCGACGACAAATACATAGGACCGTTCGAGATAGTCGAAATTCTAACCAAGCACAATATAAAAATACGTACCGACATTGGCGACCGTGTGGTACACGCCAATAGACTTAAAGTCGATAAGTCAAGATAGTGGTCGACATCATGGAAAGCTATGATACCGATAACGGGATCTTTTCAGCGCAGCATGGCGCAACGATCGTTCTCCCTTCTATGATGACGGTTAGTAAAGGTGATCCCCTACCATAGGCTAAGGGAATTAGAATATAAGAAGCTGCGAATGTATCAACGACATCAGTTACCATTTCGACACTCAACATGATAGAATAGATCAAAACTCAACATGTATCTAATAAAAACTTATATACTTATATTTACCTTAGCGAGATCAACGCTAGCATTGGTAGGGTACGATTGCGCCACGCAATCCTTGAATATCACTTCGTACTCTCTCTTGGATATCGCGGATTGCGAGATCCCGAACTTACTACCGATCAACAGCACCGTGTATGTACAACTTCTTCAGATTGCCGATTACAACAACGTAAGAATTCTACAATGTCGTGTAGAAATAGATCGCACGATATTCCACTGTGGTATGTACTCGCACACATCCACAGTAACGCTGACACATCAGTTGTGCCAATAGTTACATTCTACAGGCACTCTCTCTCTCGGACCAAATGTATTTATCTCTGGCATAAAAAAGAACAGCACGGATACAAGGAGCATCACTTTGAGTGGCACTTGTAAGGACTCCCAGTATAGTGATTTTTATGGAACGTGGGACGACGTAGTGGTACAGGCATCCGTCAAAATTACACTACTGGACTACTACGCCACTGTAAAAACGAAAGCCAACCAGGTACACCTACAGACAGGAACCGTTTGTGCATTAGACGAGGAAATCTACCTTGACTCAGACGGAAGCGAAACATTCTAGTCAAATATACCCGTCGATAGCTGTGGCTTTAACGAATATGATGTTCTATACGAGGGGCCGGCAACGAAACTAACACCCGCCGAATCGCTGCAAGGACCCACATTGTACACCGTAACAACAAAAGATGTCACATTCGCATTAACAAGAACGAGCAAATTCATCCTATGCGGATATTCGATAGTAAAAACGGAACATCCCAAACTATTTATAATTGAAACATCACCTGGAAGAACCTTCAAAGGCAAAACGAAAATCTCCGTAGAGAATTTAGATATCTTCGCGTACGTAAATTCAAAGTTCATTTACGTAGAAAGGCACCTTAAGATGCAATTGAACGCTCTATACATCGACATCACTCGACAAAAATGCATGTTAGAACAACAAGTACTTAAATAAATTAAGATCTCATATAATGGAACCAGCTGAAACCCCCGTTATTATCGATACGCTCGCCAGAGGAATCAACATACCCTCCGAAAAAATCTCACTATATAACTTAATGGACGAAGAATCGTTGAATAAAATCGCATCAAGTACGGCGCAAAGACTATGGAGCGCGTTCATTACATTTGGGTCAGCAAGCGCCGGAGTTTTAGCTATCTTTATGGCCATAATGATAAAGATTTTCAAAGTTTAAACTAGCTGTTACAAATTACAAATTGCGAAAATATAATAATATAAAATATAAAATAAGTGAATAACATTTTTCAAATTTGATACTTGCATTTTCTGCTATAAAATTCGAATGTAATTCATAAAATTATTGGAAAGCTGCATAAAAATAACAATAAAATACATTTTTTATAATGCATTTTATTATATTTTAAATATGAAGTTTCAATTTTAAATATGCAGTATTATCAACGATTATTTAAAAATTCAGCAAATTTTTTAGTAAACTTCTTAAATATTTCATCAAATAAATGCGCTCAAATCGATTAGTTTTTTTCCAAATAAGAACGTTATAGATGATTATAATCTTCATTTTTCTCAATTCTCGTGGATAAAATCATGTTGTTCCCGAAATCATTAACGAATTACAGTATTGCAAAAACCAATCGACTTTTGTATATCGCTATTTATTTATACAGACTCCCAATAATTGATAATACTAATTATATCTACTTATTGCTATTGTTAACATTAAATTAAAACCTTCGCTGAACAATTTACAATAATGAAGTATCAACAAATCGATTACACAGATATATAATATTGTAGATATTTCACAGATTCGGTTTTTTACATTTTTATTATTTTTTCAAAATGCATGTCATACTTTTATCAGAATTATGGAAAATGTTCTAATATTCAAATTATGTAGGATTTCTTAGGATTTACTTATAATATAATTAAAGAATCCTCCATCAAATATAATTGACTGCTTAGCTTGTAAAAATGCGAAAACCATTTCGTGTTGATATTTGTACGTATTCAATGACGAATATACAATTATTCGTCATTCATTATTCTTTTGAATTGAACTTTTCTGTTGACATATGGAAAAATCAAGGTATTAATATTTTTAATTATTTTCAATCCTCATTATAAGAAACATTTATATGTTCTGTTTCTGTCATAAATGAAAATGAGACTCTTGAATCATCTCGATATCTTCTTTTAGAATGACGATTATCAATATTGATGATGGGATTGTCTTGTAAGATATTTGTTGATAAAAAATAATTTATTATTTATTTGTCCATAGTTTTTAAAGAATGCAGAGCTACATTCAATGAGATTGTGATCTAAACACTGGACACTAATAAATCCGAATCTTCAATCAGTTTTATTTTTGATTATAAGTAACCCTCGTATAACGCTGGTGTTCTATTTCATAGAAATGTCCTGTCATATAAATCATTTTAAGCGACTCGGATATAATAAAAAAATCGTTGCAAATCTTTTTCAAATTGTTTACAGTTCTTTTCAAATTATATACTTTATATATTTTTTTAAATTATAACACAGAGATAATAAAGAAAAATACATTCTTATTTAATTAAAGTAATTCATAAACCTAAAATAACATATGAAGTAAATGATAGTACATATATAAAATTGTAAAAATTATGCACAGATCACGATCTTTAAACACTTCATCGATTTTTTTATGCCAACATAGGAAAGATTAAAAACTAATGCATATAAGTATTTTTAAAAATATATAAAGTAACAAGTTAAAATTTTTTAATTCCAAGCGTTATATCCAAGCCGTATTGTTTAAGCACCGCCTTATACGAGGATTACTTATACTTTATGATGAAAACAGTTTCGTTATAACTACGCGGTTGGTGTCACTAAAATGTAGGTATGAATTCTTACAAACGCAACGCCATTAAAAGAAATATTTAAAAAAAAAATTCTGTTGATCATTTCTACGGGTGTATATTTTAACTATGCCAAATATCTTTAATTTCTTTTTCTTATGGCCTGCACTGTAAGCTATTCAATAATTATGTACTAGAAAGAATTATAGTTTCTATTTTTTAATGTCTTGTTTGCTTTGTAATGTTTTTTATGCTCATAAGCAGTTAACTGCCCATTCAGAGAATACTCAAAACTTATTATTAATAGATAATTGTTTTCATTCGTAAAATTTATTATATATTAGAAAAAGAATTTGATATATATCTTCTGTGTAACTAACAAACATTTTATCTGCTGATGGTATTGATAACAATAACATTAATTATTTTCAATGTGATAGTCTCATTTAGTCCAAAAGAATGATCTACTGTAACAGAATAAACACTTATGAAACGTACAAATACCCTATATCATGCAACTTGTGCGATATGTTGCAATATACAATATTGAATTTTGCACTAGCTCTTTATCCGAATTTACTTTTCAGTATTAATATTTTTCATCTTACGAACACATAAATTGTTACAGTGAAACTCTAATTTGACGATCAATTCATCATTATTTACTGTCAAAAGTTATTTTTAAGAATTTACCCGACAATAGAAAGTTTCTACTATTATTTGCAACAACATTTGACTTATTTGAACAGTCAGCTTCACTCGCAATCTTCAAAAAATCTTTATTACTAGTAGTTTGTAATCAGAAACAAATAAACAGTAAGTGTAAAATCGTATGATAACCTAAATGATTTTGAACCTTAGCGATCTGTACCACCATAGCGGTGACGTTTCAGCTTCGTTCTAGAAATCGATGTATCTGCTATGATGGTATAATCTTTGTTTTGTGTGCACGTTTATTATTTTAAGGTGTGGATATTGCGAAAGAAATTTGTTATCTCTTGGTTTACCGAGGAACTGTTACCATTTACTAACAGTTTTCAATAATAAAATATGTATTGAAAATTTAATGAGTACACATTCTGATTCCTGAAAACAGACGAATTTAGCGTTGATTTTCAAGATAATAAGAGTAATAATGATGGCTTAGAATTTGAAATGTATGATGAAAATATGAATAATTCAAATATACATGATTCTACACTTGATTATGAAAGTGATATTAGTGATAGTTCTATAATATCTTCGAAGAAACAGAAGGTAGTATGCAAATTATAGCGAGAATAGTGAAAATGAAAATGAGTTTGTAAGAAACGTAAAAAACGTAAAGAAACGTAATGCCTAACTATACAGAACAAATAGGGAACTCAAGTAAAACTGACGGATGGGAAGATATAGCAGGAAAGGACGATTTAGCTTTTCTTTTAAAACTTTTCCACGAACCGCAGGACAACATGTATTTCAGGGTATAAAAGAATCGTTGGATTTTATAAAATTATATTTCACGATATTGACGGATAAAACAATATCGAATATATTGATAGATAAAATAATAAAAGACTAAAGAATATGCAAAAAAGAAGATAAGTGAAAAACAGTTATCTAAAAATTAATTAAGCATTCGTAGTAAATGTAACACATGAAGCATTTATGGCTTATATATTGGAATAATGCTTACTTTACTCTTATCGCTTCGTTGGCTCTGCTACGGAGTTATCGTTCATTTGCTCCTTAATACTAAACCTACCACGTGCTGTAAAATGACCGTTTTTAAAATTTCGTCCAAGATTTCCTATATACAACCTAACTGTATTGTCATTTAACTTTATGACTCTTTATATATTAATATATATACAACCCATTTTTCAATATTCGCAACTTTTTTTATTGTTTACTATCTGAAAAAAATTCGTAGCCTGTCTAGCCTATCATTAGTGGTCATTTGATCACCTACACAGTTCATGTTATTTACAATGAAATTTTCTGGAAACGCATTTCTAGAATTATTTTAAGTCTTATTTAAAATTGTCTTTGTCTTATATATTATCTTATCCACTGTGTAAAAAATTGGTCGATTCGTAAAAGTACCCAGCCGTCTTTGTGCGATAATACGATCTTGTGATCCTAATATAAACCAATAAAATTCCACAGTTACGTATACGGAGTGTATAGCAGAGTGAATTACGTGTTATAAATGCTGGTTTCAATAAAATGAAGAGTTTGTAAAACTCTATTTATAATAGGATTAATTGTAAACAATATTTTGTAATAGGATTAAAATTTGAAATTTTTTCTATTTATGTGTCCATTTTTTGACTTCCACCAGTTTGATTTATATTTTTATATTTTAGTTTTTACTTTATCATTTGTATATTCATCCCAAAAATATCTAGACAACCGAAGAATATCAATTGATTCAACGAAATATATAATATCGACGAAGATTGTTCGGAAAATGACATAAAAGTCTAATAGCGGATTCATAATATTTTCAGAGAAACATCAGGAACCGACAGACTACACTAAACAAAATATTAGAGAAAAGTGTCAGCATTTTCCTTGATTATTGATCATAACACAATCGAGTGACTTAATGTGCATAAGAAAATGCATGGAATTAAAAGCACTTCAAGTGTTGAAAACAACATAGGATTTATCTATTGCAATATTATATTGCATTTATTGGACTTCTGTATACACGCGGCGCACATGAGGCTAAAGACATATCATATTTATAGAATAATAAACGGAATCTAAAATATTTCTGGACAACAATGAGTCGAAATAACTACATAAATTATAAGGTTTATTCGGTTTAACAATAGAAATCAACGAAACCAACTCCTACAAACCGATAAATTCGCTTTGATATCTGGCACAAGTATATCGAGAGCAGACAAAACTGTAATAAAGCAAAACAACATCTTTCTATAGATGAACAATTGTTTCCAATGAAAGCACGGTGTAAATGTATTCAATACATGCCCAATAATGGTACTTTCCATGGTACGTTATTGAAGAGGTAACACCTCTACTTTTAGCGTGGAAAGATAAAAGAACCGTCACTTGATTGATAACTAGGGATTGACAACTAGGAATGACTTCCGTAAAAAGGATTTAACGAAGTGGTATGAAAGTTAACATCAAGAAACCTAATATTATAGTAAATTATATAAAATAAATGAGTGGCATTGATCGAGCAGATTAATAAGCTTCAACATATTGTTTTCTCTGAAAACCGTGTTAAAAAAAAATCGTAAACTTTTTTTTGGCCTTGATAATTTGATTGATTAATTCGTATATACTCTATAAACTTGAAAAAAAGAAAAGAAAGGAAAGACCACTTACTCATTAACGCAATCTAAGAACAGTTGTTCATCAATGAAGAGAAAATTATCACCAGCCTCGTGATCGAGCGTCGACATCAAGCATCAATGAATCCTGACTAAATGGAAAGATCCACGTTGCACTGAAAAGAGTGAAGAGGGACTATAAGATCTGCTCTGACTGAATTAAGACTGGCTGTAGATCTGAAACCTCAAATTATTGTAATATGTGCCCTAACAAACCGAGGATACATCTCGGGGATTGTTTTATAAAATTTGGTATAAAAACGAAAAGAATATAATATTTAAAGTTTTGTAAAGCGTAAAAATAAAATTATATTATTTGTATACGTTTGTTTGAGTATAAATCATTTGAAAGTACATATAAAATATTTGCCTAATATAAACAAAATCTTCTCAAGTTGCTAGTTCGCCTAAGCGACAAAGTTCTCGAGTGCAACGGGTTAATGCATGCAATAGTACAGTACGAAATATTTTACGAGTTGCTTAATACCATGGAAGAGTAGTCCGTACAAAATATTTCATAAATACAGTTAATAGAAAGAAATGATTAGAATTTGCGAAAGAATATGACAATATTCCTATGAAGTAATGGAAACTTTTTATATTTAGTGTTGAAAGTAAATATAACTTATTTGGTTCGGATGGAGTATGTACAATATACAGAAAGAAACAACGAATCGGACATTTTGCAACGGGAAAGGGTTGATCACAGTTTGGAGCTGCATAAATTAAAACGGAGTTCGATCATTCAAATTTATTGATGATATCGTGGACGAAAAATTGTAAATATAAATTTTAAAACATCTTCAAGCAATTGCAAATAAAACTGGATTACAAGGCAATTATGAGTTATAGATTATGATTCAAATCACAATGCTTAAAATATTTCAGGAAAAATAATTAATTAAAAATCCCACAGCAATGTGCAGACTTCAAAGTTATAGAACATTTATGGTATTATCTCGAAGAAACAGTTCGTGATCATCACATTTTTTTAAAAATATATTTAAAAAATGATCCCTTAGAAGAGTGAAATAAAATACATAGTACTGTAGCAAGACATTTTTTTAAATTCAATGACACAAAGGCTTTGACCGTGTATACAATCTAAAGGAAATACCACGGACGAGAAGGCGCTTATATGGTCGCGTGTAAGACTTGTGACGACAGCAGATCTGTTGGGCGAATTTCATGGAAATGGCAATATATTTTGATAAATAGATATTGACAGTTAAGATTCCTGAAAACGATTTTGGAGGATGAATGTGACAAAGTCCTGATCTGATAGAGATTGAAGAAGAGAGCGTACAAGTTATTTCATTGCAGAACAGAATATTTGAAAATGCCGCCCGAAGAATTCATCGGGAAATTGAAAGCAATGTCTTGGCATTGCGAAAGCAGAGCCATATTACGAAAAATATTTAAGGATCGTGTATGAAGAAAGAATGAAAGTTTTCATGACACATCCCTGCGAAAATAATTATAGATAACAGTGTTCCAACAGGCTAGGTCGAGTCGACCAAGCACATCGTAGATGGCATTCCGGACACTACGTTGCGCGATGAAGCACTCATATAAAGTTCTCCGATAGCCGATTTTCTTTTATTGGAAATAAATTACTAGATAAGCGATCGACAGGCTTTCTAGTACCATTAGTTATAAGAAGCTGCAAATTCCGATTTGTATTTGATATACAATTTTCCTGTATGCCTTGGTTTTCTTTTTTCTTGTTTTTTTTTTTTTTGGGAGTAGGCGAGCAAGCAAAGTGGTTCTCCATTTCCGTATCGCATTATAATAAACATCTGTTCTAAACTAATTATATCACACTCTGGACAATAAATATAACCTCTCAACTTTTAAGGGAATTCACATAAGGATCCAAATCTAAGTGCTTACAATACGGGCCAAATTGTCACGAGAGATTTATCAAATTAATTAAAAATCCCACCACAAAGTGCAGACTTCAAAGTTATAGAACATTTATGGTATTATCTCGAAGAAACAGTTCGTAATCATCACATTTCTATAGAAAAAATTTAATTGATGATAGACTTTTGAGAGAAAATTCGTGGAAACAACTTAGCGAAATTGCAGCATATAGGGACAAAATCGATATGGTGGGCGGAATGATGAAGCGATGGGAGGTAAACTATTTCTTCGATCTGACGGTTTCGCAAGAAGCTGCGATAGGGCAAGAGGTATCCGTGAAGAATACTGTTGTAAGTATGCCATGTGAGAACACGAGTGCGAACCGTCCGACAAAGAAGTTGAGCTTCAATTGCTTCGAGTGCCGTGCGTATTGACATATTACGCCGAAATGTCCTAAGAGAAAAGTTACAACGTAGGAAACAGCAATTGTGTCTGTTTTGAGTACAATTCGCAATAAATGTACGTTAATCACATTTATCTTATTATACATTAATATAAGTAATTAAAATATATAATTTATTATATAAAATATCAGAAATTGTTCTAGATGTTGTACGAATAATGTTACTAGAAAAATACTTAAATCTATCTGACTCTGTGCTTGTAAAAAAATGTACATGCATATATATCATTAAATACAAAGAATTTTTGATGTAATCAAAGAATGTTGGAAAGTTCGTATTTTATAAAATGTTTGTCAATTTAAAAAAAGGATTATAATATCATCAGAAATAATTGTTTTAGAACAAGACATTTACATTAGGATCTACTCAGTTCATCCTCTACTTTTATTATTTACTTGTGCAATCTCCTTAAAAATATTTGTCGTTCAGATTTCATATTTTGAAAAGTCAATTGAATTTCATCAAGTGTTAATTCCAAATCAGATTCATTGCTTTTAAACATTATATATTATATTGTTACGATTATCAATGGCAAACTGATTTTAATACAATTCTAACAAAACATTTGTATGAAAATTATATTCTCTAACCTTCCACATAAAGTTTCATTAATTATAACGTGATAAATGTTTTTAATACTTTTTTATTATGACAATAATTAGACTACACATAATTTTTACGCAATATTACACTATGCTTAATTTCGTATTATCGGATTGTTAAAAATGTCTTTTCATTAATTAATCATTTTTTTTTTCTGTAATCTTAATTCAGATATGAAAAATATACAAAGAAGATTAAACAAGATACCATTCTTAACATTAGCAAGCTAAAAATTATTTTAAAAATACAATTTAAATATAGAAGGTGTCGATAAGGCTAATCAATATGCAAATTCATATTGTTTAATGAGAAAATCGTGAAATTGGCGGGGAAAACTTTTTTTACTTGGGATTAGAGATATGCGCAACCAGTAGCTACATCTAATATAAGGTGTCAGTTATAAGAGAAAACAAGACGCCTATGTCACATTTTATGTTTGTCCGAAGATTGCTGGAACAACTCATAGATGATTTTCGTAATGGAGCATCTTTAATAGTTACAGCAGATCGAACAATAACAAAATAGACTATTATGTTTATTAACCCATTTTCATCATAAGCATATATATACGTTCAATTTTCCTGGTCACTATCACAGGAGCGTATATATACACGGCTGTGTTCGGCATTGAATCCAAATATTTAATAAATAAAATAATACACTCCCTAACAGTATAAGCTGCTATTTTTCAAAGTAAAAACATATCAGCAATAAAATGAGTGACGAAAAAGACGTAGAAATGTTATCAATAATGTACTCTCTCGAGTTTGCTGATACAGGAAAAATTAATTACAAAACCAAAGGAAAAATTATAAAGCCTACTGTAGGTTTAAATTATAATAAAAATATGGGAGGAATCGATGGAGGTGATCAAATGCTAAGTAAATTTCATATTATGCGACGGTATCACAAAGCATACGAAAAGATTTTTTTTTATTGCGTCGATATGATACTTTTGAATAGTTATATTATTTTCAAAAACATTCATAAAGACAGAGCATTTCACGTATTCAAACAAAAACTTGCTGAAGAAATTATTGCAAATAATATAGGAAAACTAAATGCACTAAGAAAAACACGAAAAGTTTCAACGTCCGTATCATTGCCACCAAGATTTTCTGGACATTTTCCAATGGTTATATACCATCAACTTCATCAAAACAAGCTCAAAAGCGTTGCGTTGTTTGTTTACAAGAAAAGAAAAGGAGGGAAACTATTTATCAGTGTGAAAATTGTGAAGTGCTTATTTGCATCCTACATTTCAAATATTACCACATTCAACAAAATTTCTAACAAATAATGCTGAAAAATAATTTTTTTTTACTATTACACAATTTTATACCTAAATATAAAATAAAAATTATTCGGTGATATGGGCCTTTTTTTCATATTTCCATATGATGCAAATGGGTTAAAGTTGTTGTAGATTTCAACATTACTATAACTCATAGGTATATTTTAATATCAAAATCAAAAACGCATAAAAAAGAAAGTATATTTTTTAATTATTTTAACATTATTTTTCTATACTTTCGGAGATAAGCCATACGCAGAATGATGATGATTCCATGCATGCCCGTATCGAATAGTATTATAAAAACAAATCCGTATATATCCAAGATGAATAGTGCATACACATGAGAAAATGGAAAGTTCATAATTCATACATTATTAAAAAAAAGTTGTAGGCAAATATATTTAACTTTAAAAATTTCTCGAAAAAATTTAATTGACTTTTTGTTGAAATCATTTCAATTCTTTTATTTCAATTATTTCAGAGAAATAAGTATGCGATCAAATAGGAATTCAATTAGGGTTAAATATGATTTTAATGGAAATAATATAAAAATTAAAATCTTAAGACAGTACGTTTTAAAGCATAATATTATGAAAAATAAATTATAAAATGCCTACAATACTAAAAATCAACTATCATTAAAAAAATAAATTTATCATCAATAGTTTTTAAAAATCTTACCCCGAGAAAATTTATTCAATTGTATAATTTAGTAATATTATTATCTAAATAGATTAATTTACACTTGTTTACATTTGTGATCCGTGGTTGACAATAAACACCACCTTTTATTGTAATAATTATTTATTAAGAAAAATAATAAAAGATATATAATTCTAGTATGATACAAAGATTGTCACATGCTATTGTTAATGATGTTTCGACTTTTACTACTCGTATCCTCATAGATGAATACTCTATGTGCATGAAGACATTAATTGATTAAGTTTTACTTATTTCATTAAAGAATTTATTTCAGGTAAAAAAAATGTACACCTTTTCGTTATTGCAGTAGAATACTACCTGTTTAATGTAATAGTTTCCGCAGCTAAAAGTGAAGCATGCTACTTTTCGCGACTAAAAGCAAGCCGTACTTCTTTTTATGACGGTCTACTAAAACATCCTTTTCGCTGCCAAAAGGCACAACATATTTTTCTTTGTTTGAATAAGTGAAAATAACCAAAAACTGATGCATGGATAAAACTTATCAAAGATTTCGACACGATCTTTTTACAGAATTTACAGATCTTAAAATATTAAAAAATTAGTACGAAAACATAAAGGAAAGAAAATAGCAGAAATGTCGGAAACATAAATTATATGTGAGGATACAGGAGTTGAACCAGCTAACTAAAGATATTAATTTTACAACTATTTACAAAGATATTTTAGGTACACAACAGAATTAGAATAGGAATACGGTGATGATATATTTCAATGTAAATATATAATTTTTTCCCATGGATTTGTTGTTAAATATTTAATCTTTTTCAAAAATTATTCTAAGTTATGAAATAAAAGAAAATCGTACAGATGACAATTAATTAAAAGATAATATAATAGTAATTTACCAAAATAATCAAAATTATTTACATGACTTAGTTGAAGAATCATAAGTAAATGTTTCTAGTAAACATTAAATGTAATTCTTTTAAATGTATTAAAAATGTTTGGTCGTGAAAGTATATCAAACAGAATAAGTGTTAATGTGAAAGCTTTATTAAAAATTTCCAAATTCGAACAACTACTATTAAAAAGCAACAGTAATATAGGAAAAAGTACGACAATACAAAAATCAAGTAAGTTGGTAAAACCATCAATAAATAAAAGACCGAATGAAAATAAAGAAAATAATACAATTTCTTACACTGCTTCTCTAGGAAAATGATTATCTATCGATACATCACTGGGTTATAATTGATTCGGGTGAATTTTGAATTATCTATTTGAAATTCTACCACTAAATTCCGAAGCTTTGTCCAAATTATTATTTACATTACATCACATAGAGGATAGAATATTCACCAACATCAGTTTCTGACAAGAGTTTGTTCGAATCAATTATTTACATCATAACATATAAAACAGTAGAACCTCGATTTCCGAACATCGATTAGCCGGACAAATATTGAGGATATGTGGCGATCAGCGACATTAATATATATTAACATATCATTGTCAATTAATCTTTACTTTCTAAACCTGTATGTCGAAATGTAATCATACCGTTTTATCAATTCAAACGTAACGTGAAATATTAAGTCGGTTAAATAGTGATAAAATAATTGAAATAGCAGCGTCTTGTGAAATTGGAAAATCAACAGTTTGTGACATTATAAGACGAAAGTGTGAAATTATAAATTATAGTGAGAATTGATTACAGTGTACACAAAAAAAGATGAAGTCTGTTAACAATAAAATTCTTGACATGGCTACGTATCAACGGTTCTGTCAAAAGAAAGGCAGAGGATATCTGGTCCTATCGTATACGAAAAAACTATATAGTACAATCGAAAATTGAATGAAGATTATAATTTCAAAGCATCATCGGGTTGGTTAGCAAATTTCAAATCACGTTACGATATTCGTAGACTATGCGTCAGGCAAAAACCTTCATCAGATAAATCTGCAGCTTTAAATAGAGTTTATAGAATATCTAAGGAAAGAAAATTATATGTTGGAAAATGTGTATAACGCAGATGAAAGTAGTTTGTTATGGAAATCATTTTCGCAAATGACATGTGTTAACATGAATGCTTAGCACCGGATCATAAAATCAGTAAAGGTAATAAACCTCGATGTTTCAAAAGATGTACATTTAAATACTATGCCTATTACATATATGTCTTAGAAAAGTGCTTACATGAATTATAAGATTTTTATTGAATGGTTTTCAATGATTTTTATTACAGTAGTAATATAACGAACACTTAAAAACGGACAAGGGAGAGAAAGTTATTATTGATAGATAACACTGTTTACTATGTCAACGATGCTTGTCAACAATACTTTTGGGCTGAATTCTATTAATGTCTTTTGTCAATGGTCGAAGAAGATTTTCGATTGTTTCACGCGCTCATTTAACGTTGTGGAAGTCTACAAAGTAGGTCTTGAAAACATATCAGTTCTGCACTATTATCATCTACACACATGCAAATATTATCTTTCATTTAGAAGTCATTTTAATTCCTTAACCTATAATATCGTGCGAGATAAATCCAATAATGTAGGAGTGCACAAAATGTAAAATTATTTCTTGTTCAATGATCGATTGGCAGTTATTATTTATCAAACATCTTGCAAAATAAAATTAGTTGTATCTTATACATACATTTATATATCAAGAGACATGTACAATTTGCACAACTTCGAACGCTTATCCTAATCGTGAAAAAGCTCGATATGTGACTGTTCTTGTTGTTGCTTATGCCAATATGCTATTGGAACTTAAATCGTAAGGCAATAAAATTTGGTTGCGATAACTTATGCTTAACGTTTTTTGTAAAATATTTCTACATCCAAATTTACTATAAATATTCTACACCACTTTTTGTATGTTGAATCATCTACAGCATTCTGTGGCTCCATATAAAAGACAAATTTCCTCACGAATTCACCACGGGTTTTTGCCTTTTCGGAAATAAAAAAAGCAAATTTGACTGAAATGTTCTTTATTTTCTAACATATTTAATATTTCACAAAAAAAAATAATAATTGATTGATCAAAACAAAATCTTATTAAAATAATACCAAAAATGTCACTTTTATAAAACGAAAAATAATATTTGCATACGTAAAATTGATAAAGATATTAAAAGTTATTTTTCGTCAACAAGTGGAGAAAACAGAATGAATAAATTTATATATTTATATATTACAAGAAAAACTTTTTATGGCTTCGCCCATCCTTATTTTTTTACATTGAAGATGTCCATAGAATAGAATCTAATATACTGGATAGTATATTATATAATATATTATTGATGTATGAATACATGTAACTGAAACTGAACTGAGTAGTGGAACTACGTTCCATATTGAAATAACGAAGCAGACATGGAACGGAAATAGAACTAAGATTGAAATCAAATATGTGAATCGATTTTTAAAAGCTAAACATGAGAAATACGACTCAGAACAATGGTTTAATTTTCACAGATGCACTTCCATACCATCTTCCGACGCAAAATATTAATTTTATTGTTATTCTCTACTATCCTTGTTTAAATACATTTCAGAAAAAGTCTGATGTAATCTTTTTAAAAAGAAATAAGAGTAAGGAAAAGTGTACTGACATAATCGCAAATAATAAAATAGTAAATGTTAGTATTACAGATAATGATCATCTAAATGATTTTAATACTAACCGTATCTCAGTTTCTCAAATGACCGGTTTTGAATTTTGAATACAAATTTTGCATTCACTGTTATTTTTTTCTCTATTTGATTTATAATTATAATTCCTATATGAATATAATTATGATTTCTATAATATCCACTTAATAATTTTATCAATATTTACGCTTGCTTTTATTTTGTTTATTCTGAGAAAAATATGTACCTTGTCATATCAACTGTAACCAATTAAATAACCATTTCTAAAAACAACAATAAAGTAGGCATATGAGATTTGATCTAACCAAAATCATTCAAATTATCCTCGAATATTATTATCGTACATACTGCTACATCAAAAAACAGTCTAATTTTGAGAGTTCCAAACAGAGCATCACAGTGTGAAAATAGTAAGGAAAGAGAAAGTGAACAAAACTTAATAGTTAGTTTACATTTTATTTTAATGTATTGTTCTAATATTTACTCCTAATATTTCTAATATTTACTCCTAAACATGACAAGACGTTCAGTAAAGAAGATACCAGTGACAGAGATAAACAATATAAATAAGGGGTGTTTAAAAGACGATGAAGATGACCAAATTATAATTGGATATAATTTATTCGAAACTGATAATACATGCTTAAATAATGAGGATGAAGAAATTTGAACAAACAGGAGATAAAAGGGAAGAGGATTTCCGTCAAGTTCTGAAAATGAGACAGAAGGAAATGACCAGGACATTGAAGTTGCTATTAATGAAATTGTATGAGAAGAAATACAAAAAGGGTTCAAAATTTGGACGGCCATTACCAAATCCAAGGGTATATACAAACAAAAACATTATGAAGGATTAAATAAGAACTATATTTGCCTTGATAATTTTTATTGAACTCATGCGAAAATGTACAGAACTAGAAGCGAATCGAGTATTAGGAATTACATAGAACCTACCTCCAGCAAAATTAGATACATTTCTTGTTATTTTAAGTACGTAGAGTATATGAAGAAAAAAATTTGAACATTTCATATTTGTGGAATAAGAAATGAAAGACTACATTTTTTTCAAACACGACAACCAAAAATTGTTTTATACAAATTTTTTAATTTATTCGATGAAAAAAGTATTCGAAGCCAACGTCTATAAACTGATAAATATTTTTTGATTTTTGAAGTATGGAATAAATTTATTGAAAATAGCTAAAATTGTTAGAAGCTGGCGATGAATCTTATCGTTAATAAACAACTGTTTTCAACTAAAACTAGGTACACATTCATAAAAAGATGTGCAGGGTGTAATAAAGATTGAGAAGGCCAAAACACTTGATCTTAATGTGGAAGTGATATAATTTATTTTAACGAAGTATAGCAGATGTACGTTAATCGGAATATTAACATAATAATGGAAATGAAAATATGATGTTTTAATTAATCAGTTCAATTTGATTTAATAATTTAATTTAATTTAATTTAATTTAATTTAATTTAATTTAATTTAATTTAATTTAATGTAATGCTCATTAAGTGCTAAGTGGGGTTATATATTATATATATTATTATATATAAATATTAAAGCATGTATTATATAATATATTATGTTATGTTACATTATATAGTAAAGATTATGAACTGATAATGATAAGAAGCAATATAAAGATTATATCAAATGAGATTCCACTTATATATTCACATCCTATATTCATACCCTATTTCAGGGCCTGAAATGAAAACTAATGTAAATAGAATATAATATAATAAAAACTAATATATATAGAATATCATTAATGGAAAGTTATTCATGAAAATAATAAAAAAAGTATTTATTATGAAATCTATAGTAAAAGTGTTAAATGTGAAAGAAAAACATAGTTAGTGTAACATATAAATACATTTAAATATAAAAGAAATGTTGAAGAATGAGGTAATCCATGTGAAAGAGAAAGTGAGCACCAACCATCAAATTAAAATAACAATGAATTTTACAAAGATTTAATGCAAGTAATGGTTGCTGGTAATATACCGTGAAGTTCTTTAAATAACCAAACATGGAAAAATTTTCTTGCAAAATACATAGATTATTCGGTTTCGGACGAATCTATATTATGCAAAAATTACTTAGATGATTGTTATAATTTAAGTATTGAAGCCATTAGAGAAGATATAGGAGAATATTACATATGGATTTCTGTAAACGAAACGACCAATGCGAAAGGGCAATACATTGCAAATTTAATAGTAGCATAGCTTTGTGAGGATGAAACGACAAAATTACACTTATTGTGTTCTAAACTAGAAGAAATAAATTATGCAACTATATTTCACTTTATAAATTCAGTCTTAAGAATTTTGTTACTAAGCGATAGTGAATTACTTACAATGGATGCAGTACCATACATTGTATGGGGAAGAAGCAGGGAAGAAATTAAAATTATTTTGTGCGAACATGATACATGTTACATATGTAATGTATAGTTTACACAGGACAGCTGAGGATAGCTGAGTGCGATTATAAAAGTAACTTGAAATCGAATACATATACACTACGATCCTCAGGTAATAATTAAAAAATTCAAGTTGAAAACGTCAACACATATAGAAGAACAATAAAGATACTAAGAGAAAACATGCAAAACATTATACCCATCAAAAAATACCAAAAGGTATAACGGTCATTCTTCGAATATAAGTTAATTTTTATAGATGAACGTCCCCAATTAACACCATCGAATGTGGGAAAGATGCTTGTAATATATTATAATTCGAAATATAATATATAACAATAATTGCAAAATATATTGTTAATACTTATGTACCAAATATTTCCATAATTTTCGTATATATTTGCATATGTTTTGGTGGATAAATATCATACTTTACATATTTAACGTGCATAAACATCCAGAGTCTACCGATAATAAAGAAGATTATAGACATCAATCATCAGATCAATAGATTTGAGTCAAGGAAAAAGTAATAAATAAAAAATCTGGAATTACATCGAGATTTTTGGCATAAAATTAATAATAACCAGATAGCAAACAAAATTAAACATAACCAGAAGTCTATATAAGATAAGCAGACTGGGGGATGTATCGAATCAAAATTATTGTAAATATTACGATCTCGATGAAATAGTTGATGTATGTATTAATGAATCATTAATACCATTTTGAGAATGCATAATTCTTAAATAATTTTAAAAACAGAAGTACCATAAAAATAATATTAAACTTTTTAAATTATTTTATGATCCAAAATATACATACCAATTTCAAATATATTCTGGAAAAAAAATCAAACGCACCATTTTTAACACTAACAAGTCTTGTAATGAGCATGTGTAAAAATATTCCGCATAAAGGCCACACAATTTACGCAGACAATTGGTATACCAATATCAATTTAGCTAAAAGATTAATTGCTTGTAACACTCATTTGATAGAAACTATAAGGAAAAACCGTAAAAGAATATCCGTAGAAGTTAAACTAAAAAAATTAAAACGAGAAAAATTGACTACAATGTAAAATAGGAAAAGGATTATGGTTCTTAAACAACAGACGAGATATTTTAATAATTTCCATAAAATATTTGTCGCAAACAGTAACTGTATGCAAAAATAATTACACACGTGAAAAACTAACAGTAGTTTTAAATTACAATGTAGGAAAATGAGATGTAATTTGTCCAATCAGATGATAGGATATTCTACACCACACAGAAAAACCCTGATGCGGTATGTAAAATTAGCTATCGAATTGTTATTAAATACATCAGCTATGAATATATAAACTGACAACGAAAAAGGAAAAATAAAGATCTCTTACTTTAGAATAGAACTGTCAATGCATCTCACATAGTGCCGTGATGTAGATATAGGGCCATCAAATATATCTATCCGAAGAAGAGTAAGCCATAAAATGTAAAAGAAGGTAGGACTAGCATACACGGTGCAAAAATTTTACAATGTTAGCAAAAAAATTTTGCAAGTTTTAGAACAATGAGTATTAAAATTCAGACAAAAAGCCATATACTTCCCAAATTGTATTGATCAGCTACATTTATGTTTGAAATGCTTTAGTGCAATATATCGATAGATGGAAGATTTGATAAAAAATAATTTTTCATTTTTGATTTTAAGCAAAATAAACAAAATTGTAACACGACTGAAGTTCCTGTAAATTGTGATGAAATAAAATTATATTATATATAATAATAATTAAGATAAAAAAAAAAGTAAAAATAAAAATTTAAATGACTGCTTTGAAAGAGTTATTACAAAATAGCCAATATTCAGAAAGATTATACCATTCATAAGATTTTTACAAATTACTATATTTTTGCATTTAACAAATAATGATGCAGTTGACAATACAGACTGATTACATAAAATAAAACTTATAATAAATTTGTTTATTCATAAATTCAAAAATGTATACACATGGATCTCACCAGTAATAAATCATTAATGTAATTTAAGAGACTTACTCCATATAAACAATATAATCCAACCTACAAAGATTTGGCATAATAATTTATAAATGATGTGAATCAGTGTGAAATTATTGCTATCATTTTATGATATATATATAGGTAATGACAAAATAAATTCTAATAATAACGCATCAAAAAATTATGAAATTGTCGCAATCAATTTTCAATAAATTATTTTATATGTTGAAAAATAATATGCGTCACCGCAACTGTTTTTAACAATAATTAAAAATGAAACACATGGAACTATGCGTTTTAATAAAATCAATATACCTAGATTTTGTCGGTACAAAATTAAAAACGGGAAAATATAACTGAAATGAGAAAATAAATGAAATGTTTATGCCATTTCTACAAAGTACAAAGTTGCAGAAATAACTAATTGTAGGCAAGAATAAACTCAATTCAATCGAATTTTGAAACTAAAATATGTCACTGAATATAATAAAAGTATGATTGGAATTAATCGCTAATTTCTTTTCATATTATGAGGTAATATATGAAAATATATAGAAAATTCATCTTATATACATTCGACAAGGCACTTTTTAATAGATATATACTGTACGAAACAATAAATAAAGAAAAAAAACAAAGTTATACTGAAAATAGAATAAATATTATAGAATTATTATTAAAAACTGCACAATTAGTGGATAATGAAAAACGATTCAGAATAACTTATCGAATAGCAATAAATATCACGAAAACTATAGATGCAACATTGGGCTCATTTTTCAAAGAATATAAAAAAACTATAAAAAAAAAACAAGAAAATAAAAAACAATTTAACAATATCAAAAAATAAATAAGAGCTTATAAAATTAGTGAAAAATATAAGAAATGCATTGAAACAACATGGACATACAGAAGATGCCAAATTGTGTTAGATGCACCATACTGCAAAGATATCACACGATTATTAATTTTTTCTAAATGATAGAAATTAAAAATAAGCATATCTTCATAAATTGAAATAAAATGTTACTAGTATTTCTAGGCCAAAAATTATTTCATTTTACTGGATGAATTGTTCTCGATTATTGCATCTAAAGAAGATCTCGAAAGGCTTACTTTTTGTGTTATGATCTGTCTGATTATATTATAACGTTTAAATGCATGTGCAAAAACAAATTTAATCAAATTAATCAGATTTTATGGTTTTTATAATAATTAATTTCGTTAACATCCACATAATTGGCACACGTTCAAGCACGCATAGTCAAAAAGCTGCAGAAGCCAACGTGTGAGCGCCTTCGTCACCAATTGTGACAATCAATCGCTCTTAAATCACACTGCAAAGAGTTGTTGCATGACTTGTATTAATTAAATGATTCATTAATAAAACAAGAAAATACTATCCTAAGCTAATGAAACTAGACTATGCCCAATAAAAAAAAAATTAAAACTGTACCATTCAAGAGTAAATCCAAAAAGTTAATTATTAATGGCTATTCGTCAACTATTAATAGAAAAAATTAAAACTAGTAACTCAGGTCAAGTTGAATCTTTCATCCTCGACATAATATATACTGGTGAGACTTAAATTTGTTCACTCACTGCTTAAGATCCACAATAGCTCCAAAACACTCGCCCCGTTGTAGCTCGAAATTTATGTAAGCTGTTCCGTAATAAGTCCAAAATGAAATAAATCGACGTAGATGGAAAATTAATTAGATTGAATTTGTAATACATTGACTTAATGACAATGCAAATCTGAAAAAGGATTAAACACAATTTTTATTAAATTTATCGTAATAAAAAGAAATGTAGAATTATATTAGCTATTAAATTTAAACATTTATTTACCAATATTCTTCTACAGAAGTGTAATAGGTCTTTGATCATCTTCCATGATGCACTGACTCAAATGCGGAATAATTATTTAATAATTAAGAGGCAAACAATGAATTTAATTCGCGAATATCTATTGCTTGTTTTATATATAATATCTACAGTATATCTGATTGTAGAAGAAAAAAAAAATAAAATTTTATACGAACAAATATTGACTCTATGACTGCTTTGGACCCAAACTATTCATACAGATATTCCTAAAAGTTTTTTAACATCATAAAACGCAAACAAATTTAAATTAACCGAAAAACATTAACAACAAATCTGCTTCACAATTCCTTCTTTATTTTATCGAAACAAAGATAGATTCATCTATGGCTGCACGAACAACTGCAATCATAATCTGAAAATAAAAACAATATCAATATCATTGTACAATACAAAAGAATTGTTAAAAGTATAAAGTCAAAAAATAAAAGATTACTCAAATTCTTACTAACAAAAAGTAATAATGAGATAAACAAAAACATTATAACGGTAACAAAAAGAATTAAAAAATAATATCACCTACGAATCACAATATTATCTAAAAAATATTAATAATGTTCACGATACTAATTATTTTATAATAAAAATACATAGCATAATTATTAATAATTATGATAATTATTAATTATTCTAAAATAAAATATAATTGAATTTTCACTGGAATAATTAACACGCGAATACTTATACAACAGAAAAATAGCCGAGAATGTTATTGCGAGTAGGTATCGTATCATTCTAAGAAAGAGAGGTCACCTATACCCATCCCTGCTACAAATCTCTCGTAAGTTCGTACACAAAAACAAATTTCCGAGAACAATTACTGATATCATTTCTTAGGGCGTAATAGAAGATTTATTCATACTTAACGTACCCTCATACATCAAAACATACTTGACCTTTTTTTTTAACAGCACACTTAGCTTACTTCGACTACATAAGAAAAACAGCAAAATATAATATACGACCTTCACTGTGTTTCCAACTTCATCGATTTATAGAGTCTTATGTATTATTGTATATATACAAAATGTGTACATATGTTACATATAATATATAGTACCCAATATACGTAGTATGTATTATAACTTATAAAAGGTAATATAATATTCTTTTGACAACAACACAAGTTTTTACAAAATGTCCTTTCTTGTCTATCAAATCCTACCTTTTTCTTCCAACTTATTTACATATATTTATCCTTAATTGATATTATAAATAAGATAGCATTCGCTGTCTTATGTATTATATTATGAACTTGACAATAACAATTCCGAACGAAACAGGTCACTCGTTGGTTGATGTGACAAAGAAATGTCTTAATTTTGAGAATTCTACATATGTACATGTGCGTATTTGTACAAATGTATGAACATACATATATTTATCCATGAAGAGTTATGCATATATGTAGTATGCATATATGTAGTATTAGTATTCATGTATAGTATCTATCAGGAATATACACACATGTATATGTATTATTTGTACGATATATTAAGTACGCATATGTATGTACACGAATATATACGATTTAGATAAAAATCGAATATAACACATAATACGATTAGTCAAGATTAATAATTGATAAATTATTATATTCCGTTCAACAAGTCATCAGTAGAAATAAACATGCGTGATCAGAACAGAACCGTATTTATAACTTTCAGACACTTCTTCAACAATTTGCCAGTAATCCGTCATGCATCTAGTAAACCCGAGAGATCCAAACTAGCTAATAAAAACCCATTTTCAATCCTAAATTTTACAGTTGACTATCAATAGTAGTTTAACAGCCAATAGCTATTATCTATCGCATCTATCACGTGCCTAGCAAGCGAATGTTTTGTTTATTTTTATTCAACTTTTTGAAAAGGACACGGACTAAATTATCTTAAAACAAGAAAAGCAAACATACCACAAAAATAAAGGCCAGAAATTCGTGAAAAATATGACGCAATAGCACAGCGATGAAAACATGTAAACGGTAATTTTATTTTCGCTAATATTTCAGAAACGCAATATTTTCTTGACTTACAAACACTATGTCGTAGAAATCTCATGTTTGATGATCGGTTATGTATATTGGACGAATAAGTAACTTAGAAAAAAAAATCTTAATTACCTGTAATTACGTAATGATAAAACTTCGTTATCACATACGGATCCAAACTGGTCTCAGCGATCCCGGCAACAAGAATGACAAAGACCTATCTATAGAGCACCACCTTTTAAACACTTTATACTAATATACAAGCAAATAATAAATCGAATAATAAATAAAATTATCTATGTAATAAATTTGAATATCTCTTGTAAATATTCTGAAGAAACAATATCTCTATCTATTTATTTTTATCTATAAGGGTTTAATAATATAGTTATAAAAGTATAACATAGTTAAATTGTATAATATAGTTAAAATATTATATAATGGAAATAAAATATTAGAATTCGGTATCATCAAAAATGTTTAATCGGTTTCTGAAAGTGATGCTTTTCGCGAAGAACTAATAATTTTCAATAAATAACTGTGTCTTTCTAAAAGAATAATCTAAAAGAATAAAGACTTATACAAAACCTTCATTATATATAATGCATTTGTTCGACATTTAATTTTTTTACTGTGATCCTTTTTCTTTAACTTCATCCTCTACAAATCGATTTCTTTTTCGTATATATAAACAGAATTGTGTAATGTGAAAGTTATAATATTACTTCTATAACTATACTATTATACATACACAATTAATATTATATACAAACAATTATATTATTATATATAAATACTAAGTATAACACATATTTATTAAACATATGAAAAGTTTCACATATAAAGTAAGAATTTCTTTTTTACTGATGAAATAAAATGAAATTTTCAAAATACAGATGAGTCTTAAATATAATTTTAAAGTTATATAATGTTGCAGAGAATTAATGGCAAAAAATATGCAAAAAGAAAGTTTTAATAAATTAATGTCCTACCCAAAAAAATAACTAATCTACTTTCTTGGACCAGTATTTTGATACATATATACTTACCTGCATTTACTATATATGAAGAGAAACAAAAAATAAAACACCTGCTCTTTGTTCAAAGTTACATCATGAAATTATTTCTTCTTTCTTCTACCATCTTTTTCGTCCTTACAACTGATAGTAACTGACGACAGTACTGACGACACTTCTCGTGGACCTTCAGAACTGAAATAAGCATAAACAGATAATGAGAAGAACAAAGAGCCCAACTGATTGGCCGCACATGCGCACCAACATCACGTATCTCATACATGCCCGCACGTACAGGCACGCGCGCGTGTTCTATTCAGTCGCTTGTATGCACTTTATTATATATATATATGTAAGTGTGTGTGTATCATTCTATATATATATATATACCCATATAAATGTTTCTTCCTATATGTGTATATTGCGTCGTGTGAGGACCAACTACGAGAACTTTTCTAAATACACGTCTCTAACAGAAATTAGATCAACGATAATAATTGATTTGTACGGAGAATCTTTCCCCGTCTTTCCTAATCGTCAGAGCTATAGATTAACTGGTCGCTATGAATAAGAGTCAGCACAAGGCTAGGATACCATCGGAGTTTATTAATGCAAATTAATGGGAAAACGCGCATTTTTTTGTAGGATACCGTAGAGCTTGTAAGGTAGATAACAAATACAGTGTGAATTGTTGTTATCACAGTATATTTGTTGAAATAAGATACAATTGTTGCTCTTGTATAATAACGTGTACTTATATTGTTGCTGTTTAGAATGTGCTGGATAGCCCCGATTGTGGCATAGCCAGTGATATTGATAAGACTCGATTATTTTACTGCTGGGTTAAAATGCTTTGATGCGATTGCCTGTAGATTTCTTCCGAACTAATCACGAACGCATTAATGAATTAGGAAAGGAAAATGGAAAGAAAAGAGTTTAAGTAAAAAATGTTAGGAAAGGGAAAGCAACATCCTTATTGATCGTGAGCGTGTCAAGATAGTTTATCCGAAATGTTTAACCCTTTCATTTCGGTAGTCTGGTCCGCCGAAGTGTCGTCACCGTACGGAAGCACGCGCCAGAAATGTGCACAGTGAGCGTGGTTTTCGTATATACATTTTTTAAGTCTTAAATAATTACTATGCTTAATAAAACAATTGTTGCTCTAATATAGCATGTATTCCTCACATTTTAATATGAAAACACTTAAACAAAATTATATTAGTTACTCTAAAGGCATTAGACTAATTACAGTTGACAAATTCTTAGCTATTTACATATTTACAAGACTTTAAAATTGAACGTTTAATATTATTATTAATGTAATACAAATTAGTTAGTATACTAATATTTAGAAATTAGTAGTATAATTCTGTATGATATTTCCTAAAACATGGATCTGTACATAACCCAACATTACAATTTTTACATTCATAACGCGAATCTGACCTTTTATCATTCTTACTACACACTACACATCTTCGACTTCTGTTTTTACCTTTTGATATATACAGTGAGGGCAAATGCCTTTCTGTTAATCTCGCTGGATTATCAGCGTCTCTGCTTTGACAACGAATTACGTTATGATGGTATTTTGCGATTATTTGCTTTATTAAGGTTAAGTGAAATTTTGCCATAGATATGTGTTCTCTGCGTTTATATTTATTAGGCAATATGCGTTCCATACATAGACGTCGATAAGGTGGAAGAAAAATTTGCGATACCATTTTAATGATTTTCGCGTTGAAATGACTATGCTTATCACACTATCCACCTTGTCTAATATGTCCATTGACGTATTATAATCTATAACGCACACGAGCTTCTGCCAACTCTGTTTTCCTCCATATTTCGATGTTGTTGCAAAGTCTGCAGTGTGCATACTCAAAATCATATAAACTTCTCTTTTATCTTAACCCATTTCATCAACAACAAACTTTTTGAAAATCGAAAACATACCTCTCATTTTTTTAATTTTTCTTCAATCTTCGGCATTCCTTTCCTTCGTTTTTTCACGGTCCCGCATACATTAGTATAACTATTATGTAAATCGGTAAATAACACAGGACTTGCATAAAAGTTACCAACGTAGAGTGTGTGTCCTTTCCCTATATACGTTTCCAAGAGCGACAAAACTATTTCCCCCGATTTTTCAATTCCCATATTTTCACTTTCTGTAATCTTTGATATTCCGGAATAAACTATTATATCTTGTACATATCCCGTTTTATAATCGCAAAGCATATACGATTTGATGCCAAAGCGGTTTCTTTTTGTCGGAATATATTGCTTGAAAGACAAGCGACCTTTATATAATAATAAACTTTCATCAATGCAAAGGTTTTGGAAAGGGTAAAATGCGTCCTTGAACGATTTTCGCAGCATATTAATTACATCTCTTATTTTACTTAAGCGATTCTCAGTGTACTCAAGTTCATGTGAAAAATGTATCATCCGTAGCAACGAAAGATAACAGTCTCTAACAATTACCTCACCGAAAATATTACTTTGTAAATATTTATCCCTACTCCAGTACTCTTGAATTGTTAATTTTTTGTTTCGTGACATTAATAATGATACAGCAAAGAAGCAGTACATTTCGTCTACTGTTGTTTTTCGCTGGGTATCTACGTTGTTATTAGTCTTCTGAGCCCAATAGTAATTTGTTTCCGATACAATATATTCCACGAACTCTTGCGAAATAAATAGCTCAAAGTAATCTATAATTTTGTGGGATCTGTGTATTTTTTTTGTAATTCCCGACATCTGGAATAAAATTGATGGATTTTTGGTGTAAAATTATTGAATGTCCATGATATGTTGCAATAGGTGTCCTGAGGTTCATCGTCAATTGACTCCGTTTCTGACTCCGACGTGCTGAGTATGTTTCTCCGTCTTCTTTTGCATAGATGGAAATTATTTTCATTTGCCGAATCGGTCAATCCGTTTTGAAATATAATACTTTTTTTATTTCTTGTACACATTAAACTGTTCCTAAATAAAATTTTAAACAATGTTTAACCTAAAATTTTTCATTCTTAAAAAAAGAATTACACCTTGAGCCGATCTATTCTTAATTCTTATAGTACACGATATGTATTCGTAGAAAAATGAATATAATCCGCAAGATCCGGTAGATAATTTGGATGCAGTTTTGAAGTAAAACCAAAGTATTGATATATTGGATTAATTTTGGATTAATCACATGATTAATCTAATATATCAATAAAATCAATAAAAATAAAAAAGATCTACCGATAACGAAGAATTTGTCATTGACCACAGATGATACTTGTATACACATCATGTGGATGCCGGATATATGCGGCGCTCGTACGCACAGGTCGCCGTATGATCCTTTGTCATGGTGACAGTGTGGACTCATGAGAGTTGCTTTGATATTTGAAGGATAAGCGCCAGACAAACCCTTGGCTCGTCGCACCTAAGAATCTACTTTCACAGTTTATTTATTGCCCATTTCGACATATTATTGAAGATTAGGTACTTGATTAAAAAGGTCAAAACTCGACAAAGGTGGTAATATGTTTTTTATCTATGTTCATTCTTAACGAGTATCCAAGGAGTTCCCAAAAGCAGATATTTCGAATAGTAATATATATATATGACGCTTAGGAGAAAGTACTGTTAATAACTGAGGGACATACATGTACGTCACAGTATATGATACATATATATATAAATATATATAATAGAAAGATATATTTTATATATATATATACACACGCACATACAATAATTCATTTCTGTATATTTTTACATCAATCTATAATGTATTACATAAAATATTCATATTGTTACACTATTAGTCTGCATTTCGAAGAATCCATCCTTCATTGCCCTCTAAATCACATTAGATACTTAGAAAAAAATCTTACAAAGAAAAATGCCTGTTGACTCATAAAACACTCGTTATAAGCATGTCTAAGAAAGAAATAAAATAAAAGAAGCTAAGAATAAAAAGTGATTGTTATAATAAATAATTTTGAAAAGAATGCAAATTTTAATTGACAAGAATGTGACTTAGCAGACGAATTTACACATATGGCTTCATTAATCATACGTCATATACACACATGCGTGTGTCGTATATACCCACACACACACACACACTTGCATACCCTCGTTTACATGAGTATAAAAAAATTTCGCCTTGTCAACAAGAAATAATACAATGGCAACTCAAGATCGCATAGCATATTTTTTTTGAACGTTGTGAGGAAATTAAAATTGTTATTTACAATCTACGGTGAAGGTGAAATATGAACTTAAAGGAGAAAGAAATCAGTAAAGCATCATTTATCGGCAATCGAAGGAGAAAATAAGATACATATTCTCATATAAGCTTTACGTAATGCTATCTAATACTACAAAACATTAATTATATGAATGAATAAAGAATTAATATTATACACTTGCTAACTATTTATTCTATTCTAAATAGTATTATAAAAATATTTTTAACATTAAAATGTTAAAAATTTTCAATTACACTTTATACTATAATCTGTTTATCAGAAATTGAAAACACAATATGTCATTTTTAAACCATTTTAACATATTACGTACCAGACATCTTATTACTAACCCTCTTTTTTCGCATAAAATATTTTTAAATCTCTAACATCGTCATATTAATATTTGTTTTCAACAAATAATTTGAAATTATATGCGTTTTTGATATAAATTGTGCGTACTAAAATCTTTTTAAAGTATGATATTTAGTAAATAACACGAAACTCCATATAGCCTGCAAACATAGCGCATTTCACTTCTTTTGCTTGTAATGTAAATGATCTGTACATAAAGCAATATTTGAAATTACGATTAATCTAGCAGAATTTTTAATTATTAACTCTTATTACTAATCTACTAACTCATAATACTACTCTTGCTTAGTACGTAGAAAATGTGAGATATCTTGTCATTGGTCCATATTGTCTTAACAATTGACACATCAAAAACATTTTAATATTTTATAATTATATTTCGTGTTATATCAATCATTATTATTATTTTATAGTTTTCTTATGTGATCTCATAGATGAGATATTTTTATTGTCAAATTATAAAGTTTTTACTCATCAATCACTCTATATACATACATCTTCAAAAATTCTGCATTTTTACACGATTATTTATTTATATATATTTTTCTGTTAAACAACACAAAGTTAATTTGTCATTTTACGTAACAAATTGTTAAAGAGTTATCCTATGATTGTCAAAACATCTTCAAGAAGGTTATTTTCAAAATATAAAAATACAACTGTATAAGAATTCGCAGCGCACCAATATATGAAATTGATGTATAATTTTATAAAATATTCATCATTAATACGGAAAAATTAATGATTCTGAACGTGGCATTAAATAAAAAATGGAAAAAAGATTGTATTTAAAAAAGAGAAGGATATAGGTTAATAAGAAAATATGCGGCTATGAAAGAAATTGTTTTTCTTTTCTTACCAATGAAACGACTTTTCTGGTTTTGATATAAGGGCCAAAGTATTAGCCTTGCAATTTCATATCTTTTAACATTTCCTTATAGAAAATTTGAAACTTTACAGACAGCAATAGCATAAGTCGCAAAATAAAAAAATCTAATTTATTTTCAAGTGAATTTCATGATGATATTTCAAAACAATATTAATTATTTATATAAATGTATTAATTAGATTACCTTATGCAATGGAATATGTTTTAAATATTTACATACTTATATAAGAATCAAAGGATATCTGGTCCAAAGACACATTCGTCTGTTGGGAAAGCTCACGATTTCTCATGATAACGAACATAAATTTGTAACTTATGTATTTTATTTACAATTTATCATGTTTTTATTTATAATAAATAAAAATTATAGTGATGATAATAATGATCTACAATCGTAGAACACCCATATGAAACGGAACATATGGTATGTAAACTTTGAGGTACAAAACCTAATCTTTCCAGCTCAGACAAAACTCTACTTTGTAGATGATCAATAAAAAACAATTGTTTATAATTTTTATGCAATTGAGATTTTCCAAACTGCTTAACTTAACAACTTTGTTTATGATAATATATGATGATAGTGATATAAAAACAAAGAGCAGTAATATTTTGTTTTTTGTAGTAAAATGTATGTAATACATTTATTGTCTTCAGAATTATTGGTATTTGTATTCAAATTTTGCAATTTCATTTAAAACACTCATAAATCTGTGTTTATTGTTTATTAATGTATGACCATCATCTACAATAAATGTAATAAATAATATAAAACATATAATATACAATTTTCAACTCCTTATTTTGTTTCAAAAGTATTATTTAACAAATAAATATACACATTGCATTTGACTAGACAAGAACTAAATTGACAGTGAACATTTTAATTGTAAGTTAATCTGTCTAGTGTGATTTTGCATATGCTATAAGTAACAATGCCTCTTTTCTTTTGCCAAATACAGTAACATGATCTACGTTTACTATTAATTAACTTGTACTTGTATCTAACTGACAAATTTTTACAATTGTTAATAGATATTTTGTATAAAAGTATTCCTCTTGTGATAAAAAAGCATTTTTGATAAAATAGATATACATTTCTTTAGTTTAAGAATGTTCATTAAACATGGTTTTATAATGATTTACGTAATTAATGAGAACAGGAGTAATTCTTGACCGATTTCGATGAACGAGGTCGCATTTTAAAGACAAAGAATTAATCTAGGGCATAATTTTTCTGAATTGTTGAGGAAACTTTATTTTATCAAAAAAAATCGTATTAAAAATAGTATTTTTTCAAGAATAGTAAATAAACAAATAAAACATTTTTCCAAAAATTCGACAATTATTTATTGTAGATTCATATTTAAAATAAGACCTCCTTCATTAAAATTGATCACAAATTAGTCCTGTTCTCGATGATGAAATAAATGATGTTTTCGACATTTTTCGCGATGAAAAAGTTTAATACTAGAAATTTGCGGCGGAAGAGAAGCATGTATCCCCTCTTCTGATCATTATATATACAATTGAATGTATTGGATTGGCAACCAAGTGATTGCGAATTTTGTCGTTTCCTTCTTATTTGAAATCCGGCAATCACTTAGTTGCTAACCCAATAGTATGTTTATATCCGTGAAATAGTTCGTCTGTGTGCGTAAATAGCCGATGGTCAAATTTTCTAAATATTTTCAAATGCAAAGAAATGCGTTTCACAGAAAAGCTACGGTAATGCAATACGTCATTTTAATAAGCTTTCGAGTAGTATTGGAGTTTTTTACATATTGTTAAATTTTGGAAAAATTTATAATTTCTTATAGATTTTATAGATTAAAAAGATAGAGATTCTATAAGCAATATATAGCACATTGGTAAGCATCTAGATTAATAATTAAAAAAATGTTAGATTCGAGGCTATAAATGATTCCGATTATTTTTTTATTGTATCAATCTAAACAAAAATAATTAATAAATTTACTCTTTTTCTCCTCATTTTAAAATTTTGTACGGTATTGCTATTCAATCTCTTATATTTATTTCCTTCAATGATGATTGAATTTCTGACAGTGATCTCTGCTGAATAGGACACAGCAGTATAATTTTGTTCGATGACATGCATATGAAGTATATATATTATAGTGAACATAGATATATATTATTTTTAAAAAAGATCAAAACACGAGTTCGTTTCCACATTACGAGATTTTTCTCCCAGTGCTATTTTGTTATGGTTCCCTCTGTAGGAGTTCATTTCATATTATTACTATTACTATTACTATTACTATAATAATAATATGTAATATAATAATATAATAATAAGAATAGTAATAAGAAAAAATAGAAAAATATACTTATATTATCTACATCATGACACATATGCTGACGGTAATTTATGGTATCAAAAGGAGTAAAAAGCGTCATTATATGTGATGATTTTATGTGCGAACTTTCAACAAATCGTGTCCTTGATGATTTCAACGCATGACTATCCAACGATAGATACGACTAACCCTTTGCACTCTAAGTAATTTTTAATAAGACCTTTTAGCAACTCTAAGTTTTTTTTACAGTAAGCTACCAGCTACTCTAGGTGTATTACACCAGATTGATTAGAATAAGCAGATGTCGAAATATCTCTCTATATGTATAAAATACAAAGTTATTTATAATTGCCGCCGCAGCGACGACAATGGAGTGGAGAAGAAAACAACATATCATGAAAAGTAGGTTTCCACCTGCTATCATAGTCTTATTATCTTATGGTCGTTATGTATATTTTTCAATATTATTTCTTCACTACGATAAGTCCAAGCTGATTGTCTTTATTGTTATAATATAAAATGTAATAAATAATATCTAGATGTATATAAATAATATTAAAGTTTATTTTTATTATTATTATTAATAGTATTATTAGTATTAGTATTATTATATTATATTTTATTATATTATATTATATTATATTATATTATATAATTATTCTTATCATTAGTAGTAGTGATAATTGAAGCAGGATAGAGTAAACTAATACAACAGAAAAAACCATATAAAAAATAGTGTTGGGAGTTCTACCTGATAGTGTGGAAATGAAATTATGTTTTAATTTGTATAAAAATAATATAATATATAAGTATTCATTAATTATTTTTAAGAAAATATTCGACAAATTCTTATTTTTTATTGCAGATTTGTATAATTCTTAAATGTTAATTATATTTATTATTTTCTATGGATTTATCATGAAATAATTTGAAAAAGTTACGACAACATCGTATTTAACACGAACTACTGCGAGATAAACAGTCCTATCAAAGAAATGTATACACACAAGAGCATGAAATGTGGAACTTCATATTATACTTCCTAAAGCAACTTTCTATGATCCAACGAAACCAATTATTATGCATGCGTGAGAGGAGAATAACTAACCCGATACGATAGATGCACGGTGGCGATAGACACCGTTGCTTGTTTCCTAGTTGATATTTTGCCCATACCTGTCGCTAAGATCGCACACACTTAGTGCAAAAGGTATTTAACGTTAAATTCAACTAATAGTTTAAGTATTGGTAATACCAAAGGTCAATTTGTAGTTTATTTTATTTTATAAAAATAACTGTGACGTTGTAATTACCCAATGCTTTGGGGCTATAATCGCAATTATGGCGATCTCGTTGCGAATATAACGCGTTTTCCAGCAATACACGTAATTAACACGCCTCGGCGCCACCACACGCACACGTGGGAAACTAACCAAACAAAATGAGAAACAACAAAGCCGCCGAAAACAAAGTAAACGATAAAGATGTCGGGAACACAAAAGAAATCATTTATTCTTTCATGGACTCTTCTTGAAGTCAAAGTCGTAGCTGCTAGAAGACAGTCTGATTATACCTATTGTATATCGAACAAAGCTAAATACTACTATTGTTATTTGATGTGCAAAGTTTCTGCGCGTAAACTATAAATGACATTTCTTATAATTAGATCGAACATTAGATTGGATTAGGGCTGTATATGAATAAGGTATAATTTACTTATACATTTTTATGTAAAGAATTCAAAAAGTACACAATAAGTTAATATGATATCCACGAATGTAATCATAGTGACTTCTTTCCTTCGAAAAAATGCCTTGCGCGAATGTCACTATCGTGGCGTACCTTTCAAAAAGATAATATGCGAAAGCCATTATAATGGCATTTACTAGCTAAAATGTTAAAAGATCATATGCGATAGGTACGGCGTAGAACGAAACCAGTTGCGAGAATGTTTTTACTTGAGCGTTAACGAAGCTGTGTTTATTTGGTTTGAATAACAATTACCCATCGTCACGGAAAAGTTACAAAAAATGCCCAAAGTGGATAAGGTAAAATGATTATTATACATTAGAATATTTTATTTTATAATTATAAATTATAGTATACATAACTTATAATTGTAATATTTATTCATAATTAAAATTTTTTTTAGGTGAAAAACAACACACTCGAGAAAATTTAAATCATAGCAAAACAGCTATTAAGAGAAAGAAAGAAAAAAATCTTTATGCAATAATGTTAAACCTATCTATAATTTTACATAGAGAACAATTCATTTATAAGTATTTCCTTTTAGCCACCTAAGCAGAAAATATAAAATCCCCATAAATTGGCTGATTATCAATATGGAAAATGAAATATCTATGACTACAATATGTGTAAAAATCATATGGTTATAACGAATCTGATGAAATATGCCCGATCAGAGGAAAGTCAGAAACAATGCAAAGAACAAAGTACTTTAAATTCAAAAAATAGTACATTTTATAGTCTTAGTTGTATTAGAAATATTTCAAGGTTTTATATGTCCAATTTATTTTAAATCTGTATATGAACGTGCGCTAGATGTTGATCATAGAAACATTACATTATGGCTATATTATATTGAAATAGAAATGCGCAATAATTATGCCAGAAATTTATTAGATCGTGCAGTCACAATTTTACATACAACAAATCAATTTTTATATAAATACACATATATGAAAGAAATGTTAGAAAATATTACTTGTAAGATTTGAAATAAAATTAGGGATTATTTTTTTTATCTAACTTGATTTTATAGAGATTTATTATATAAATACGTCTAATTTTTGAGAGATGGATGGATTGGAGACCTGACTAACAGCCATGGCAAACATATATTAAATTTGAATTACGATATAAAGAAATAGAAAGAGTTAGGTAGAGGTATATAATTGTATAGGGAGATATATAGTTTTGTAATAAATGTAGGACGCAAAGTTTATGAAGATGTTATAAACTTTTTCGAAGATGAGATCTTAGATGCAAAGCTATTTACAGCATTCGCAAGATTTGAAGGACAGAAAGAAGTATTAGTTTAAGATAACAATATATTCAGTATCTCTGTTATAATAAGTATAATATTAATATTTCTCTGATAGCATGATACAGCAAGAATAATTTCTAAGTATGCTTTAGACAATTTTTCAAAAGAAAGAACAAAAGAAATAGATAATGCATATACCATACACGAAAAGAAATATGGTGATTTTGCAAGTAATTCATACTATAAAGATTAAGATTTATTTAATACGAAATATGAATTAAAAAGTTTTAAGTATTAATATTAATTTGTATAAGTTTATAAAAAAATAACACAAATTTCATAACATTCTTAAGTAGGCATTGAAGATGTAATAATTAGCAAAAGAAAATATCAATATGAGCAAGAAGTCAAGAAAAATTCTTCTAACTATGATGCTTGGTTTGACTATCTGAGATTAGTAAAATCTGAAGAAAATCATAATGTCGTAAGAGTGTTTGAACGAGCTATAGCAAATCTCCTTTCTAATAAGGTAATGAATATTTATATTTTAACAATTCTGAAGTCAAATTGAAGTCCTTTCCATTAAATAAATTTTTTATAAGAGCGTGGAAACGATATATCTATCTGTACATAAATTATGCTTTGTATAAAGAAATTGACACGGAAGTTATAGATAGAAATTTACAGGTATAGTTTATCTTATATAAAATTATTGTTATATATGGAGAGATAACTTTATATTAGGTTGGTGCGTATGAAATGTCGGATTTTCTTTAAATGTAACGTTTGTTTCCCTGTTTTTGTTATGCTTTTGTTTTTGACATTACCTGGTTTATAGTCGTACTGTCCATTGCCAGAGTCACATTTTAGCAAAGAAGATTTTTTCAAAAGTGTTCCCTTTTGTTATTTGCTTTCAATTTTGTACCGATATGAATTCAACCGACATTCGTGTAATTTTCTTATATTAATAACTTGGTAATAATGCTGCAAAAGCTGTACGCAATATAAACCAGGCGTTTGGGGAGAATACTGTGAACGATCGAAAAGTGCAGCGTTGGTTTAAAAAATTTCGGTCTGGTGATTTTTCCCTGCAAAATGAACCGCGTGGAAGGCTCGAAACGTCTGTGAAAAATGATGCTCTGAAAGCAGTGGTGGAAACGAATCCAACTGTTTCTTCAAGGGAACTTGCTGCCAGAATGGAAGTTAACCATACAACAATATTGCGACATCTTTCTGAAATTGGCATGGTGAAAAAAATGGATAAGTGGATACCGCACGAATTAACCGAGCGAAATAAGCTGGATCGCTTGAACGTATGCTCATCATTGCTAACCCGATTTAATCGAGATCCATTTTTCGATTGGATCATTACTTGTGATGAAAAATGGGTTCTTTACGACAATAGGCAAAGGTGTACTCGGTGTCTTGATAGGAATGAGGCTTGTGCTCATACTCCACGGCCATCACTTCATTCACGGAAAATTTTAATCACAGTTTGGTGGAATGTGACTGGAGTAATACACTACTCATTCCTTCGAACTGAAATAACAATTACAGCCGAAAAGTATTGCCAGTACATTGAAGAAATGCATGAAAAATTGAAAATTATACGCCCATCACTTATTAATCGGCATATCCCAATACTTCTCCACGACAACGCTCGGTCGCATACATCGTACAAAACAATTGCAAAATTAAATGAATTAAAATATGAAATTTTGCAGCACCCACCTTATTCAACGGATCTTTCGCCAATCGACTTTCATTTATTTAAACATTTAGAACTGTTTTTACGGGCTAAACAGTACGAAAATGAATACAGTCTGAAAAATGCCATGTCAGAGTTCATTGATTCTAAAGATCAGAATTTCTTCAAGACAGGTATCTATGCATTAAAATCTCGTTGAGAAAAGTGTATTGAAGTAAATGGAGCATATTTTGATTAAATAAACAGCTTTTGGAAAAAGATATGCAGTTTAATATATTCACTTAAGGATCCGACATTTCATTCGCACCAACCTAATAATACTTTATTGCATATAAAGATAGAATTTTAAAATATTTTTTTATTTTTTAGAATCCGTTTAGATCTTATTCTACATAAACATTTCACATTTTCTAAGATATGGCTATGTTATGGATATTTCGAAATGCAACAAAAAAATTTGACTGTAGCGAGAAAAATATTAGTATGCTATTATTATAATAATTTTTTTTATTATTTATAAGTATTAAATTTTTGTATTTTTAAATATTTAATTTCATTTATTTCAAGGTATGGTATTGGATGTGTATCCCAAAGACAAATTGTTCCGTGGTTACAATGATTTAGAGGTACAATCTAGAAAATTTGACAGATGCAGGATTCTGTATGAAAAATTATTTGAATTTGCACTTCAAAACTGCACAATGTGAATGAAAGTAAATTACTTTTCTTATAGTTACATTTATCTTATGTTTTATTGTACTTATATTTATTTGATTGTTATGATGTCTATAAAGTTTTTAAAAGAATTAGAAACTTTATTAGGAGACTTTGACCGTCCTAAAGCTATTTATGAATTAGCTGTGTCTTAGACGAATTAAGTTATATTTTTATAAATTACTACTAAATGTAATTAAAGCTGTCTTTTTCTTTTATTTTTATCTTTTATCAAAAACATGTTTAATATTTTTATTTTTATTATTTAGTTTGGATATACCTGAACTATTATGGAAGTCATATATAGATTTTGAAATATCTCAGAATGAAATAGAAAATACCAGATAACTGTTAGAGGGATTATTAGAACGAAATGTTCATGTCAAAGTAAGTTTGATTTCATAGTATGATTATATGAATATATTAATATGTTATTATTAATATTATATGAATATATGAATATTTATATATAATATATATATATATTATATATATATATATTAAATATATATATTAAATATATATATATAATATATATGTATTATATATAATTATATATATAATATATATATATATATATATATATATATATATATATATATATTAAACTTAATTTATAATTATTTTTACATTATAATACACGTTTGGATAACTTATGCTAAATTTGAATTAGTTAATTTTCCATCGAAAGATGATGTTGATAATGTTACCTTAGTTCGAAGAATTTTTGAACGTGGGAATTGTGCATTATTTGCAAACAGTGACAAAGAAAGGAGAATATTACTTTTGAGAGCATGGAGAGATTTCGAAAATGAGAAAGGAGACAAACAGAGTTAGATTAAAATAATTGTCAAAATGCATAGAAGAATTAAACGAAGAAGACAAATGGTTGAAGAAGATGGAGTATGTAATTTTTATAACACACATTAAATAGTTTTAGAGAAATTTAAATTAAAAAGAAGTATTCTTAATTTATATTAAAAATAATCTATATTAACTTGAAGATATTCGGCTTCGGGAAAAAGTATTCGACTTCGTATTCCCAGAAGACGAATACCAAAGAGCAAATCTTAACTTCTTGGCATTAGCGAAAGCATGGATAAAGCAAAAAATTTCTAGTGAAACTGCTCAAAATGAAAATTAACAATTAGAATCGGACAATTAGATATAATTTATATCTTTTATATTATTATTATATTTATATTGTGTAAATAGGCAATGTAAGTATTGTGTAGAATTTTATATTTATCTTGATTTATTTATAAAATGTAAAAGGTATAAAATTATGCTTTGATAGTTTTTTTTTTTTTTTTGTATAAATACAGTTTATATTTTATAAATAATGAACAATTTTCTATAATTTATATTTAAAATCTTTATATTTAAAATCCTGTATTATCATTTCTAATAACTTATATTTAAAAATGGTAATACAGTTGTTTTACAATATATTATATTGTAAATATTACGAAATTTTACAATATATATATTATAAAATAGGGAATTTAATTAAAGATAGCATTAATTTATGCAAAGTATTCAGTGGCTATTAGAAAGGTAGTAATTTAAAATAGTTTTTTTTCATTAAGAACTTAGAACAAACTTTAACTATGATCACTCCGATTATTTGGTGCAATTAACGATCGGCAACTATCTTTGATATATGCTTGCTTATTAGGTTTGGAATATTTTACTTTAAATGCGACAATAACATGCAAGTAATGATCTTCAAATCATTTTAAAACAATCTTTATACATTTCCAAGAAAAATATAATTTCGATAATAATCAATAATCATATTTGATTTTGAAACTTTTTCTATGATTACAATTCGCTTATCTTCCCAAATTAGCAGCAAATAATTTTTTCTTTTGTGTCATTAAAGTGAAATGGATGCGTTTAGAATAAAATAAAAAAAAAAGATTAACTAAGATGCGAATAAAAAGTATACGGAATTTAGAGACACAATTGAGTGGTCGAAAAGTAAAGTTAATTAAGAATAAAATAGTCAGTGTAATGCCTGATAAACACACTTGGTTAATTATAAGGGTTAAATTAAAATAAAGCAAATTATATTTGTGATATTGTAATATTTTTTACTTCATTTTAAAATACATTCAGCTGATACCATTATGTATGAAAAATAATAACGGTCAAGTGATCACCTTGGCTCTGTATGATCACGTGCATTCTCTTGGTCTAATTTTCGATTACATTCTCGTACAAATAGGACTCAATCTCATCAATGACACGAGTGATATTAGCCTCTCATCAATCGTCAAGTGACTTACTGGCAGAAAAATTCAAAGAATTCGCTATTTTGCGAAATGATCACATTATTTGGTAACCAAGATCATGTAATGTGGCTACTTTTTATGAAGCTATATTAAATCTACGCCAACAAATTGCAAACGATTGACAAGGGTCAATATTATTAAAAAAAAGAGCGATGAATAAAATGTTTGATGAAAGTGCAGTATCAAATTGAAGAAATCTTATTATAATACATTGACATAATATAAACTTAATTTATATAATATATATACGAAACAATTCGATTATCTCCACTTTTTGAATGTTTTCAAATTTATGTATTAAAGCACTTGATGCAGTTTTTACTTTTTTTATTCATGATAAATTTCTTTAATTTCCGTTATTTAATACTGTTATTACTGAAATAAAAAATAATTTATTTTTAACAATTATTCTAAGACTGTTCTATCTTATTCACTTTATACGTTGTTAAATGAAAGCTTCGTTTGCATTTATACATTTTACAATGTTTATTTAAATTTATACTTTAAAGAGAATTTTAAAAAGCAATTTATATTATTTTACCATATTTCTCCAGTTTTTGTTTTATGGAGTTACTTGATTTGGCAAGTGAGTAGTTCTTATGTATAATAACCGCAAACAATAATGCAAATATACTCAAAATTATTCGTTTTATTGACAAAGAACAAATAGGTTTACGTTAAATCTAGTCAACGTTACAGACAATAGCTTCAATTCAAATAATAATAATGATTCATACTTCGTTAAATTTATCATATTGTTCTTCTTGTCAAAAATAATGCGTTATAATAATAAACTGGTGAAAATATTATTTAGAAGGAGCTGATTGATACACTTATATCTACTTGCAAAAAGCATTGCAATTCTTCGTTTTCCCTCATACTGTTATTATTATCAAATACATATAATAATAAACTAGTTATTGTAATACATTATTTTGAAAAAATTAATAGGTATATTTGTTTTATTTTGTAAAATATAAGTTTTCCTGCCAAAGCGACGAATTTTCTGTTAGTTTTAAGACTATAGAATCAAATGTATGTAGATGTACAACCTACGTTAGTTTGATTATATACAATAAATACAAAAATATTTACAGTATTATTACAAGGTGTATAAACAGATGTTTAAAAATTTACTTATAAAAAGATATTTACAAATATTCGTATGTTATGTGTTAATATATGTTCAGATCTTTATTTGAAAATTTATGTGCTCCATTCGAATTTATACTACTAATGAGTCACGTATTGTAAATTAATTTCCGTTGCAAAAATATTCTCTAATCACGCACGTGGCATGATGGCCAAAAACATGATACGATGCGTTAACAATATTTTTTCACGATCTTTCCACGATATAGGACCACATTTTCTTAGCCCTATATGTGATTGTGATCTATTTGTTACAAGCAATTCTTCTTACTCCTCAAGCATTTGCAAACAATTCACATACTGTATCGCGAAATAAAGAAAACTGACTTTCATATATTGATGTGAAAATTATTCTTGAAGATTATCAGATAATGGCAAGAAACGATTGAACACAAAGTTGTTTGTCCAATATCGTTCAAGATGTATGACTTCATTGATAATGCGAAAGAAAGAACAAAATGCGCATTAAGAAAGCTGACATTTCTGCCAAATCATCGAATCGGTATGTACGTTAGTGTAACAAGTACGGCGCGCAAGACTGATAATGAAACATCAATGTATATTTCCTAATTTTTATAGAACAACTAGTTTAAAGAATTACGGAATACGTGTTGCGTAAAAGAAACGAAACGTGCGATAGACGTTGTAGATAGATGTTGGAATTTTTTTCATCCATGATAAACGTTACGTGCATCATTTTTTGTATCTGCCTGAAACAATTCATTATAATAATAAACTGGTGATAATATTATTTAAAAGAAATTACTAGATATATTTACATTATATTCCAAAAAGTATTGTAAATCTTCCTCCTTCGTTGATTTTTCCACATTGTTCTTGCTATCTAAAACAATGCGTTATAATAATAAACTGGTAATAACATTATTTAGAAGATAATATATATATTTACATCATGTTGTAAAAAGTATTGCAGTTCTTCGTCCTTCTTTCATTTATCTGATCATATTGCTCTTGCTGTTTAAAACAATGCGTTATAATAATCAATTGATAATAATATTATTTATTGTAAATATCATTATGCGGATTCGACAGAAATAATAATGAATTTCTAAATATATATTATAATTAAATAGTTATTGTATATATATATATAATCAAATAAAATATTTTGGAATAACAACAGAATATGTATGGTTAAATCAAAAATAGCTAGACCAAAATGGTCTAAAAGAAGTAACACGCGAGAGGACTATAGAAACATATTCGTTATATAAACATTTCATTATATAAAATAATAATTTTCATTGATTATAATTAATTAATGATATTATATATTTGTTTAAAATAATAATTTTTTAAAACTCTATTGCTTGATTTTTCCAAGTAACGTGATGAGTTAAAATTAGATGTAATTTATATACGTTATTTTCTCGATATAGGATGGCGAAACAAGCATATCTGCATGAAATCTATGCCCCATGTTGCAATGGTTTACACCATAAATTCTGATTGCAATTTATGTTTGATTGTAATGATTAATAAGTCATTCGAATGATGAAGATTTTCTACACGATATTCTCGTTTCCGATTTTCAAAACAAGTTTATATATTTGTGAAAATTACTTTTGCAAATTATTTTTTTCTAGATGATTTTTGCACAGATGACATTTTCCCAAAATCGTACATTAAAATCTCATGTAAAAAAACTTTATCTTTTGAATGAGATTTTAAGAATTCATAGTGTAAATTTTTGCAAACACACAGAGAGAGAATTTTTTTAAGGCTGTTCATCATCTTTCGTTCGAAGTAGATGTGACTTCGACGATTGATATGGTACATATAAATATCCTTCTTTGATACATCTATTTTACGATAAATTCATAAATAATAATAAATATAATTAGAATAATACTTATAATAAGTAGTATATAAATTTACAATATAAAAACAAGATATTATCCAATATTTTGTAAAAAATAATAATTAGTGAATATTTAAATATTAAATATTATTGCAGAAATCAAAATATGAGTTCATTTCCATACTACTTATGAGGTAAAACTCTTAGCGCTTTTCTTAAATGATTTACCCAGATAGGACTAATCCATTCTGTATTACAAGTATTACTATTATTACTACACTAAATAACAATGTTATTTGATAACATAATAGCAATAAAAACATATTTGAATATTATGTACATTATATACATTCTACTTTTTAATAGAAAAATCAATGGTGACATTTTACTATTTGAATATCTAGGATAAACTTTTATAAGTACATTGTACTTTTAAAATACGCGTTGGAAGAATACGAGCTTCACAGGAATAATCGATTTCAGGCAGAAGGTACTCGTGATAAAAAATCGTAAGCTTTCTTTTATTCTTCCTGATTGAAAGCGGTAATTCCTTTTAATCTTATCAATCTTTTTAATGTCCAAACAATTAAATAATACTATTTGTTTTGTATTGCGTCGTATGGGCGCTACTACGAGAGTGATTTTAGATCCACGTTTCGCACCGGACCAGCGATGGCAATCGATTTGCACGGAAAAATATCCCCCGTCTCGTTCTTGTTATCTGCGCTATATAGACCCATTTAGCGTCACTTCTATGCTTTTAATTTCTGCAAATCTGTTTGTCACGAAGGTTTTAAGCACATGAGGAGAAGTGTCAATCCAGAACAGACAGATGGTCGAGTCCGTTCAGAAGATACTTTTTGTTATGTGCATGATTGGCAACACCTTTTGCACTACTTTGTGTAATTGTACGAGTAAAAGCGTGGCGCTCAACTCGAGTTTCGTCATGGTTAAGGCTTTAACTGGTGCTACTTGCGATTTCGTGCAGAGAAGGGACACTTGTAATCTTCCGTCCGCCGTCGATGATCGGATATAAAAATATATATATATATATATCGATAACTCGACTAATATTTTTTAAATTTTGATTAAGATTTACCCTTGACGATTTAATTATCTCCTTATCGTTTTTATCCTTTATTTTGATAAAAGAAATTCAGAACAAATAAAACGAAAATGATAACATTTTTCCATATAGATATCTATACTGCTGTAGTCTCTAGAATTAGTAGGTAATTTCATCGAATAATTCAATAAACGCACTGCGTAAACAAATATTGGAAGAATGTATTTAGGACTAAACTCTTTGTATTACTGGTCGTATGCTCTTAGGGATCGAAAGTCCTAAAGTATAAAAAAATGTATTTATCTATCTATCTCTCTCTCTTCTTGCGACTCATCCACCCTTTCCACCTTTATCCACTGTCCTGGATCATGGTGCACGCAATGGGACGAGAAACAACTGTTTGCCGGTACAATGGGGTGCGATGTGAGTAATGCGAAAGATACCATTGTAGCTACGGTTACAAAACGTGGCATTGTTAATCTTCAATAGCATAACTTCTTTTTCTAACTGAATTATTCTATTTTCTCGAGCAAAGCCACCACCACTGCTACCGCCATCGTCATTGTCGCTGTCAATTACCTCTTCTCTTTCTCTTCTTCTTTTTCTTCTTCCTGATCTATAGTTTTGATGAAATTTTACGTAGTTATTTACTGAGTGAGATTGTTCCTTGTTTGAAATAAAAATATTGCACTCTTATTCTTTGGTGCAATTTTTTTTGCAATTCTTATTTTTACTATTTTCATTATCTCTTTTCTTTCTATGCATGCGGCGCCGACGTACAATCATTCGAAAACTAGTTATTTCTAAGTTTCTTCTAGCGACATGTTTACCATCGTGGAATTTAGTTTTATCTCTCTCATTTTCTCTGGCTCTCTTTTTTTGTCTCTGTCGTTGTGTACCAGCCAAAATAATCCTTGCGGCTCTTTAACTCCATTCTCATTCTCATTCTCATTCTCTCTCTCGCTCTCTCTCTCTCTCTCTCTCTCATTCTTTCTTTCTTTCTTTTTCTTTAGATTCACGTACACTTTGTGTTTCCTCGTTCATCTTAGCTTGGTCACTCGTAAGTTGGGTTTATTAACACTACCGCTAATACGCTGGAACAATGGAGAAATATTATCGGTTGGATCTCGCGACTGCTTTCCGCTGCTTGCTTATTCGCTTACTTGTTTGCTTGCTTGCTTGTTTGTTCTTTTGGTTGTTCGTTGACTTAGTTGTATGGTTACTTTGTTGTATAGTTAGTTGGTTCTTTACTGGTTTATTTCTATCGTAGTTTTAGGTTAGCTTGGAAATTTTATTACTTTCAAAAAAGAACATTTAGAAACAAGAGGGACTAAACTGGTCTTATATGGATACTTCATGTGATAGTTGTGTAAAATGGTTAGTAACGATTGAAATCGTCGAGGTTATAACAGAAAGAATTATTTATAACGGAATCGTTTGATCGTCGAAAACGAGAGAGCGGGAGAGGGAGGGAGAGAGAGAGAGAGATTAGTAGGACTAAAGTTAGTTAAAGATCCAACTTCTCGACTAACTAAATGGGCTTTTAAATTAGCTGAATATAATTTCAATATCATCTATTAATCAGGAACTGTCAATGTAAACGCAGATGCTCTATCTCAGAATCCTCCCGAAACTATGCAGATCTTAACTATTCATCCATCGAATGAAACATCATCTGACGAATCGTTGTATTCAATCAGACCGAAGATAAATAAACAAACATTAAACTTGAGAGAAGAACCACCAATAGGAATTTCGACGCCATTAGACATCTGTATAAACCAGGTAAATGATGATAATTCAGAAATAAGGTAAGTGTTACATGAGGCGTCAGGTAGTGGTTCCAATATCTCTCTCCGCCCCAATCAAAGAGACGACGATTCGTACACTAGCTCAGAAGGTACGTTTGATTCTGCCTCGTGTCCTTACATTATATCGCTTCATCCAGAGGAAACATATAGGGATTCGTGGAATATGGTAGAATCACATGATCAAATTTCGATCAAAAAAGACACTTTAACGATCTTTATCAACTATGCGCTGAATTCTTTATGATGAAGGAGCTAAACAATTGGCCAAACTCGGAAAGCTTCTTCAATATAATGATCTAACGCTGGGACCTGTAAGAGTAAAAAATTTCTGAAAGAACAAATTAATATCTCTACTCATTAAAGGAACAGATAACATAATGTTAAGTGATGAAATACAAGATTCCGCGCTCGTATCGCTATTATCGGCAACACGAGAGCTGGATCTTTGTACGGCATACATTTCAAAAACAGTCAAAGTTAGTAATGTACCATGGTAATATATCGAAAAAAGATTGGGAGAGATATTTAATGGAGAATTTTGTATGATTTGCATTTGTAAAAATTTGACAAAAACACCTGAGAAACATGAGAAAGAGGATTTAGTACGAGAATATCACGCATCAGGAGTATACATAAAGTGGTAACAAAAACTTACAACAGAATAAGACAACATTATTATTGGAATAACATGAAAATAACAAATATAACTTTTTATTCAAAATTGTTTAGAATGCCAACTAGCAAAATTGGTTAGAATAAATAACAAACGTCCGATGATACTAACAGACACACCAGGTGCTGCATTCGATAAAGTAACAATGGATATTGTCGATCCTCTCCCGTAAACTCCAAAGGGAAATAAATTTATCCTGACAATCCAAGATCAGCTTACAAAATTATCCATCACAGTACCCCTCTGTAACACCACGTCCATCGACATAGTGAATATAATGGTCAATGATTTAATTTGTAAATTCAGAGCACCGCGTGCTATTTTTACAAGTAAAGGTACAAATTTTTTAAGTTCTTTTATAAAGGCAATAGCACGAAAATTCAAAATAAAACAGTATAAGAATACAGCATTTTATCCGCAGTCTAACAGGTTGATTGAAAGGTCTCACCATGTACTGATGGAATATTTAAAAACGTCCGTCAAGAAGGAAAAGGATTGGGACAAATGGTTAGGTTTTGCGATGTTTTCGTATAACACCAGTACTCATGAAGGAACTCGCTTCGCACCTAATAAACTAGTTCTCGGAAAGATAACTATATATAAAATACCAGCCATTAAATGAGAATTTGGAATAGACGTGTTTTCAATACTACACTAAATTAATAAACAAAATTAATCATACACAATAGGTAGCACGACATAATCTTGTAAAGGCCAAAGAACGGTCAAAAAGGTATTACGATCAAAAAATAAATCCTCAAGTATTAAACGTGGAAGACGAAGTATTTCTTTTAAAGGAATCCACCTTAAAATTAGGAAATCAGAACATTGATCCTCACAAAATTCTATAAATGCTACCCCACAACAATATTAAATTACAAGTTAATGGAAAACAAAGATATTTAATTGTAACAAATTAAAGAAATCGAAACTAAGTCAAACAAATATTAGAATTTAAACTGTTTCAGAGACGTGGGAAAAATATTAGCAGTAGCAGTAACGATGCTACTTATGGTCAAAATCTGTGCCGCCTTCCTGAAGTACGACTGCGGTGGAGCGATCACCAATATTACATCATTGTTGGACACTAAGTATTGTGACGCCCCTACCGAAATGCCGAATTCTACGTAGGTTTATATACAACTACTCCGGCTAACGAACGCACGCATGTGCATCAATGTCATGTGGAACTGGACCGCATGATATAACGTTTCAGAATGGTATCATACGTGTCCGTCGTCCAGAACGGGAAAAGAGTATATTTGTTGGACACATCCTCGGAATCGTGTAAAGCCCCGTTCAATACAGCAATCTTAGGCATAACTCCCACAGTTCAAATATCGGAGTTAAAAGTCAACACTACAGAACATAGAAGTGTTACGTTGACCAGAGCTATATTCACGGTTGGGCGGATATATTTGCACTGGAACGCAATACGCCGTCCCATATGGCACTTGGGACGACATAGTAGTGCAAGAATCGGTGAAGATCAACCTAGAAGAATACTTTGCACGGTAAAAATCAAAAATAATGACGTAATTCTCCGACAGGGAACTAAATGCGCTTTCATGGAAGGCACTTGTATCACAAACGAGAAGAGTAATGCATTCTGGAAAACTGATTCAGTCTGCAACTTCGAGCATTACAATGTGCTATATGAGGGCTTAGCGACAAAATTGACAGTTTTAGGAAAGGCAGAAGCATTCTATATGTTGACTACGCATGACATCACGCTCACACTAGAAATTATTTATGCGGTTACACATTATTAAAAAGTGAACATTTAAAATTGTTTATACTGGAAACACGTACAGGCCAAACATTTGCATCAAAAATAAAACTTTCAGTTGAGGAACTTGATCTTTTGCTTACGTGAACTCAAAATTTGTTTTCCTAGAAAAGACAATGAAGAGCCTGACAACAAAATTAAATAATGATGTTATAAAACAATAGTGCAAATTGGTAAAACAGGTGTTAAAAAATGCTTTGACACTGGCTACATTGCGCCCGGATGAGTTCGCGTACGTGATGAAATCAGCCGGTTACAAGACCTGACAACGGGAAAATTAATTTACATCGTCAGGTGCACTCCGGTACTAGTAAAGATAAGACCATCAAATGAGTGCTATAACGAACTCCCGGTCTATCAGCAGAACGCCTGTTTATTTTTAACACCAAAATCGAGCATATTAATTAAGTCAGGAACTATCAGGGTTGCGTCAGGGTTGCGTCAGGGTTGCGTCAGGGTCAGAAGGGTGCTTTTTTATGGGTGCTCCTCTATGGGACGCCGGTGTGGTGGCGCGCCGTCGTGGAGGACATGAGGATCGGGCGGGCTGTTCGGAGCCTCCAGAGGAAGGTGGCGATCCGGGTGTGTTGTGCCTATAGGACGGTCTCCTTCCACGCAGCTATGATGATTGCGGGGATTATTCCTCTCGCTCATCTGGCACCACGGCTGGCGGAGACGTGTGCGGCTGTGAGTGACGCGAAGGAACCTGTTCCCCGTGTACTAAGTCTGTATTGACTGCTCTTGCCAGAAGGAGGGCAATAGAAACGTGGAAATCTGAGGAACTTGGGTTCGTAGGAGCACCAGCAGCAACGGGAGTGCGTTTGAGGGCGGCTATTGCCGAATGGTTGGCTGGCCGGATTGGGAGGCCGTTTTCTATCGGAACGTCATTTCACACCACACAGCTGATGACCGGCCATGGCTATTTCTCGACGTACTTAAATAAGATAAGGGAGATTCCCTCCCCACCTTGTTTACACTGCGGAGGGTATATATTGTAAAGGTGGACGCCCGAGGGCGCCTACACCTATGCTACCTCGCCCATTAGGGCATACGCTACGGAGCTATCCACTTCTTGCAGCCACCACAACGAAGAGAACGGATTCGGAAAAACCCAAAACTCCTGCCGGCGGGCAGGGTGAGCGGTTTAGCCACGACCGACATCCTCGCGGCAACGAATCACCACGTTGATGCCAGCCGTGCCCACGGGGAACCACGGGGAGGCCCACTCACAGTACCACGACCCTTGGTACTCGTTCCGTAGGATGGGATGGGATTGGAAGGATGTAAGGTATAGGGAGAGATTTGGGTGAGTGTTGGAAAAAAAAAAAAAAAAAAAAAAAAAAAAAAAAAAGGGAGATGCGCACGAGCTTCTCCGACCCTGTCCTGTTCGAAGGTGGGTTTACCTGAGATGCTTACAGGCTCCCACCCCCATCACCGGGGCTCCGACGATCCCAGCTGAACAGGACTTACGAAACTAACAACCCTTGATTAGGAGGGTTTCTTTGCAAAACTCGGCGAAAAGGGAGAAGGCCTCAGCTGTGGAGACAAGATGTCTCGCTGCTTCTGGCCAGCTCCTTCCACCGAGAATTTCCTCCAGAGCCACTCTCTGGGGTTCGAACACCGGACAGTCCATGATGTGGTGCGAAACCGTGTCTTCTTCACCGCACTCGCAGGTTCCCTCTGGGATGATATTAAGCTCCTTCAGTTTGGCCTTGAACGCTCCATGTCCTGAAAGAAGCTGAGTCGTGGAATGATTAGTGGAGACGAAGCGGGCACCCATCCTTTCCTTGATGTCCGGGAAGTATGCATAGGTGGTCCTTCCTTTCCTGGAAACCTCCCACCTGGCTTGCCAAATCCTGTAAATGTCATCGTTAACATTCCTAGCTATCTCGCGTTTGTTCCTCGTACCCTCCAGTGGTCGCGTAGTTAGTTCGGTGTTCCTATTTCTCCTGGCTTCGTATAGCTTCCTCCGTTTTAAGAGCTGAAGATCGATCGGGGGCTCCGCCGCTATGACGCAAAGGGATTCCGTCGCGGTTGTTCGATACGCCGAAGTCACTGCGAGGGTAGTGAGGATACAGCGGAACACACCTTGGTAGACTGCTCGGCGTGGACGGATGCCAGGAATGAGCTGATCGGTGCAATAGGGTGAGGGCAGCTAACCCTTCCTAATAATCAGGGTCTCCCTGTCTGTCCCGGAGGGATGGTGGTGAGGAGAAGCTCGCGCATAGCGTCGCTGAATGCAGCTAGGGCGACCCCGAAGGTGACGAGTGGATGCACTTCCGGCGTAGGGCAACGTAGGAAAGCAGCAACACGCCGGTCGAATACGCGATCGTCGTCCAAAGCCATTGACCGAGCGACTCCCCGCTGCGTTCCTAGCCTCGTACAACGCGGACTGCATCAGGTGATAGCCAGTCTTCGAGAGGCTATAGTCGTTTTGGAAAGATGCGATAGGAATTTGCCGAGGCCATCTTCTAAGGCCATGCAAACGAATGCCGTTGATGTTAAATCGGTCGCGAGCACCGGAATAGGCGCGATATTATCCTTCCAGTTCGGAACAGACAGGCCGAATAGAATCCACAGTGCGTTTCGAGTATCACGCGGCACCAAATGCGCGCATACGCTCGCATGCATTCCGCCCAAAATTCTCCGAAAACGGAATGTACGCCCCCAGCCCCTACGGATAACCACAATCCCCGCAACAATAGCGCACATGCAATACATAGAAAGAACCCCCTACCACCGATTATCGAGCAGGACGCTGAGCAAGCCTGCGTGTATTTATCTCTAGAATCACCGGGAATAGTCGCAGAAATAAACGATGCCCCAGCGGAAATCCTTACAGAGGACGAAACACGAGTAACCCCCGATACCACCGGCGCGATAGACGTGGATCGTCAATTAAAGGCATCGCGTGTTACTTTCGCCGAACCCTGCGCATCAATCTGTGATAATGATACGATTTCGGCCAAGACGATGAGGACGTATACGGAAAATGCAATATCTGCAACGGTCTTAATAGCAGGATCATACTAAATGAATAGTATCTATATAGAAGCATTATGTGACACAAATGCAGTAACCCAAAGAAATTTTCAGAGTTAGATGACACAGAAATTTGTTAAATCCACATAGCTACGAAAAAATGTACAAAATCAACTGGTGCAAGAACAATGAAATAAAATGTCAAATTAAAAGTCGGAAATGTAAACCAAATTAAGTTGCAGAATACTATATTAGTACTAGGAATCCGAAATAATTTATTGTCAATTTTCGTATAATGAACGAATATTTTATTAAATTATATGTTGGCCATTCTGGTCCTATACCTTTTGCCATCTTTCTGGTAGTAGCATGATTCCACGCTCATAAAATTTTTGATCTTTGCTGGCAAAAAACTGATCGAGGTGGCTTTTGATTTCCTCATTTGAAGTGAAGGTTTTACCATCTAAAAAATTTTGCAGTGACCGAAACAAATAATAATCCGAAGGTGCCAGATTTGGAGAATATGGTGGGTGTGGCATTGTATTCCATTCAGCTTGTAAAAGTTTTTGCCGAGTGACCAAACTTGTATGAAGTCTCGCATTATCTTGGAGGAACACTACACCTTTTCTGTTGATTAATTCTGGCCTTTTCAGTTGAAGTGCATCATTCATTTTATCCAGCTGGTGACAGTAGACTTCTGAATGAATTGTTGTGTTATTCGGTAAAATCTCAAAAAAAAAACGATTCCTTTAAAATCCCACCAAATAGACATCACCTTTTTTTGATGGATATTGGCTTTGGAAATCCTTTGAGCCAGTTCATCTTTTTTGTTCCATGATCTTTTGCGTTTGACATTGTTATATACAACCCATTTTTCGTCACCAGTAATGATGCGCTTCAAAATTGGATCATTTTCGTGACGTTTGAGAAGCGAATCACAGACGTTAAAGCGACAACAAATTTCTCTCCGTGAGAACATGAGAAATTCATATATCAAGCTTCGAGATTAAACTCAGGTCTTTCAAGTGGTCATAAACAGTTGAATTTGATAAATTTAACTTCTCACCGATCTCACGTGTTGTTATTCGCCGGCTTGCATCAACTAATGCCTTTATCGTGTCTTTATCAGCTTCAACCGGCCTTCCAGAACGTGGTGCATTTCCGACATCAAAATTGCCGGATCGTAATTTTGCAAACCAGTTCTGGCACTGGCGTACTGTCAACACATCTTCTCCATACACATCGGTTAATTTCTTTCTGGTTTGAACAGCATTTTTACCTTTTCTATAGAAAAAAAATAAAGTATAGCGAAAATGCTTCTTATTGCTCTCCATATTTAAAAGGACCAAAAACTACTGCGTAGAATCAATTGAACTTTTTCACACACAAGCCTTGGTATATCAGCTCTCAAAACATATAACGATTATGCGGCTTAAGTGTGAAATTGGGTGCAAAAAAATACAATTAAATCCTATGTCGGGAAAAAAAGAATTACTTTCTGAACAATCCAATAACATTGACAGTGGATTTCGGAGAAATTAAGCGTAGAGATGGAATTGTTGCAATTAAAATGAAGGGAAAAAGCCAATTGTACGTGGAAAATGAAGCCCAAACGGCCAAATAATATAGTAATAGATAATTCAACGAATGAAAATATGAAGCAATTGAGATGGCATGAGAGATACGGACATTTGAATTTTCGTGACTTGAATAAATTGATATAAGAAGCTATGGTGATGAATATGCATATGAAATCATTTTGTGACCAATTTACAAGTTAAGTATGTGATAAAGGGAAAATTCATCAATTACCATATAAGGATTCTGTCCATTGTAATACAACTGGATTTAGTGCATTCTGACATATGCGGTCCATTTAATGTCAGATCTATTAGTGGTGCAAAATATTTTGCGACCTTCATTGACAATTACATCAGATATGCGCAAGCCGTTATGATTAATGTTCAGATATTTTTATTAAATTTAAAAATTATATGAAACGAGTCGAGAAGGAAATTGGTTGTTTCATTAAAAGGATACGAACAGATAATGTGTCGAAGAGTACGTTTTAAACTTTGAATGTTTTGGCGGACAGCACCGTTTTCTTCGAAACCTTACATCCGTTTCGAACAAAACTTGTTTCTTCTGTAATTCACTCCGCTGAAACGATTGGTAACATTTTCAGAACTGTGACACAATTTCTGTTAAAGTTTTTTCGATTCTTAATTGCTGAATTCAAAATCGCACATATTTCTAAAATGACTCCAACTTTCCGTTGTAATTCAAATAATATCTTCATAAGAATGTTATATTCTGTTACTATTGATAAATCTTATTTATAGAATCTGGTTTCGGGAGAATAGGATAAGATTTCAACTTTTCATATTTTGATGCACAGCTGCGTACGCGAAAATCGTCGTAATCCGAAACAAATGGGTCCAAAAAATATCGAATCAGATTCAATCTCTATAGAATTAACCCTTTGAGTGCTGAATACTCGTGGCCTATGCAGTCCGTACAGACGACGCGCGACTGACGCTGACGATCGCCGGGGATTGGATACTTTTTCACGCAGTATGGATCTCGTCGACGCTGTATGACACATTATAATATAGTATACAATCCAATTACTATTCCGTTGTTTGTTCCACATTGAATGAAAATATTTTCAATATATACTGTTTACTCATCTGTTAGAATTTGAAATCCCAGTAATTTGATAATTATAATGTATTTGAATATTCAAAATCAGAAAATTAAACAAATTATAAGAAGGATTATATATAATCATGGAAAGGCTTCAAATATATATATTTTAAGAAATTAATATTTAATACATTGATATTTTAAGGAAAAACAATAGGAAAATTAATAATTGATTTGCGTATGATAAATCTCAAAAAGAAGTATCATCTCATAATCTGACGTTGCATTTTTTACATTTATATAGTGTATCCTTCCTTCTTTGCTGTCTTCTACAGACAAGATATTTCTTTCTTGTCGATTTTCTCTCTGCATTTCAAATTTTTGAAGGGAAATGTCTCTCAGTCAAACGAAATGGTAAGTTTTCTACGCTTCTTTTGCCACCGCCCGCTTGTTTTCTATTTTGAAGGTATTTTTGTAGAAGTTGTTTAATTAGTGACAGATGAAAATCGTTATATTGTAGTTTTTTACCAGTCACACATTGATACAGGATATACGAGTTATATAATGAGATGTCTACAAAATGGAAATTGCCGAACATATACATTTGACCACAGTACACTGATCATTTTTGCCAGGTGCGTATTTGCGTCCATAGTCCATATCGATAGCTTTCGCTGGACGCATATGTGCGCCCATAGCACTCAAAGGGTTAATAATATTTTCGATAAAATTCGAAAAGATTAATTGTGTAAAAGTATCGAAACACATTTCTTCTTCTCTGTTTTATTCACAAATTATTTCGAAGACGAAATAAAAATTAATATCTAACCTACGTAATAATTAAAATTTCTGTTAAATAAATGATCGATCGATTAAGAAAATATTCGAATTGTATTTATCGTATCTCGGAATTGAAAACAATAACAGCTTAGAAAAGAAAAAAAAAGAAAATTAAAATCTAAGCATCAAAGTAAATAACTACAATCGTTGATAACAATCCTGGAATAAAAGAACATATAGTTGAACATAATATATTACAATATATTACATTATAAATGTTTTGCATTAATGAATAATTTTATTAATTATAAGTTAAACGCATTACTATTACTACTTTGAAAATATTACCTACCAGCCTGCTTTCCTGGCTTTACTTCTTATTTTTTTCCCACCTATTCCATTCTATTTCTTTTTTAATAATAATACTCCAAAATGGCAAAAAGAAAGTTACCGAAAGAAGTGTATCATGAAACTGAAAATAGTAATGAAGAGTTTTTTTTGACTCCTTGAATACTGACTCTGATATGTGATAGTGATAACGTTAGTGCTAATTCTGATAGTGATATAGTTCTATTAAAGCGTTGAGTGAGACAAATAGTAATATCCAGCGACAGTGAAGTAGAAGGAAATGACGAAAATGAGAACAGTATTATAAATGAATTTACTACCTGGAGAGACGCACAAAGATCAGCCGCAAACAAAAATTAATTTTTCAACAGGACCTAAAACTGTTGAACCCAATGTACCTATTCATTGCACGGAACCTATTTTCTTTTCAGACTCTTTTTCACAGATACACTGTTTGAAAAAATTGTATTAGAAACAAATAAATATGCTAAAAATAAAAGAGAACCGCAGAACTTATCTAATCGATCAATATGGAACAACTGGGTGACGAAAGAAGAAATTCGAAAGAAGAAAGAAGAATTAACAGCTTTTTTGGGCGTAATCCTTAACATGAGTACTATACCAGTTCCTAATATGAAATGTTATTGAACTAAGGAACATTCTAGAAACATACCATTTTTTGGAAATATATTTCGAAGGGAAAGATTTTTTCAAATATTTTGGATGTTATATTTGAATGAAAATGTTTCCCGAAATCCAAATATAACGAGAAGAATCCAAAAAGTAAGCAATTTTATCGAATACATTGATGGTAAATTTCATTTATGTCAAGAACATTTTATACCGGATAGAGAAATATCAATCAATGAATCTGCTACCAAATTTAAGGGCAAAGTTAGTTTTTTAACATACAATTCCCAAAAGCCCGCCAAATAGGGAATACGTATTTATGTTTTATCAGACGTATATATAGGGTACGTACATGCTATGCTTTCCTACTACGAAACCGTTAGTACAGAATGCCTAATCCGTCCGGAGCTCCCTGTCATTTCAAGGATTATTTTACAACTATATCACAAGCTCTTGTGATACGCAATTCCTGAGGCAAAGAGATATCATATCTTTACAGATAGATATTTTACAGGGATCCTATTAGCGCAGGAGTTTTCAAAACTAAGCTGTTATTTAATTGGTACCCTTAAAACAAATAGAAAATATATACCAGCTGTAATTAATCCCTTGACATACAAATAAAATGCGAATCGACGCGTCTGTAGGATATCATTTAATTACCATTTTTTTTTGGATTATCATTTCTCTTTTTTTTTTTTTTACGAATACCAATTGTCTAGAAATAAGGTATATCCTTTCCCTAAAATGGGTTCGGCTAGTTGAATGACAATACTCCCCGACACTGGTTCATTACTTCCTTGAATTACGTCTTGTCCCATGTATATTTTAAATCGATAGCAATACCCAGAATTGGATTCGCATAATTTATAAAATTTGATTCCAAATCTCGCTCGTTTGGATGCTATGTATTGGACGTAATTTAGTCGCCAAAGACAATTCTTGACGTTTTAGAGACGTCATTTGTTACGTCCCACTCGGTTCGGGCCTCAAAATTTTTTTTTTGTTCTAAACTTACTTGGAGGAGCTTCAACCTTTGTGAGATTCGTGTTCTTTTAGGCCGTTACCTGCTATGCGCAGTTCGTGGCACGGGATGGACACCTATACGCGATTGTCTGGCTTGGTAACGTTGACAGGAACCTTCGGATTGTTCTTTGCCCTGGGATCGGACGGTGCTAAGTCCCTTGGGATGTAAATGGTTTTCTCAATAGTGATAGGCACGAAATGGTATGGTAATACTTCATGGTTGCTCGTGTTCTTGGATGACGCGACTCTTAAGTCTCCGTGATAGTGATAAAGATCGAAATATGCCGCAAGTAACTCCCGTAGGTGATACTTCCTACCATCACGTCGTGTTCTCGGCATCAAGAAAGATGAGAAGTAGAAATGAGGAGTAATAACTTAAGTTATTATCTTAGAGGATGGTTACGATAACTTGTGCAATTCGTATGCACCTATAGTTATCGGGTGAGGATGTTATTGCTTTTTACTCGTGCAATTCGTACGTACCGATAGTAAAAGAATAACTAAGGTGAAAAGATTTTCACTTGAATAAAGGAAGCTTTAGCTTCGAACTTGTCGACTGCGTAGTAAGAAGATCTCGCGAGAGAAATTAGTGACTTTGGATCTACGCGAGGTTGCTTGAGAAGCACAGATGGGGTTAATTGAGCGAACACTGAACTTAAAACTTAACAAACTAATTTATTAATATTTTAAAGTACAGTGAAATTTCTAAGTATAAAATGAGACTTATAATTGGAGAGAAATGTTCTTGTCAAGAAATGATTCAAAATAACTGGAGAGAAATGTCCCCGATGAGAAGTGATTCAAAATAACCGGAGAGATGATTCGAATTAACCATGGAAACGAGCGATGCAGCCGCTTATATCCTCCGTCGATCTGCGGTAGGCGGCTCGAAGAGGCGCTGCCGTGGGGATGGAGCCGCTGTGAATAGTGGGGTTGAATCTGCCGCTGCCGCGAATCCGTGGTGGGGATGGAAATTTTGGGGATTCCTATGCGGCGAACATGTGTGACGGGTGGTGGTTTCGTATTTCTTTTAGGTTTATGCGTCCCTTCTCCTTTGCTGGAGTTTGGCATCGCTATGTGGGGATGAAATTTGAAGGTATCTCCATCCGGAGAGCACGTACGTAGAGTGGTAATCTCGCTTCCTCGAATTCCTTGAGCTCCAGCATCCCTTTTCTATTTCGGAGTTCGGCATCGCTTTCCGTGACTTTTGAGTTTCCTTTCGTCTCCCTATCTTATCGTTTACATGTTTATGACTTATTTGTTATCGTGTTCTTTATAATGAGGTTAGTTTGTACTACTAGATTTATAGAACCCTTTACATCGGGCTCAAATGTGTCATATAATAGTGTTAGTTATATATATAATATCTCGGATTAATTATGTGAGGTGATAAACGAAAATATGTTTCTCTGTGAACAAAGTAATAAATCTTTATTTGTTAATTAATGCTTAATTGCTAATTAGCCTTACCTGTGAACAAAGAAACGACAATTTATGTTTATTATTCACGTTATTTACATTTTATTTACTATATATTGTCTATTATAAATATCCGTATAATCTCTCATGCTAACTTTCTTTTCTACGTTATATTTCTTACTGCCCGTTTCTCTTCCAAATCTTAACGGCTCTATTTGTAGGTAATAAAAAGAATTTGTAAATAATAAAGGACAATGGAAGGGCGCGTCATGAGACGCACGGCAAATCTACCTGAAGGAAATATACTTTCTTTACATCTCCCCCCCCCCCCCCAGAATAAAATTCCTACAATTTTTAGTCCTTGACTCCATCTTTTGGTATCGGGAAGTAGTTTTGTTATGTGGAAGAATCCGGTTTCTTGTTTTCGTTTTCCTGTTTTTATTTCGTATATAGATTCTGAAATTTTTTTTATTATTTGGAAAGGGCTAATTCTCAATTCGTCTAATTTCTTTCTATTCAACTTATTGACATCTTCTATATATACCAGATCTCTTGTGTTAAACTGGTGATTCTTTCTATTCTCGTTAAATACCTTTTTGTTATATTGATGTGATTTTTTTGTTCTTTCTAGGGCTAGTTCTTTACCTTTTATCCAATTTTCTTTATTATTTTATCTTTTTATTTCTTCAGGTAAAATGCTGGTGTTTGTGCCATCTAACAAATATTTAGGCGTAAAGCCGGTTACTGTATACTTTGTTTCATTATATTTAACCGAACATTCTTTAGCGATCGTTGTCCAAGCTCTTTTTTTTTCTTTCTCGATTATCTTGCCTCTTATTTTGTTTACTAGGGTCTGATCCAGTCTCTCATTCAGACCGTTGGAGAAGGGCGCATTGACAGCCGTAAAAATCAGTTTAGTGTCATTTTTTATTAGGAATTCCTTAAATTCTCTCGAGTTTATTGATCTGCGAGTATTACTCCTATTTTGTCGGTTTCTAGTACTTTATTTATCAGCTTGATGAAATCCGCTGCACTCTGAGTTTTTGATGTTATCATAAACGCGTATCTTGTAAAATGGTTCACCAGCAGGTGGAGGTATCTTTTTGTCAATCTTTGTCCTTCGAAGCCTCCAATGGTATCTATTGACATGATTTCGAACGGTTTCGTTGCCGGTCCTAGTTGTGACATCCGTCCATATTTTCCTTGCCCCCTGGATTTGTTCTTAATGCATATTTCGTAGTTTTGGTAAACTTTTTTTATATTTGCAGTAATACCTTTAGCTGTATAATAAGGAGATATCCTGTTTGTCATTTGTTTGATCCCTATATGATACCATTCAGAATGTATTTCTTTAATTAATTTTAAGCTTAGTTCCATAGATAAGATTATTTTTCCTTTGTTTCTAATTTTTTTATAGAATACTCCGTCTTTTTCTATTAGTTTTCTTTTAGTTCTCTGCAGTGTTCTATCTTCTTTTTGATCTGTTTTTATCTCTTTTATTTCTATTAGATTAACTATTTTTAATATTTCTTTCGAATTTTCGGATGGTTCCAGTACTGGATTTCTACTTAGACTATCTGCTTCAGCGTTATCTTTTCCCGGAATATTTTTTATTTGAAAGTCATATTGTGACAAATAGTATGTTAATTCTCCAAGTTCTTCATCTGTTCTAGCTTTTATGTTCATACCTTCTAATGGTTTATGGTCTGTGAATATCGTGAACTTTCTTCCGATCAGCCAATGTTGCCAATACTTTACCGCTTCCTTGATTGCCAGGCATTCTAAGTAAATTGCTTTTTTTCTCTTTTGTGAATCATTTAGTTTTTTCGAAATGTATGCTACTGGTTTTTCTTTACCATCACTCTGTATTTGTTTAAGTATTGCCACCAATGCCTTCCAGTAATGCATCCGTGTAAATTCTTATTGATAAATTCCTGTCAAATATTTGCAACACTGGTTGAGAACATAATAATTTTTTTATATCTGTGAAAGATTTTTCACACTCTTCAGACCATATAAACTTATCATTTTATCTTAACAGTTTATGTAATGGGTCTAGCAGTATTGAGCTTTTCGGCATGTATTCGTGGTAAAAATTTATTTTTCCGAGAAACTATCTAATATTATTTTGAGTTTTTGGAATGAGAAAATTTTGTATTCAGATTAGATTATCTTCTACTGGTCTTATTGTATTGTGCTCTATTATGTGTCCAAGATATTTCACTGATTCTGTTGCAAATGTACATTTTTTAAATTTTAGTCTGAAACCTTCGTTTACTATTGCCTTCATTACTCTCTCTATGTGTTCTATATGTTCTTCAAATGATACTGAAAAAATTAATATGTCGTCTATGTAATTCTCTGAAAAATCTTTTAATTTATGCTTTCTTAGAATATTAGATAGTATTCTCTGGAAAATGGCTGGTGATGTTCTTAGTCCGAACGGTAGACATGTCCATTGGAAGTACCTCTCTTGTGTAACGAATCCTGTTTTTTGTCTATCTTCAATACGTAATGGAATTGACCAGAAAGCGGAATTTATATCTAATATGGTGAAGTATTTACAGTTTTTTGCTTTTAATATTAAATATTCTATTAATGGGAATGGTTGAGCTTGTGGTGTAACTATCTTGTTTAATTCGCGGAAATCTATACACAATCGTAATCGTTTGTTTTCATCTTTTTTGAATGCTAGAGTTACTGGTGCTGCAAACGGACTATAAAATTCCTCAATTAATTTATTTTCTAATAGTTTTGCTACCTGATTTTCTATCTCCTTTTTGTCCTCTATAGTGCATCTATATGGTCTCTTACTGCAGTATTTATCAACCAGTAAGTCTATTCGAGCTTCGTAGTCTGAAACGGTGCCTACATCATATTTCTTTTTTGCCAATATAAAATTATACTTTTCTATAAGATTTTTTATCTTTATTTTTTTTGTATTGTCCAAGTAATTCAGATCTGATCTAAATTCGTCTTTATTCACTTATTCGTTAAAATTTATTTTAACTTCTTTTATTTCTTTCCTTCTATCCAATGTATTTATATTTTTTTTATCTGTATTTCTCTCTTTTGAGATATCTGTAAGTTTTCATCTTGAGTTAATTTGAATTTCTTTATCAAATCCAACCCAATAATGAAATCTTCAAAGTCATTTCTTTCCACAATAAATAGAGGAATACATCAACGTATTCCTCTTTACCGAAAATTTTTACTTTAATGGTTACTAAACCTTTTGTTTGTGTCACACCATTGACCGTCTTTAAAATTATTTTGTTTTTATCTTTCGTCTCTTTTTCTTTTTTTTTTTTATTTTGACTAGTCTCGAATTTATTAGAGAAACTTGGGAACCTAGGTCATATGTTCTGTTTACTTCTAACTTCTCTTCTAATACTATCTTTACTTTGATCAATGGTATGGTTATTCGTTTTTTTTGTTCTTTGCATAGGTCCACTTCTATCATTGAATTGCTTCCATTTATTCTGGTTTCCTTTCTATTTTCCTTTTTAAATCAACCGGAGTCCTCTGAATGATATCTAATACCCTTGTTTAGTTCTTCACAATTCTTACATGGTTTCTTTTCTTCAAATTTCTTTTCTGTAAAACTGTTCATATTTACTAGATTTTCACATTTTTTAATTTTTTGTAGTAATTCTGTTGAGTTTTGACAATTTTTTCTGTCTATTTTATCTCTTATGAATTCTGGTAATCCTGCTGCTATAAGCATTATCAAGGTCTTTGTACTGATATTATTGTTCACATCCAGTAGTAGTTTCTCTTTCCTCATAGCGTACTCCAATAGTGAACCTACTTTATATCTGTAGGATATGGCGTATATACTTGTATTCCATCCCATGTCTGGAAATGATTTCTAGAATCTCTGTTTCCATTCGTTCCAATCAGCCTCTATTGTCAACGCTGTTAGTGTTGCTGAGTGCCAGTCTAAACATGCCTTATGAAGGAATAATCTTAGAATTTCAATTTTTGTGTTATCTTCTTTAATTTGGAATCTTTGACATTCTTTTTCAAACGTCTCCAACTATTGTTCTGCATTTGAGTGTCTACATCCAAATTTTTCGATTATGAATTTTTCCGATATACCCTTTAAATCTGTTTGGTATTTTTCTTCTATGTGGTTTCTATTATGTTTGTTTATACTATTTCTTTTGGATATAGATCATTAAACATTATATTGCCATTTTCATCAAAATACATCCATTTCCCGTGTGCATTTAATTCATATTTTTCTTTTTTGGCCTCTTTGATTAAGGCTTTTTTCCATTATAGTTTTTTGTTTTTGTTAGTTCGCTGCGGTTACTGACAAATTTTTCATTTTCTGGTAACATATATTTTTCAGTGTCCTCAGTTGTGATAGAGATTATGGCAATCACGTTTGTCTTTCTGTCGCTCGGTGATGTCACACATTTAAATGCGAATTGTAGTTTTCTTTCTATTATAAACCAACAATTGTCATTTTATAATATCTCGCATTGATTATGTGAGGTGATAAACGAAAATATGCTTCTCTGTGAACAAAATAATAAATTTTTATTTGATAATTAATCTTTATTTGCTAATTAGTCTTACCTGTGAACAAAGAAACGACAATTTACGTTTATTATTCACACTATTTAAATTTTATTTAATACATATTATCTAGTATAAATTTCCTTATAAACTCTCGTGCTAACTTTATCTTCTATGTTCTTTTTTCTACTGCCCGTTTCTCTTCCAAATCTTAACGGCTCTATTTGTAGGTAACAAAAAGAATTTGTAAATAACAAAGGACAATGGAAGGACGGGTCATGAGACACACGGCAAATCTATCTGAAGAAAGTATACTTTCTTTACATATATATATGTAATGATCTTGGTTTGTACGTTTCTTTTAATAAAAGTTTTTTTTTTTAAATTTAGATAATACGTAAGCGTAAGCTGTCCCCTTTTGTTCCTATACATAGTAATATAAAAAGAAGATTTTTTATTTACAGGTTTTAATTTTTACGTGTGAGAAGGGAGCGGGATGTAATACATTGTATGTCAAGTGGTTAAAAAATCAGCTACAACAAAAAATAATTTGCTGTTGCTGCCTATCGATCAAGTGACATTCTATTATTAGCGTGGAAAGATAAGAAAATAGTCACTGTACTAAGCAGCTACGATACCTCGGACACGAAAACTATAGAAAGATGGATGAAAAAAGGTGGCACCGTCAACATTAGCAAACCAAATGTTATTATAAATTACAATATGAATATGGGAGGTGTCGATAAGGCCGACCAATTAGCAGGTTCATATTGTTTTATGAGAAAATCTTGCAAATGGTGGAGAAAAATGTTTGGTGGAGAAAATTCTGGTGATAAGAAGTTTGCGCAATCAATAGCTACATCTTATATAAGGTGTCAGGTAGAAGAGAAAATAAGACGCGTATGTTATATTTTATGTTTGTCCGAAAGTTGGTGGAAAAACTTGTAGGTGATTTTCGTGACAGAGCATCTTCAAAATCAGCAAGACCACCGTCCTCAGATAAAGAGAAAAGGCTTAATGACAAACTACATATATTGTAACATTGTTAGAACATAAAAAGTAAAGATTGTTCTGTATGTTCAAACAGAAAAATCCAGAGCGGAAGATGCCAAACTAATTACTTTTGCGACACGTGTAGTCGAAAACCAGGACTTCATGTTGGAGACTGTTTTGAAAGATACCACACAATGAAGAATTATAAAATATAATTTTTATATAAAAACATAACATTAAAACATATTATTGTGTAAATATATATCTAAAATTTGTTTATCCTTCATAATCTTGCACATTATATATCACTGCTCGTTCAACAAAAATTAATTCCGATCAATATGATACCCATGTATGTAAATTTAATATGACTGCAAAGAGTTAATGATCTAATTTAAACGACTAAATATAGCATAAAGCGTCAATAACAGCATAATTTTTGGTAATAACGCAGTCAGTAACTATGATATGAAAACGAAAATAAGACTATAAGAATAAATAGCATAACAAGTAGCCATATCTGTACGGAAAGTTCGCTCAATATAAATCTTTTTGAGAAACCAGTCCGCTTTCATTTAGTTGAATCGATTTTTCTCATAGAGCAGGACGGAATTCTGAAGTGAATCCCTAAAAGAAGTCGGTGCAAATGTGAATTACGCCAAAGGACGAATTCTTGAGTTAGGAAATATTATTCGTTGATAGGGAACTAATTCATATCGCCGCTAGGAACAGTATTTTATTTCGGTGCCACGTAGAGAATAAAGAAGTTAGGAAAGGATATATTCCAAGATTGTAATCATTACCAGAAATATATACTAGAGACTTGCTAATTAAAAATGAGCAAAGATGAGCATATTTTACGACTATCTACGAGGATCATGAGATTGTCATGCCAACGCTGATATTACTAGAATGTACAATGTATGAAAATTAATTACAGTGTATCAAAATTCGGATGCCAAAATATTGCAGCTAGCTTCAAGATCATTTCGTTAATAATTACTAGAATTATCAGTATAAGCCTTAGAATAATGAAATTAATAAAAGTGATAGGACAGGTTAAATAGAATCATTATTGTCTTTGGAACATTTAAACGAGGAAGAAAGGAAAAAATGTGTTGAAGCTTTTGACAGATAGCTCAGACTGTTTTATCTAGCAGGAGAAAGTTTAACACTAGATTTACGGGACCCGTCAATTTGACGAATTACAAACATCGAAATGAAATAGCCAAGAAACCATAACATTAATTTTAACCATTTTGCATCGTAAATTAATCATTTCATCCAAAGAATTTATAGACACAATTATTTTTTTCCTAAGTCTTATAAATTTTGAAATTTGTATGTAGTATACCTATTTCTACGAAACCCGTCAAATTAACTGGCTAGCTGACAAAAGAGAAAAGCCGATTGTATAGTCTGAGTTTTAGTCTTTGTCGTCATCTTTGTCTTTTTGTCTGAAATTGCTTATCTTATCGCTGCAGAAACCTTTAAAACAAGAAGCAATGTTCAGTATAATTGTTGCAGTGACCGAGTAAGAATGTTTTTCAAAGATAGTGTGTACAATGTTCATTTATTGTAGACAGTCTTCGTTTATTGTATTTACAATAGGGTAATTGAATTTGGGCACAGTATTTTTTTATTTTGACCAATCCCCCTTCTTTTCTATCAGGAGTAAATCCAGGAGATATAATAAAATATTAAACAGAATTGTTAATATCAATGAAGATTATTCTGAGGATACTTCCGAAGAAGATCAGTATGAATTAGACCAAAGCGAAGATGAGAGTGAAAGTTTTAAATATATTGAAAATGGAGAGATAGAAGTATCTTCGAATAGTGAAGAGGAAAACTTTTTGAAAGTGTGTCGTAACAAGAAGAGAATGCGTATTCTTTCTAGTTTTGACTTGGAGGATGAGAGGATGAGTATCCCAAGCACATCCCAAAATGTAATGAGTGAAATTGAAATTGTAGTTGACGGGACACAGTAGACAAAACTGAAAGCAGGCGGATCTGAAAGTAGGACGCCCGTTCGTATGATATTCAAGGATATCACAGGGCCTATTGGCTACGCCAAGAAAAATATTATGGTGGGTTGTGTAACTAGTGCTTTCGAATCAATAATTGACAGACACATAATGGAACACATAAAAGATTGCACTGAAACGGAGGCACATCGAGTTTTGAAAAAAGACTGGACGATCACAGTTGCTGAGTTACGTAGTTTTTTAGAAATTCTATATGACCGGGGCGCATATGAAGCGAGATCATTGAAAGCTTTTTATTTATGGTTGAAAAAATAGGGACCAGCTTTCTTTGCAAACATAATAAGCAGAGATAAATTCACAGAAATTCTGAGATTCATACACTTTGACAAAAAGAAAAATCAACAATCCGAAAGATTACAAATAGATAAATTTGCACTGATATCCGAAATATGGAACAGATATATAAGCAATAGCTAGGCTTGTTTAAGCCATATGAAAACATATCGATAGATGAACAATTATTTCCAACGAAAGTCTGAAGCAAGTTTACGCTATGTATGCCAAATAAACCTCATAAATTTGGCATTAAGTTTTGGTTAGCAGTTGACGTCCAAACAAAATATATTTTGAATGGTTTCCCTTACATGGGGAAAGATGACACTCGATGCTCAAAATCGTTGGGCGAGTTTGTAATATTAAAATTAGCCGAACCATATCTAAAACAAGGCAGAAATATAACAATTGATAATTTCTTTACAAGCATCCTGCTAGCTAAAAAATTGCTTGCAAAAAAACAACTTTGGTTGGGATTATTCGGCCTAATAAAAAAGAATTGCCAAAACCAGCGAAGGAAAAAAAGGACAAGATGACTTTGTTTTCCTCACATTTACATAAGTCAGAAAACTGAACGCTTACTGTGTATAAAAGTAAACCTAAGATAATAGTCATTCTTCTAAGCATCAAACATACAAATGTACAAATAGAAAACAATTATAAACGTGTTCCAGAAACTATTACTTTTTATAATAAAACAAAGTTTGATGTACACGTCGTTGACCAGATAGCACGCAAATATAGTGTGAAAGCAGAGAGTTTCCAATGGCACCTTCAAGTTTTTTCAATATATCAGATTTCGTAACGATAAACGCGTGGATATTATATAAAGAGTCCATCGGATCGAAAATATCCAGAAAAGAGTTTATATTTTATTTAGCCGAGGAATTACATGAAAAAGACAAGAAGAACATTTGTTAAAGAGCAGACGCTTCATTTCTATCACCTTCAACGTTAAAAGTGTGAAAAAGTTGTCAAGTGGATTACTGCAAAAAAAAAATAGAAGCAATAATTGTTGTATATATTACAAAAAGATCGTATGCGGAAAATGCACACACAAAATTCAGCATATTTGTAAAAAATGTGCTTAATAAATATAATTACTCAATACCGTTAATATTATTGTTATCATTTCTGTGATAATTAAAAAAAAAAGATTTATTAATAATTTATTTAAACGTAAAACCTAATCAATTCAGACTTAACTTGAAGACATCAATTTTTTAAAGAAAATGAGTATTTTCGTTTACCCGTCAATTTGACGGGTGCTCGTAGAGATAGATATATAAGAAACGCCTAATATTATGGAACATCCGGATACTATCTTACAGGATCATTACGATAATGAAATTCCAATAAATGTAAAACAGTATAGGTTCCAACCGGTACACAGGGACGAAATGAATAAACAAACACAGGAACATTTAGAGTATGAAATTATTTAATCGTCACTTTCATCGTACCATTCTTCAATTTGGATGATTCCAAAGAGTGTGACTCAAAGGGAAATCCAACATGGAGGATGGTAATTGACTACAGAGGGCTAAACGAAAAAACCATTGGCAATCTTCTGTCAAGCATCATAGAAATATTAGATCAGTTAGGCTACGCAAAATATTTTTCAATTTTCGACTTAAAATCGGGTTTTCATTAAATCCAAATATATCTGAACGACACACAACAGCATTCAACAGTCACAAGACAGCATTCTCGAAGTTGCATGGCCCCTTCGAATTTGCGCGAATGTTAGTCGGCTTCAAGAATGTTCCGGACACATTTTAACGCCTTATAGAACTCGTTTTGACAAGACTCCAAGCCGATGAAATGTTCAATTATCTGGACGATATAGTATTGTATGCAAAATCACTTCAAGAACACGAGATAAAATTTAACAAATTAACCCTTTATGAACCCGTGTAACTTTCAAGTCACATTTTAATTTATCGAGATTTTACCAAATAATTATAGCTTTTTTCATGAGATGGCGCATAAATCTTAATTCTATAATGTTGTCAAGACAAGCAATATAATATTTATGATCGTTGTTAGGTTCATCAACCTGAAATAACAAAATAAATGCTGTGCAAACTGTCCGCAGTAAATATAAGCGAAACCATTTGATATTATTTATGCTTCTGTGAGTGATTACAAAACTAAAAATAGTGCACATAATAGCTCTGGATTCGTATATCAATAACAACCTATTTGTTTGCATTTCAATTTTCAATTTGTTACTGTTTATTTATGATACAGTTTTGCAACTTTGAGGTCACAGTGGGCTATTAAGGCAGATTTCGGTACATTTAGAATAAAGCTTGTGCTTTCTCCTATTTTCAGATTTATACATTATATACCCAAAATATGAATACAAAATCACATAAAAATAACAGAGGAATTACAATTAGACGCATTAGCGGTAATAGGTCCAACGATTCCTTATTAGATTCTGAGTCCGATGAGGATGTAATATTATTTCCCCGACGACGAATAAATGTTATTGATAGTGATGAAGAATTTACTACTCAATCCTAGTTAAATAAGGAAGATGCAGGAACACAAAAAATTGTTTGGCAACCACTATCCCAGACGAATAATAATAATTGTTATCGCCCTTGGAAAGGAGATTGCCCTAACGTCCCTGAAGCACTCCATTCTCCTATGACCAATTTTCGACAACTATTTGATAAGGAAATTATAAGCAATATAGTTGACTATACCAATATGTATGCACTGCAATGTGATCCAGCAAAACCCATTGCTGTTTCAGTGAATGAAATCCAACAATTCTTTCCCTGCTGTTCTTTTATATTCATTTACGGATTACCGAGAATTGAATTATATTGGAATTCAAAGACAAAAATGTCTGCTGTTGCCAATGAGTCTACTATGAGTCGTACGCGATGGAGAAAAATAAAATCAAAAATACATTTTAGTAGAAAGTTACAGGCCAATGCAACAAACAATGCAAAAGTGACCGATAGTTTACAAAAAATAAGACCCATTCTGGATAAATTGGTGAAAAATTTTAATCACATTCCGATGTCTGAACACGTATGTGTTGACGAGCAGATTATACCGTTCAAAGGAAGACATAAGCTAAAAAACTATATGCCCAAAAAACCTAAAAAATGGGGCTACAAAGCTTTTTTACTGTGCGACTCATCAGGACTCATTTATAATTTTGAAATTTACACCGGCAAAGTGATACATGATCCCGAATTACCTAATGTCGGAAGTAGTGGTAATGTCGTATTACGTTTAGCAAAAATTATACCCAAACAATTATTTTACAAAATTTGTTTCGACAATAGGTTTTCAACGTTGCCTTTAGTAACTGAGTTAGAAAAATTAGGAATTCAGAGTGTTGCAACTGTGCGGTCAAACCGAGTGAATTTTCATTCGATAAAGTCATGAAAACTAAGGACAGAGGAAGCTATGAGATTCTTTCTATATCTATTGATAGGGTCACCATAAATGCAGTAAAGTGGTACGACAATAAGGCTGTTCATTTGATGAGCACGTTTTGCGAAGTTGAAGCAATAGACATAGTGAAAAGGTGGGACAAAAAAATAAACAGAATGATCGATGTACAACGACCAAATACAGTGAAAACATACCAACAAATGGATGGAGTAGATTTAGTTGATTCGTTGATAGCGTTGTATCGAATAAAAATTTGATCAAAGAAGTGGTACCACCGTATTATGTTTAGATTTGACGGTGGTCAATGCTTGGCTCTTATATAAGCAAGATTGCTCATCGCATTCTGTAAGCCCCGGCCGTCAGAATAGTTTATTGAAATTTAAACTTGACATTGCATCTTGTTTATGTCAGAAACACAAAGAAACCCAGAAGGAAAGGAGGCGTCCTACTTCAAATGAGGTATATAAACAATTGCAAAATAAAAAAAAAAATGACCAAATACAACGCTACCTGTAAAAGACGTGCGAAAAGATGAAGTGGCATATTGACCAATTTTTTCGGATAACAGAGGACGTTGCAAAGAGCCCGGATGTAAAGGAGTTCCCAAAATTAAATGTCCCAAATGTAATGTATATTTATGTTTGACGCCAAGTGCAAACTATTTTGTGGAATTCCACACTTGAGTTTTCAAACACAGAAATGCGAACATTATAGGCCGTTTTGACCTGAAAGTCACATAGTGAATATACTGAAATAAAATTGTTTAAACAGAAATTTTTTTTCTTCATTTGCATAAATAGGTTTATAATTGCTGATTTTTTGTTCCCAGAATTTTTTTGGATTTAAAACAAAAATTCGGTCCATAGAGGATTAATAAAAGGGTTAAGGGCGACTAACTTCAAGCTGCATCCGGACAAGTGTGAGTTTTTGAAGAAGGAAGTAGCATATTTAGAACACATTATTGGAGAACGCATGGTAAAATCGGATTCAAAGAAATTAGACGTGGTTAAGAAATTTCCGCTACCGCAGTAGGTCAAGAATATTTATAGGGCTCACCGGATATTACTGTAGGTTCATACCGGGATTTTTAAAAATGTCTAAACCATTGACCGATCTATTAACCATGGCGCTCCGAGCGCCACATATATGCAGCATCCACTCGACGATCTGTGGGTACGGGCGCCGCATCTACGCGGCATCCACACCACGACTTCTGGGTACGAGCGCCGTATATATGCGGCATCGAAATGATCTGTACAAGTGTCATCTATAGTCGATGGCAACATTTTTCGTTATCGGCAGAGCATTTTCCGTTGATTTTATTGACATAATGGATTAATCAATTAGTAGAACTTTTTAAAACTGCTCTTTGTTGAAGTCACATCCAAACGTATTACGCAATAAACTACAAACATCAAGGCGATCGTTTACTGTTTTATACCAAATATTCTATGGAATCCATTCGGCAGTAAACGATTTTACATATTTGGTTTTTACAGGAATTAGGAATAGATCGGCTTAAGGTATAATTCTTAACTCTTAAAAATTAGAATTTTCAGGTTAGGGTTTTGTTTGAAAATATATTTACAAAAATAGTTTAGGCCCTTTCAGAATGAGTACAAAGCATAAAAATAGTATTATGTTTGAAACTGAAGTAAATAATTCTGAAAATGAAAATAATGTCCATCGGTGTAAAAGATGACGGAGAAATAATATATGCAGCACTTCAGAATCAGAAGCAGAGTTAATTGATGATAATACAAAGGACACTAAGTGCAACATAAGTTGGACATCGAAAAATTTCGCACCATGTATTCATAAATTTTCTTCAGAAAATTCAGGACTGAGGAAGATCGTCAAAAATTATCGATTATTTCGAATTGTCTTCTTATCAAGAGCTCGTAAAATATATTGTGGATGAGACCAATTATTACTCGCCTCAAAAGAGCAATAACAACATGGACACTCTAAAAAACACGACACTAGAGGAGATGTACTGTTTCTTTGCGTTGTCACTACTCATGACACGTAATAAAAAACTAGTACTACACAAATATTGGAGTATTGATAAATACTTACGCAGTAGTATTTTTAGTGAAGTAATGACCAAAGATCGGTATCTTTGGATACTACAGATGATACATTTTAGCCGTCAACAAGAGCCCGCTGATAATCGTCTATATAAAATAAGTGACATAATAAACATGCTACGAAAATCGTTCTGCGAAACATTTTATCCGTATGAAAAAGTTTGCATTGATGAAAGCTTGATGTTATACAAAGGTGGCCTGTCCTCCAAGCAGTACATTCCCTCGAAAAGGAATCGATTTGGAATAAAATCATACATACTCTGTGATTGCAAAACAGGTTATGTCCAAGACCTTATAGTTTACGAAGGAAAGTCAATTGTTACAGAAAGTGACATCAGTGGAATTGGAAAATCAGGTGCAATTGTTTTATCACTCTTGTCACCATACTTAGGCCAAGGTCACATACTATACACTGATAATTTTTATTCAAGTCCAGCATTATTTAACTTTTTACACGATAACTGTACGAATGTATGCAGCACTGTAAAAACAAGACGTCAAGGAATGCCAACGATGGAAGAGCGATTGAAAAAAGGAGAGGCATGTTTTCATGCAGCAAAAAATTTGCTAGCGGTGAAGTGGATAGATAAAAAAGAAGTCCATATGGTTTCCACTATACATACTGTAAATTTTGAAGCAGTATCGAGATATGAAGGGGAACAGAGTATCCAGAAGCCGCTAAAGTGGTATCGGAAATTTTTCTTCCACCTCATAAAAATCTGTGTGTGGAATGCATATTGTATGTATAAGCACAATCGAAGAGAAACAATATCGATGGCAAAATTTCATTTGACGCTGATAAAACAGATAGTCTAAAAGGATCGTCACAATGCAACGGGACGTCAAGGCAGACCCGCTGATAATCAGATGAGGTTAACTGACAGGCATTTTCCTACATTTTGTAAGCTGAAAACAGAAGACGGAGGTGTATAATTTATAGTAAAAATAATAAAAGAACGGATTCGCGGTATGAGTGCAAAGATTGCGATGTTGGCCTTTGTATAAATCCTTGCTTCCAAATAAATTGCACAGAATTACATTATTAGTTTTTACATATTTTTTACATATTTACATATTTTGTTACATATTTTCTACATATATTTTACGTATTATATTTACACATTATATTTTAATAATTTTCGTGTCGCTATTAATTATATTAAAGATTTAATTGTTAAGCTTTGTAATTATATAAATACCTATGTTACGTATAATTTTGTATTTTGTATTTTAATAATTTTGTAAGTCCTTTCATATTAAAAATGTAAATATACTTATTATATTAGAGCAATGAATGTTCTATACAGCACAGTTCCTATTTAAGATTTAGAACAACATGTATATAGAAACCACGCGCACTGTGCATATTTCCGGCGCGAGTTTTCGTTGAGTGGCGGTACTTCGGCGGACGGGGCTATCGTAGCGAAAGGATTAATGTATCCTCTCATTAACACATTCCGTGGCAAGCCGTTTTTGCCCGACTTGTCGTTCGGGCCATTTGATGTTTTGACTATAGATTGGTATATTATCACACAATATTTCTTTGCATCATCAATCCATAAGCTTGTTTAGAATAATTATCATAACCTGGTGGTTCTGCAGTCAGTTCGATTGTAAAAGTCAGTCATTTCGAGACTTATCGATTAGTAAAAAGAACCCGCTATATTCGAATTTGTTAAGAAAAAACGAAGGAAATAAAATATTTAATAAAAAAGAAAGTAAGTAGGTAAACATATGGAGGTAATATTTTTGGTTTTTCATTTGTTTCTGTTGAGAAACAAGTCTCTATTATTAACTTTCATTAATTTATTCTTGCATTTTTTAATTTTTTATTTGATCGAGTGATTCAACTTTCAATTTTTTTCCCTAATGATATGCAATATGAAAGTATAAAACACAGATAGTTCCAATTCTATTTCCAATGAAATAGAACTCCCATTTAGTATAAAACGTTCGCGCAGATTTATATTATATTATCATCTGATGAGACAAGCAATGTTACCGCGCGTCATAGATCGAAATGCCACCGAATTGTATATAGTTGCGAAAGTGAAGATGAAGCACAAAATATTGCTGATAATTTAACAGATGAATGAATAAATCCAAGTGGAAATTAACCTTCACTTATATCATTCATAGGTACACCTGGAATAACATTATCGGATTATTTGTGGAAAGAAGATTTTTACTTACTTCTTGTTACCGAAGAAATATTCCAAGACAGAATAGAACAGACTAACATTTACGCGATGCAAACATTGGCTCAGAAACAGTCATATTTTTGAACGACATGTTCATCTTAAAAATCAAGTCATGTCAAGGCAAAAACTAGAAGATTAGTGATGTTCTGTAATCTAAACAAGTCGTTTTTATACATTTCTTGCATTAAAAAAGTCAACAATTACATGTAATTATTAATTATTATATAGATAACAATTAATCAAATTTAAGTACTTTGTTCTATACTAGATTATTTATAATATTTTATTCTTTTAGTGGAAATATATTTTACAGAATTAAATTTGCCATAAAATATATTTTTAGCACATTAAATAAACATGTCTTAGTGTACCATTTATGATACACTTGGCTTGAAGATCAAGATTAATGTATACCATAAATGGTATACGTGGCACAGAGCATGTTAATGTTACGCAATAGATTCGCGCAAGAAAGGCGATTTTTTTAGAATGACTTTACTCGTCATTTTGTCTGAACAATGTTATCATTTAGTTTAATCATTGTTTATAATTTGAAGATTAGTTTATACGTACTTTTTGTTCCCAGATCGTCTACTGATATTGACCTTGTAGTTTTTCATTGTCCTTTATATGTCATTGCAATACGAAATTTGCAACAAAAATCTTGGTCTGTTGTAAGTCAATTCCAAAGTATTTATTTTCAAGCTTTCTATTCGTGGGTTAAGAAATTAAAACGAAACCATCGAATCAGCCAACGGAAAGTAAGAAATTATGTGATAAAAATTTACACGTGTATCACCAGATAGTCTATAGCTACTGACGGTATTCCCAAAATAGCTGTTACCTTAGCTTATATGAGTACACTGAAATGCTCCAAAACTTCGCTACATGAACTTATCAGCACCACATGAATAATTGTCTATGTGGCTTAGATTGTACTTTGTGCTATATCGACGATTTAATAACTTCAGACACTCGAGAAAAATACTTACAATACATTAGGACAGTTTTCAATATCCTAAGAAAAAATCGACGCAATCCTATATTAATCTAGACAAGTGACAATTTTGTAAAGAAAAGGTCATCTATCTATACAGCTCCATTCATCAGTAAGACTATTAAGTTTCTCAGAGCACAATCACGATAATTCTCAACCATATCAAACCTAAGATTATTGTTGATCTTAAGCATTTTTTTGGGATGCTATACTATTGGAGGCATTGCCTCTCTCATATTGCTCGTCATCAAGCAGCACTTTACAAATTTTGAACATGCTGGAAAGCTAGAAATTGATCAATAAAGTCGACCATCGTCCTTCTATCCATCGATTGTTACAACAAGTTAAAATATCTCCAAGGAAACTTTTTTGTCTGGATTTTATCAATTTATTTCTCAACTGATTCATCTCTCTTTCGCATTAATACCATTACTATTTCATTAACCTTCAATATTACACACTTCAATGTAATCACAATATCAGAATAAAATTGTCTTTTACATCACTGCTAATAGCCATTCCAACATTCACCTGGACGTCATTACGTTATTTGTAATAGATTAATTTCAAATTTTCGATCGATTTATCAAGTAGCCCTTTGTTATTTCTGTAAGAGATATTGAAGTGTAAATAATTATTGAAGCTTTTTATCATCACTAGATCTGTTACTTTAGCACCACTTTCGCTATCACCAGAAGTATACAGTTCAAATTATCACTTTTCTCGAAACTTGCGAACATTATAGGAGCACGAAAAATCAGAATTACGTCGTATCACTCCCAGTAAAGTGGAAAGGTTGGAACTACTTAAGGTGTAAATTTAAGATAGTCCTAATGTGCAAGCCAACTGTATCCTCTGGATACAACTCTTGTGACTATGCTTCTAAATTTACACAGTCTTTAAAGAGAACCTTGGCGCTTCATCAGAAATGCTCTTTGACAAGTCATTACGGCAGATTTTCTTACAGTCAAATATGAATCATCGTATCACAACTCCTTTTTGTATAAGCTTAATAAACAATTCGATACCATTAAACTTGTCCTGACTTCCAATTAATCCAAAATCAAACAATTTATTCATAGTAGGTTGAAAGTGTTCTCATATGCTTACTTGAGTTGATCAGATTCCCTTGATAATACTCTACTCCGGGCCTCACAGAGTGTCTATGTTATTCTATTCTTCGTATTATCTTAATTATTAAACTCCTTATCATGTGACTCCTTATCATGCTTTGCGTAAATTTTATTATAAATATATCTTTTATATGACAGACAGTGTGCTGCGCTCGCTCTCTAATTAGTCTTTTTCTTTTCAGACTCGGTTTTTTAGAATATTTTCCCTTTAATAAAGAATTTGGATAAATAACTATCTTAAGTGTATAATACCACATTAATTCGTCACTGTCAATAAATCGACAGAATATCTATAGAATATCATAGAAACGACTTATAGGAGGAAAAGAACTAGGCATGAGTATTCCACAATAGAGAAATTGCAATACAAAAATTTCATTGAAGAAACTCCAATCATCTCACCCTTTCTGAACTTGTGATTATCCTTTTTTGCGTCGTGCACCAAGTTAAAGAAACATCAGGAATCAATCCATTCTTACTTTTTCTTGATCCAACATTATTTATTCATCGCCGCTTCGTTATCTATCGACAAACTTGGCTGTCATCTTCAGTAATAACGTCACCAACTTTCTTGGAGCGCATCACCAATTGCACGAGCTAGATCGTCTGCTCAGTACCACAGTCCATCAACAGCTTCTTAGCGACGGCGCATCCATCTTCAATACTGACTGACAGTCCATTCCTCCACCAGTCAATCTGCACTCAAATGAATTGCAGGAGGCAGTTATCAAATCAACTAAATACAATGTCAGGAAAACTATCGGCGAACAGAAGCTGACTACTCTTATATTCAATTCCACGCACTTTCTTCTGGTTTTCATATCAAGAGCAGGGGTGTGATCCTTAATTTAAAGACATAGTGACAAATTCTGACGAACAAACGCGTAAACGAGACTTGTGGACTTATAGTCTTACAGGACTTTTGGAAAAACTGAAGCAGCGAGTATTAAGTCTATACACACTATTACAACACAGCTCCTAGTTGCACTTAGATGCCATCATCTCTCCAGGCACCATAACGTTGATAAAGGCGCATTCCCATAAATTAGGACGTTGATCACACCACTCAATCTTCCTGGGGCACAACAGGATAACCGCATCGCCAGCGTTTGCACATCTGGTTTGCACACCATTCGGCTTCCGTTCTGCAAGCTAGACCTGCTACTATCTCAGTAACTATTATCTGTAATCATCTGGTTTTAATCATAGTAGGTAACAATTCTACTTCATGATAGATGGCACCTTTACTAGATGTTATTTCCCGTTGAGCGTTGGTATCCTTTCAAGGCTATATAATCGTACGACATCCTCGATTTTATATGCCCTGTCGAGCTTCAAACCGCCAATTTTTTCTCTGATTGCAGTTTGATAAAGATCTATCATTATATCTACTATAGCTCCTTGTGCTTTGGGCTTTGTCCATGCGTCATATACAATATTGTCAAAACTTTGTAGCAACGATCTTGTTGCGAATTCGTTTCAGCCATTTCGGAATTTCTGACAAGTCAGTTCGCCAACCATCTTGGTTCCGCATATCTCTTGAACCGTAGTTAAAAATACGGATAGTACTACGTTATTTGTTTATTAATGTAAAAAACAATATATTCTTCTTCTACTTTCTTCTACTACTTCGAATCTATCATCTAAATGAAACATTTTTTGCCTTTTCAAAATATAACTATTTGAAATCCTTTTATGCTAATAATTTTCACACAACTGAATATAGCTGAGTATTTTGCCGCATCACCAATAAATATAATTTATTCGATGTAATATATTAAAAATGTAAGAATGATGATAAAGATTTTCAAAATTTAAACTAGCTGTTACAAATTACAAATTGTAAAAATATAATAATATAAAATATAAAATAAGTGAATAACATTTTTCAAATTTGCTACTTTCATTTTCTGCTATAAAATTCGAATTCATAAAATTATTGGAAAGCTGCAAAAAAATAGCAATAAAATGCATTTTTTATAATGCATTTAATTATATTTTAAATATGAAGATTCAATTTTAAATATGCAGTTTTATCAACGATTATTTAAAAATTGAGCAAATTTTTTAGTAAACTTCTTAAATATTTGATCAAGTAAATGCGCTCAAATCGATTAGTTTTTTCCAAATAAGAACGTTATAGATGATTATAATCTTCATTTTTCTCAATTCTCGTGGATAAAATCATGTTGTTCCCGAAATCATTAACAAATTACAGTATTGCAAAAACCAATCGACTTTTGTGTATCGCTATTTATTTATACAGTCTCCCAATAATTGATAATACTAATTATATCTACTTATTGCCATTGTTAACATTAAATTAAAACCTTCGCTGAACAATTTACAATAATGAAGTTTCAACAAATCGATTACACAGATATATAATATCGTAGAATTAACACTCGTAGAAATGATCAACAGAACTTTTTTTTAAATATTTATGTTAATGACGTTGCGTTTGCAAGAACTTATACCTACATTTCAGTGACACCAACTGCGTAGTTATAACGAAACTATTTTCATTATAAAGTATAAGTAATCCTCGTATAAGGCGGTACTTAAACAATACGGCTTGGATATATCGCGGTTTTGGAATTAAAAAATTTTAACTTGTTACTTTATATATTTTTAAAAATACTTATATGCATTAGTTTTTAATTTTTCGTATGTTGGCATAAAAAAATCGATGAAATGTTTGAAGATCGTGATCTGTTCGTAACTTTTACAATTTTATATATGTACTATCATTTACTTCATACTTTGTATGTTATCTTAGGTTTATGAATTACTTTAATTAAATAAAAATGTATTTTTTTTGTCATGTTATAATTTAAAAAAATATATAAAGTATAAAATTTGAAAAGAACTGCAAACAATTTGAAAAGGATTTGCAACGATTTTTTTTATTATATCCGAGTCTCGCTTAATATGATTTATACATTTCTATGAAATAGAACATCAGCGTTATACGAGGGTTACTTATAATCGAAAATAAAACTGATTGAAGATAGTATGCAAATTATAGTGAGAATAGTGAAAGTGAAAATGAATTTATAAGAAATGTAAAAAACGTAAAGAAACGTAATACCATATCCTAACTATTCAGAACAAATAGAGGACTCAAAACTGACGGATGAGAGGATATAGAAGAAACGGACCATTTACCATTTAGCTTTTCTTTTAAAACTTTTCCGCGAACCGCAGGATAACAAGTACTTCAGGGCATAAAAGAATCGTTGGATTTTATAAAATTATATATCACGATATTGATGGATAAAACAATATCATATATATTGAAGGATAAAGTAATAAAAGACTAAAGAATATGCAAAACAGAAAATAAGTGAAAACAATTATCTAAAAATCAATTAAGCATTCGTAGTAGATGTAACACATGAAGAATTTATGGCTTTTATATTGGAATAATGCTTACTTTAACTTTTATCGCTTCGTTGGCTCTGCTACGGAGCTATCGTTCGTTTGTTCCTTAACACTAAACCTACCACGTGCTGTGAAATGAGCGTTTTTAAAATTTCGTCCAAGATTTCCTGTATACAATGTTATTGTATCGCCATTTAACTTCATGACTTTTCCTATATTAACACTTTTGCTACGGCAGTGTGCTCCATCAGAGTGACACCGCTGATCAGGCCACTGTGCCGTCGAAGTAGCGCCATTGAACGGAGCATCGATGCACATCGATGTGCGGTATGCCTAAAAACAAGAATATCGCACGGTTGAATATCAAGCAGTATCACGCTGACGCCGTCTATAGACGACGCTCGTACACACAGATCGTCGCGCGGATGCCGTCTATAACCGACGCTTGTAGCGAAAGGGTTAATATATGTACAACCCATTTTTCAATATTCGCAACTTTTTTTATTGTTCACTTTCTGAAAAAAATTCATAGCCTGACTGGCCTATCACGAGTGGTCATTTGATCACTTGCACAGTTCATGTTATTTGCAACGAAATTTTCTGGAAATGTATTTCTAGAATTATTTTAAAAGTCTATTGTCTTTGTCTTATATATTACCTTATCCACTATGTAAAAAAATACGCAATTCGAAAAAGTATCTAGCCGTCTTTGTACAACAGTACGATCTTGTGATCCTATCATAAAACATTAAAATTCCATAGAGTCTCTTACGTCTACAGAGTGTATAACAGAGTGAATTACGTGTTATAAATGCTGGTTTCAACAAAATGAACAGAACTAACAATATTTTGTAATAGGATTAAAATTTGAACTTTTTTCTATTTATGTATCCATTTTTTGCCTTCCACCAGTTCGGTTTATATTTTTATGTTTTAGTTTTTATTTTATTATTTGTATATTCATCCTAAAAATGTCTAGACAATCGAAGAAAATCAATTTATTCAACGAAATATATAATATCGACGAAGATTGTTCGGAAAATGACATAAAAGTCTAATAGCGGATTCATAATATTTTCAGAGAAACATCAGGAACCGACAGACTACACTAAACAAAATATTAGAGAAAAGTGTCGGCATTTTCCTTGATTATTGATCATAACACAATCGAGTGACTTAATGTGCATAAGAAAATGCATAGAATTAGAAGTACTTCAAGTGTTGAAAACAACATGGGATTTATCTATTGCAATATTATATTGCATTTATTGGACTTCTGTATACATGCGGCGCACATGAGGCTAAAGACATATCATATTTATAGAATAATAAACGGAATCCAAAATATTTTTGGACAACAATGAGTCGAAATAACTACATAAATTATAAGGTTTATTCGGTTTAACAATAGAAATCAACGAAACCAACTCCTACAAATCGATAAATTCGCTTTGATATCTGGCACATGCATATCGAGAGCAGACAAAACTGTAATAAAGCAAGACAATATCTTTCTATAGATGTACAATTGTTTCCAACGAAAACACGGTGTAGATGTATTCAATGCATGCTCAATAATGATACCTTCCATGGTACCTTATTGAAGAGGTAATAACTCTACTTTTAGCACGGAAAGATAAAAAACCGTCACTTGATTGACAACTAGGAATGACTTCCGTAAAAAGGATTTAACGAAGTGGTATGAAAGTTAACATCAAGAAACCTAATACTATAGTAAATTATATAAAATATATGAGTGGCGTTGATCGAGCAGATTAATAAGCTTCAACATATTGTTTCTCCGAAAATCGTATTAAAGAAAAATCGTAAACTTTTTTTTGGCCTTGGTAATTTGATTGATTAATTCGTACATACTCTATAAACTTGAAAAAAAGAAAAGAAAGGAAAGACCACTTATTCATTAACGCAATCTAAAAACAATTGTTCATCAATGAAGAGAAAATTATCGCCAGGCTCGTGATCGAGCGTCGACGTCAAGCATCAATGAATCCTGACTAAATAGAAAGATTCACGTTGTTCTGAAAAAAGTGAAGAGAGACTCTAAAATATGCTCTGACTGAATTAAGACTGGCTATAGATCCGAAACCTCAAATTATTCTATATTAATATGTGCCCTAACAAACCGAGGATACATCTCGGGGATTGTTTTATAAAATTTGATATAAAAACAAAAAGAATATAATATTTAAAGTTTTGTCAAGTGTAGAAATAAAATTTTATAATTTGTATACGTTTGTTTGAGTATAAATAATTTGAAAGTACTTATAAAACATTTGCCTAATATAACCAAAATCTTCTCAAGTTGCTAGTTCGCCTAAGTGACAAAGTTCTCGAGTGCTACGGTTTAATGTGTGCAATAGTACAGTGCGAAATATTTTACGAGTTGCTTAATACAATGGAAGAGTAGCCCGTACAAAATATTTCATAAATGAAGTTAATAGAAAGAAACGATTAGAATTTGCGAAAGAATATTACAATATTCCTATGAAGTAATGAAAACTTTTTATATTTAGTGTTGAAAGTAAATATAACATATTTGGTTCGGATGAAGTATGTACTATATACAGAAAAAAATACCGAATCGGAGACAAACAATTTGTAACGAGAAAAGGGTAAATCACAGTTTGGAGCTGCATAAATGAAAACGGAGTTCGATCATTTAAATTTATAGATGATATCATGGACGAAAAATTGTAAATATAAATTTTAAAACATCTTCAAGCAATTGCAAATAAAACTGGATTATAAGGCAACTATGTGCTATAGATTATGACTCAAATCACAATGCTTAAAATATTTCACGAAATAAAATTAATTAAAAATCCCACCGCAATGTGCAGACTTAAAAGTTATAGAACATTTATGGGAATATCTCGAAGAAACAGTTCCTGATCGTCACCTTACTTTACAGAAATATTTAAAAAATGATATCATAAAAAAATGAAATAAAATATTATTGAAACCAAAAATTTAGTAAATTCAATTTAGAAATTGATGACACTGTTAGACATTTATACCAACGAAGCGAACTACCATTATTCGGACCCGGTATTTTATAAGGCATTAGGTAGTGTTTTGAATAATTCTTTCTAACCTGACCAAAAAGAATACGATTCAGATATCAGTTCAAAGGATTTATTCGATCCGTCTCGCGTTCGTACATTCTGCGCCTCAGTCCGAAGATATATAGAAAGATTCGCAAAATTTAGCAAAGTCATGCGACCAGATTTCATTGTAAAAGGATAACATAGCAATTTTTATCATCATGTGCGGAGCACCGTGCCACGATTAGAACTATTGAAACTCCCTAAATATAGGGACTTGATGCTGGGACGGGCACATGTGACTAATTTAGGAACAAATTATGAATATCTTTATCGGTTAAAGAAATAGATAACGTTACATTGGGTACTGAAATACTAAATTCTATTTTAGAATCACTTTTGTCGTTAATGCGAGAGCTGTGTGATCCAATTGGTCAGTATATCACAAACAACTGTGATTGACAACTGGCCATACATTCAACAGAGGGTGGGAGAGCTATTCGACCAGGAGACTTGGATGATATGCATACGCAAGAACATAGTAAGGATACTTGAGGAGCATGAGAGAGAGAGAGAACTTGATACGGGAAAACCATTCGTTGGAGTTGGCGGTCATAAATGGTTTATAAAAACATTTAATAGAGCGGCAGAGATATTATGGGGAGCAAATGAAGGAGCAAATCCAGATGTTCATTCAAGACTGTGTATAGATTGCTAGTTCAAAAAATTAGTCGTGATCAAAGGTAAACAGTTTACGATACTCATTGACACGTACGGAGCTGCATTCGACAATGGAGTGAGTATAGATGTATTAGTGAGTATAGATGTATAGATGTAATAGTGAGTATAGATATATTTTATTAATATAGGATCCGCTCACAATATAAGATCCAATATAAGAAGCACTCCATCGCTGTACCCCTCTGCAAAACCACCCTTATAGATATTGCAAGCGCAATGATTACTCATTTTAACCTTTCGCTACGGGCGGGTTCTCCGCCGCGGTATTTCCGCTGAACGGAGCGCCGCGACATCATTGCACGCTACGCGACGCCGTAGATGCAATCAGTAGCATCTTATAGAGGGCCACTATATTGGCCCGTAGTACCTCAGTGGCATTTTATGGAAGGCCACTATAGTGACCCGGAGTAGCGAAAGGGTTAATATACAAATTCAAGGCATCGCGCTATATTTTTACGGATCAAACCACCAACTTCCTAAGTTCACTGATAAAAGCGACAGCGAGGAAGTTACGAATTAAGCTATATAAAACAACAGCATTATAACCGCAATCTAACGGGTCGATTAGGAGATCACAACACGTATCGATGAAATATTTTAAACAATTCACAAATAGAGAAAAAGAATGGGACGAATGGCTGGATAGTTCTCTTATAATACCAACATTCATGAAAAAATACGCTTCTTGCCTCACAAACTTATTTTCAGGAGGATAACTCGGATACCGACGTCAGATCCACTTTTAAAAGAAATCATGCACCAGATATCGCTAGAGTACTATATCAAGTTAGTTAAGTTTAATTATATGCAAGAGGAATTAATGTAGCGCGATGGAATCTTAGGAGAAGAGATATCAAAAAATGATGTCCAAATATTATGACCGTAAGATAAATCTTTAAACATTAAAAGGAGACGAGGTCTTTTTGCTGAAAATATCAATCTCCATCAAAATTTGGAGTTCGATATAAAGGTTCGATATAAGATTCTAGAACTGCTACCTCAAAATAATGTTAAATTATAGATAGACGGAACAACAAAAATAGTAAATTGTAATAAACTAAAAATACCTAAGGATAAGTCGAGTAACATTCTATTTCAGAACTATGCAGGCGTTAGCGATAACGGTAATAATTGTATGTTCGGCCAAAATCTGCTTCGCCCTGTTAGAATACGATTGTGGAGGAGCATCTATGAACATCACGACTCTATCACTGTTGGACACGGGGGACAGCAATATCCCTATGCAAACGCCAAACTCCATAGAAATCTATATCCAGCTCATCTAGCTGGCAGAATACGAACAGACAAACGTGGATTAGACTTCGAATCGGCAAGTACGGATTAATCGGAATATTCACGATGATCAAAGGGATCAAACTCTCCGTGGACGCAATAATGAGAGGGTATACGCTCCATATGGTTTACGGTTGGAGTCTGCATCTGCTAAGAGCTCTTTAACGCATCTTCTCTTACACGTGGTTCGTTAACCATCACCAGGAAACCACAGGGCGGATTCTGCGAATAGCAACGAGCCAAGTGCAAGCATAAATAATGATCAGCCAGTGATTATGAAAGGAAGTGATGTGACTCCAACCCCTGCATCAAGGAAATCAGTAAGGTACTCTATATTAGAGAAAATAATAGATGCGCACTCGGAAAACGTTTTGAAGAACAAAATCTCCGGACGACTTATTTAAAGGGAAAGATGTTACGTCATCCAGGACTATATATTCATTCCAGGACTATATAAGAACTCTATGTTAAGCTGTAAGAATACATAAGGTCTAATATTTTAATCATAAACATAACAATCATATAGGTAATCATATAGGTAATCACATAGTATCTTACTTGTAAGTTTTATATGAAGGTCTTATATTTTGGACCGTCTGGAAAATATAAGATTTGCCGCGCGTCTCATGACCTGCCCTTCCATTGTCCTTTGTTATTTACAAATTCTTTTTGTTACCTACAAATAGAGCCGTTAAGATTTGGAAGAGAAACGGGCAGTAGAAAAAAGAACATAGAAGATAAAGTTAGCACGAGAGTTTATAAGGAAATTTATACTAGATAATATGTATTAAATAAAATTTAAATAGTGTGAATAATAAACGTAAATTGTCGTTTCTTTGTTCACAGGTAAGACTAATTAGCAAATAAAGATTAATTATCAAATAAAAATTTATTATTTTGTTCACAGAGAAGCATATTTTCGTTTATCACCTCACATAATCAATGCGAGATATTATAAAATGACAATTGTTGGTTTATAATAGAAAGAAAACTACAATTCGCATTTAAATGTGTGACATCACCGAGCGACAGAAAGACAAACGTGATTGCCATAATCTCTATCACAACTGAGGACACTGAAAAATATATGTTACCAGAAAATGAAAAATTTGTCAGTAACCGCAGCGAACTAACAAAAACAAAAAACTATAATGGAAAAAAGCCTTAATCAAAGAGGCCAAAAAAGAAAAATATGAATTAAATGCACACGGGAAATGGATGTATTTTGATGAAAATGGCAATATAATGTTTAATGATCTATATCCAAAAGAAATAGTATAAACAAACATAATAGAAACCACATAGAAGAAAAATACCAAACAGATTTAAAGGATATATCGGAAAAATTCATAATCGAAAAATTTGGATGTAGACACTCAAATGCAGAACAATAGTTGGAGACGTTTGAAAAAGAATGTCAAAGATTCCAAATTAAAGAAGATAACACAAAAATTGAAATTCTAAGATTATTCCTTCATAAGGCATGTTTAGACTGGCACTCAGCAACACTAACAGCGTTGACAATAGAGGCTGATTGGAACGAATGGAAACAGAGATTCTAGAAATCATTTCCAGACATGGGATGGAATACAAGTATATACGCCATATCCTACAGATATAAAGTAGGTTCACTATTGGAGTACGCTATGAGGAAAGAGAAACTACTACTGGATGTGAACAATAATATCAGTACAAAGACCTTGATAATGCTTATAGCAGCAGGATTACCAGAATTCATAAGAGATAAAATAGACAGAAAAAATTGTCAAAACTCAACAGAATTACTACAAAAAATTAAAAAATGTGAAAATCTAGTAAATATGAACAGTTTTACAGAAAAGAAATTTGAAGAAAAGAAACCATGTAAGAATTGTGAAGAACTAAACAAGGGTATTAGATATCATTCAGAGGACTCCGGTTGATTTAAAAAGGAAAATAGAAAGGAAACCAGAATAAATGGAAGCAATTCAATGATAGAAGTGGACCTATGCAAAGAACAAAAAAAACGAATAACCATACCATTGATCAAAGTAAAGATAGTATTAGAAGAGAAGTTAGAAGTAAACAGAACATATGACCTAGGTTCCCAAGTTTCTCTAATAAATTCGAGACTAGTCAAAATAAAAAAAAAAAAGAAAAAGAGACGAAAGATAAAAACAAAATAATTTTAAAGACGGTCAATGGTGTGACACAAACAAAAGGTTTAGTAACCATTAAAGTAAAAATTTTCGGTAAAGAGGAATACGTTGATGTATTCCTCTATTTATTGTGGAAAGAAATGACTTTGAAGATTTCATTATTGGGTTGGATTTGATAAAGAAATTCAAATTAACTCAAGATGAAAACTTACAGATATCTCAAAAGAGAGAAATACAGATAAAAAAAATATAAATACATTGGATAGAAGGAAAGAAATAAAAGAAGTTAAAATAAATTTTAACGAATAAGTGAATAAAGACGAATTTAGATCAGATCTGAATCACTTGGACAATACAAAAAAAATAAAGATAAAAAATCTTATAGAAAAGTATAATTTTATATTGGCAAAAAAGAAATATGATGTAGGCACCGTTTCAGACTACGAAGCTCGAATAGACTTACTGGTTGATAAATACTGCAGTAAGAGACCATATAGATGCACTATAGAGGACAAAAAGGAGATAGAAAATCAGGTAGCAAAACTATTAGAAAATAAATTAATTGAGGAATTTTATAGTCCGTTTGCAGCACCAGTAACTCTAGCATTCAAAAAAGATGAAAACAAACGATTACGATTGTGTATAGATTTCCGCGAATTAAACAAGATAGTTACACCACAAGCTCAACCATTCCCATTAATAGAATATTTAATATTAAAAGCAAGAAACTGTAAATACTTCACCATATTAGATATAAATTCCGCTTTCTGGTCAATTCCATTACGTATTGAAGATAGACAAAAAACAGGATTCGTTACACAAGAGAGGTACTTCCAATGGACATGTCTACCGTTCGGACTAAGAACATCACCAGCCATTTTCCAGAGAATACTATCTAATATTCTAAGAAAGCATAAATTAAAAGATTTTTCAGAGAATTACATAGACGACATATTAATTTTTTCAGTATCATTTGAAGAACATATAGAACACATAGAGAGAATAATGAAGGCAATAGTAAACGAAGGTTTCAGACTAAAATTTAAAAAATGTACATTTGCAACAGAATCAGTGAAATATCTTGGACACATAATAGAGCACAATACAATAAGACCAGTAGAAGATAATCTAATCTGAATACAAAATTTTCTCATTCCAAAAACTCAAAATAATATTAGATAGTTTCTCGGAAAAATAAATTTTTACCACGAATACATGCCGAAAAGCTCAATACTGCTAGACCCATTACATAAACTGTTAAGATAAAATGATAAGTTTATATGGTCTGAAGAGTGTGAAAAATCTTTCACAGATATAAAAAAATTATTATGTTCTCAACCAGTGTTGCAAATATTTGACAGGAATTTATCAATAAGAATTTACACGGATGCATTACTGGAAGGCATTGGTGGCAATACTTAAACAAATACAGAGTGATGGTAAAGAAAAACCAGTAGCATACATTTCGAAAAAACTAAATGATTCACAAAAGAGAAAAAAAGCAATTTACTTAGAATGCCTGGCAATCAAGGAAGCGGTAAAGTATTGGCAACATTGGCTGATCGGAAGAAAGTTCACGATATTCACAGACCATAAACCATTAGAAGGTATGAACATAAAAGCTAGAACAGATGAAGAACTTGGAGAATTAACATACTATTTGTCACAATATGACTTTCAAATAAAAAATATTCCGGGAAAAGATAACGCTGAAGCAGATAGTCTAAGTAGAAATCCAGTACTGGAACCATCCGAAAATTCGAAAGAAATATTAAAAATAGTTAATCTAATAGAAATAAAAGAGATAAAAACAGATCAAAAAGAAGATAGAACACTGCAGAGAACCAAAACAAAACTAATAGAAAAAGACGGAGTATTCTATAAAAAAATTAGAAACAAAGAAAAAATAATCTTATCTATGGAACTAAGCTTAAAAATAATTAAAGAAATACATTCTGAATGGTATCATATAGGGATCAAACAAATGACAAACAGGATATCTCCTTATTATACAGCTAAAGGTATTACTGCAAATATAAAAAAAGTTTACCAAAACTACGAAATATGCATTAAGAACAAATCCAGGGGGCAAGGAAAATATGGACGGATGTCACAACTAGGACCGGCAACGAAACCGTTCGAAATCATGTCAATAGATACCATTGGAGGCTTCGAAGGACAAAGATCGACAAAAAGATACCTCCACCTGCTGGTGAACCATTTTACAAGATACGCGTTTATGATAACATCAAAAACTCAGAGTGCAGCGGATTTCATCAAGCTGATAAATAAAGTACTAGAAACCGACAAAATAGGAGTAATACTCGCAGATCAATAAACTCGAGAGAATTTAAGGAATTTCTAATAAAAAATGACACTAAACTGATTTTTACGGCTGTCAATGCGCCCTTCTCCAATGGTCTGAACAAGTGATTGAATTTTATCCGGGAAAGGGAGGAGATGTAAAGAAAGTATACTTTCTTCAGGTAGATTTGCCGCGCGTCTCATGACCCGCCCTTCCATTGTACTTTGTTATTTACAAATTCTTTTTGTTACCTACAAATAGAGCCGTTAAGATTTAGAAGAGAAACGGGCAGTAGAAAAAAGAACATAGAAGAGAAAGTTAGCACGAGAGTTTATAAGGAAATTTATACTAGATAATATGTATTAAATAACATTTAAATAGTGTGAATAATAAACGTAAATTGTCGTTTCTTTGTTCACAGGTAAGACTAATTAGCAAATAAGTATTAATTATCAAATAAAAATTTATTACTTTGTTCGCAGAGAAACATATTTTCATTTATCACCTCAAATAATCAATCCGAAATATTATATGTATATAAATTGTCGTTTCGGTGAGGAGTTCCCGAACGAACATCTCTTTCCTCCTTTTCTACTACCAATTAACCGCTCATTCCGAGCGTCTTCCTACCTTTATGCCTAAAGTACGTCGTAGTGGCAGGAAATATCTATTACGTCGGTTATTAAAGAAATTCTAACACGAAACGAAAAATTACAACGACGCACTGGATGTCGAGTCCGTGGAAGAGAAGAAAGAGAACCTTCCACCGTACCGCCTGATGCCTTTGCAGCCAACCAGAATGTGGATTCCCCCCACTGGACCTTCCAGTCTTGGATCCTAGGACTCCGAGATATTTGGAGATAAGGTTTCAGCACCGTCTGAAATCACTCTCCCAAGAGGTAAGAGAGCGTTTGCAACGTCGCTTCGACATTCTATTTGGTACCGATCCCGAGCCAGAAGAACTGCCCAGGCAGGTAATGGCCGAAAAGGCACAAGATCTCGTGAAAGCCGGAGCTCCTTAGGAAATTAGTTTTGTTAAGGACCGTATTAATAAGATGTAACATATTTAAACCGGATTTCACCTCGTTCGAATCTTTGTTGCGGGAAATAGTAACGGCACATTGACAAGTATACGATACGCAAATCGGCTCACGAGAAGCACGTGATTTATCAATACGCGCAGCCGTGGACGCTGAGATGGGCGAAATATAATGATAAATAATTTTATTCGAGCATGCAAATACGCTCGTGAATTATCACTACCAAATGGCGAAGCAATGATAACTCGCCTCATTATAAATAATATCAGAGGTTTAACTTACATCGTCGTAGAATATCGGGAAATATTTACACTAGACGATCTATGCAACGTGCTTCGTAGGTGTTTCGGTCGAAATCGCACCTTACAACAGTATATGGCCGAATTAAATAACATTTGCATGGAACCCGACGAGCACATCTTGCAATACATAAGTAAAGTTAAAAATTTACAGCAAGCAATTTATGAGGAAGAGACTCTTAAAGCTAACCAGTTATTGGAAGAGAAAATTAACGAGATAGAGGAATTTACACTGGTAAGTTTCTGCGAAGGTCTTCCGCGAGATTATAGGATAGAGATCAAACAAACTACATATTCGACGCATACGAGAAAGCACAGGAACACTATCTGATGATTAAGCAGAACCAGCTACGTCATCAAAGATAAAAATAAACCAAATTATATAAGTTCGAAATAAAATTTTGGTTGACATGTGATCTCCAAAGTAAATTTATAATAAATGGGTTCCCGTATTTGGGAAAGGACGAAACAAGACAGTCATCAATTTCTTGGAGTGAATTTGTCGCCCTGAAATTAATTGAATCATTTACCGGTGCTGGAAGAAATGTAACCACTGATAATTTTTTATTAGCAAATCACTGGCATCAAAATTATTGGAAAAACGGATTACTTTGGTTGGATCAATTCGTACAAAAAAAAAAATTACCAAAACTGACCAAACAAAAAAAAAATAATTTACCTCGATTTTCATCTGAAATTTATAAAACAGATAATTGCACTTTAACAGTATATAAAAGTAAGGCAACGAAAAAAGTACTTCTACTGAGTACGAAACATAATTCAGTAAACATTGAAAAAGACAATAAAAAACTGCCTGAAACCATAATATTTTATAATAAAACCAAATTCGGGATAGACATGATGGATCAGATGGCCAGAAAGTATAGTATGAAGTCAGGATCTCGAAGGTGGCCTCTTCAAGTATTTTTTAAAATTCTCGAGTTAGCGGCAATAAATGCCTGGGTTTTATACAACGAAATAACTGGTGAAAATATATCGAGGAAAAATTTTTTGTTTCAATTAGCAGAAGAACTTAGCACAGAGTATGAAGATCCATCTAAACGGGAAAACTTGAAGTGACATCTTGAAATAGCAGCGTCTTGTGGAATTGGAAAATCAACAGTTTGTGACATTATAAGATGAAAGTGTGAAATTCTAAATTATAGTGAGAGTTGATTGCAGTGCACACAAAAAAATATGAAGTCTGTTAACAATAAAATTCTTGACATGGATACGTATCAACGGTTCTGTTAGAAGAGAGGCAGAGGATATTTGGTCCTATCGTATACGAAAAAACTATATAGTACAATCGAAAATTGAATGAAGATTATAATTTCAAAGCATCCTCGGGTTGGTTAGAAAATTTCAAATCTCGTTACGATATTCGTAGGCTATTCGTCAGGCAAAAACCTTCGTCGGATAAATCTGCAGCTTTAAATAGAGTTTATAGAATATCTAAGGAAAGAAAATTATATGTTGGAAAATGTGTATAACGCAGATGAAAGTAGTTTGTTATGGAAATATTTTTCGCAAATGACATGTGTCAACATGAATGATTAACACCGAGTCATAAAGGTCGAATTACGGCTTTTGTCCCGTGACAAGATTCCCGCTTTATTAACTGAAATGAGTAATAAACCTCGATGTTTCAAAAGATGTACATTTAAGTACTATCCCTATTACATATATGTCCCTGATTATATGAATTATAACATTTTTATTGAATGATTTTTAATGATTTTAATTCTAGCAGTGGTATAACGAACACATAAAAATAGATAAGTGAAAGAAAGTTATTATTGATAGATAACACTGTGTACTATGTCAACGATGTTTATTAACAATGTTTTTGGGCTGAGTTCTATTAACATCTTTTGTCTATGGACAAAGAAGATTTTCGATTGTTTCATGCATCTCATTTGACTCTGTCGAAGTCAAGAAAGTAAGATTTTAAAGCATATGAGATTTGCTCCATTATCATCTACACACACGCAAATATTATCTTTCATTTAGAAGTCATTTTAACTCCTAAACCTACAATATCATACAAGATAACTTCAACAATATAAGAGTGCAAAAAATTTTAAATTGCATTACATGTACCAATATGATTCGAAAGATATCACACAATGCAAGATTATTAATTTTTTAAAAATTTTAACAAGACGTTCATAATTTAAAATATGTATTTATTTAGAAATTGTAATAAAAAATTGTATTAATTTATTATTCACTTCAAGATAATAAATATTTCTTGTTCAATGATCAATTGGTAGTAATTATTTATCAAACATCTTGCAAAATAAAATTAGTTGTATTTTACACATACATTTATATATATTTATATATCATGTACAATTTGCACAACTTCGAACGCTCAGCCTAATCGTGAAAAAGCTCGATGTGTGACTGATCTTGTTGTTATTTATGCCAATATACTATTGGAACTTAAATCGTAAGGCAATAAAATTTGGTTGCGATAACTTAGACTTAACGTATTTTGTAAAATATTTCTACATCCAAATTTACTCTCTAAATATTCTAAACAACTTTTTGTATGTTGAATCATCTACAGCATTCTATGGCTCCATATAAAGGACAAATTTCCTCACGAATTTACCAAGAGTTTTTGCTTTTTCGGAAATAGAAAAAACAAATTTGACGAAAATATTCTTTATATTCTAACATACTTAATTTTCAAAAAAGAATTATGGTTAACTGATAAAAAAACAAAATTTTTTTAAAATAATACCAAAAATGTCACTTTTATAGAACGAAAAATAATATTTTTATGTAAAATTGATAAAGGTTTTAAAAGTTATTTTCCGTCAACAAGTGGAGAAAACAGAATGAATAAATTTATATATTATATATTACAAAGAAAATTTTCTATGGCTACGCCCATCCTTATTTTTTATGTTGTTGATGTCCATAGAATAGAATCTAATATATTGGATAGTATATTATATAATATATTATTGATGTATAAATACATGTATGTAACTGAAACAGAACTGAGTGGTGAAACTGCATTCTGTACTGAAATAACGGAGCGGAGACGGAACGGAAATAGAACTAAGATTGAAATCAAATTTGTGAATCGATTTTTAAAAGCTAAACATGAGAAATACGATTGAGAACAATGGTTTAATTTTTACAGATGCACTTCCATACCATCTTCCGACGCAAAATATTAATCGTATTGTTATTCTCTACTATCCTTGTTTAAATACATTTCAGAAAAAGTCTGATGTAATCTTTTTAAAAAGAAATAAGAGTAAGGAAAAGTGTACTGACATAATCGCAAATAATAAAATAGTAAATGTTAGTATTACAGATAATGATCATCTAAATGATTTTAATACTAACCGTATCTCAGTTTCTCAAATGACCGGTTTTGAATTTTGAATACAAATTTTGCATTCATTGTTATTTTTTTCTCTATTTGATTTATAATTATAATTCCTATATGAATATAATTATGATTTCTATAATATCCACTTAATAATTTTATCAATATTTACGCTTGCTTTTATTTTGTTTATTCTGAGAAAAATATGTACCTTGTCATATCAACTGTAACCAATTAAATAACCATTTCTAAAAACAACAATAAAGTAGGCATATGAGATTTGATCTAACCAAAATCATTCAAATTATCCTCGAATATTATTATCGTACATACTGCTACATCAAAAAACAGTCTAATTTTGAGAGTTCCAAACAGAGCATCACAGTGTGAAAATAGTAAGGAAAGAGAAAGTGAACAAAACTTAATAGTTAGTTAACATTTTATTTTAATGTATTGTTCTAATATTTACTCCTAATATTTCTAATATTTACTCCTAAACATGACAAGACGTTCAGTAAAGAAGATACCAGTGACAGAGATAAACAATATAAATAAGGGGTGTTTAGAAGACGATGAAGATGACCAAATTATAATTGGATATAATTTATTCGAAACTGATAATACATGCTTAAATAATGAGGATGAAGAAATTTGAACAAACAGGAGATAAAAGGGAAGAGGATTTCCGTCTAGTTCTGAAAACGAGACTGAAGAAAATGACCAGGACACTGAAGTTGCTATTGATGAAATTGAATCAGAAGAAATACAAAAAGGGTTCAAGATTTGGATGACCATTACCAAATCCAACGGTATACACAAAAAAAAACATTATTAAAGATCAAATAAGAACTAAATTTGCCTTGATAATTACTATTGAACTCATGGGAAAATGTACAGAACTAGAAGCAAATCGAGTGTTAGGAATTACATGGAATCTACCTCCAGCAAAATTAGATACATTTCTTGTTATTTTGTAAGCACGTAGAGTATATGAAGAAAAAAATTTGAACATTTCATATTTGTGGAATAAGAAATGGGAGACTACATTTTTTTCAAATACGACAACCAGGAATTGTTTTATACAACTTTTTTAATTTATTCGATGAAAAAAGTATTCGAAGCCAACGTCTACAAACAGATAAATATTCTTTGATTTCTGAAGTATGGAATAAACTTATTGAAAATGGCTAAAATCGTTAGAAGCTGGGCATGAATCTTACCGTTAAAAAACAACTGTTTCCAACTAAAACTAGAGGCAGATTCATACAATATATGAAGGATATTTTTTATAATCCTACCTATAAAATATGGTCTAACTCGTATCACTTATTCTGGTTACAACTTAAGGTGTTACAATTTAAGTACTATAATCCTTTCCTCTTTCCCTAACTTGATCAAGGCTTTACTTGTTACTCTTTGCTTTGTACAACGGGAATCTGTTTGCAGTATGAAAAATATACGTGAGGAAACTGCTTAGTAGAGCAACCATTGATTTATAAAACTATGATATTGAAAAAGAAAAGAATTTTATTACAATACTGTTTTTATGATTACTGGTTTTTTTTTTTTACAAAGATTAAATTTTTATACATGAGAATGAAAGTTTGATTATATTTGTTATATTTTAATGTATCATCTATCTATAAATTCAGTCTACATAGCAATCATAATAACATCTTCAGGGGGGGGATAACGCATATGAGACTACAGTGAAATATATTTTCATGACTTTAAATCACTCACTTGGATATTTAATTACAAATTCAGTTGACATCTCAAATTTGATTGGTGAAATGAAATTAATTTAATACTATTGAAAATTGTGTAAACTTAGTAAATGTTTTTGAATATTTAAGAAAAGTCGAAAGCTTGAAATAGTAGAATGTCATTAAGAAACTAAAATACATTCAATGATATAAAGAAATTAATGAAGGATAAACAGATGACAATGAGGATTATACAATAATTGCAAAAGCAAAATGTGCTTCGTTGGAAGGAGCCAATAAATTGTAGGAAGCTGAAGAAGAGAAATGCTGCAAGTTCTGTAGTAAAGAGGAAGATTCTATTGAATACTGAGTGAATGAGTGCAAAATGGTGAACAGAATGGAGTTACAGTTAGCAGAAGTTCTCAGTGCTGAAGGGACGTAAGAAACGATAAAGTGGTTAAAAGGAAAAATTAAGAAAAAGAGGGATATTAAAAAAAGCAGATATGGAAGAAAGCGGACAAATGTGTGCTAAGTTACAAAAAAAATGTGCAAGGTGCAGTAAAGAATGAGAAAGCCAAAACACTTAATCTTAATGTGGAGGTGATATAATTTATTTTAACGAAGTAGTGCAGATGTAAGTTAGTCGGAGTATTAACATGATAGTGGAAATGAAAATATGATGTTTGAATTAATCAGTTCAATTTGATTTAATAATATAATTTAATTTAATTTAATATAATGCTCATTAAGTGCTAAGTGGGGTTATATATTATATATATTATTATATATAAATATTAAAGCATGTATTATATAATATATTATATTATGTTACATTATATAGTAAAGATTATAAACTGATAATGATAAGAAGCAATATAAAGATTATATCAAATGAGATTCCACTTATATATTCATACCCTATATTCATATCCTATTTCTGAGCCTGAAATGAAAACTAATGTAAATAGAATATAATATAATAAAAACTAATATATATAGAATATCATTAATGGAAAGTTATTCATGAAAATAATAAAAAAAGTATTTATTATGAAATCTATAGTAAAAGTGTTAAATGTGAAAGAAAAACATAGTTAGTGTAACATATAAATACATTTAAATATAAAAGAAATGTTGAAGAATGAGGTAATCCATGTGAAAGAGAAAGTGAGCACCAACCATCAAATTAAAATAACAATGAATTTTACAAAGATTTAATGCAAGTAATGGTTGCTGATAATGTACCGTGAAGATATTTAAATAATCATACATGGAAAAGTTTTCTTGCGAAATATATAGATCATTCACTTCCGAACGAATCTATATTACGCAAAAATTACTTAGATGATTGCTATAATTCGAGTATTCAGATCATTAGGGGAGATATAGGAGAATATAACATATGAATTTCTGTAGACAAAACGACCAATGCAGCAGAGCAATACATAGCAAATTTAATAGTAGAAATTTCTTTGTAAGAAAGAAACGACAAAACTCCACTTATTGTGTTCTAACATAAAATAATCGGAGAAATAAATTATGAAAATATATCTCACTTTGTAAATTTAACCTTAAGAATTTTGTTATCACTTGGTAGTGAAGAAAAAGTTCTACTTACAACGAATGCAACACACCATACATAGCCAAAACAGGGAAGAAATTGAAATTATTTTGTGCTAACATGATACACGTTACATATGTATAGTGCATAGTTTACACAGCATAGATGAGGAAGGGCGACTCTGTTTTCCACTTTTTAATAGATTAATATTCTGGAAAGTAAATAATTCTTGTAATAAGACACACAGTCTTAGTACTTGTAATACAATTAATACAGTTTAAATCCGAATTCAATTTATAATAATAGGATCATAAAGTCAGTCTACAAATGACATCATTTTATCTTACAATCGAATCCAAACCTCGAATCAAAGGAAAAGAGACACGAATATTGTGCGTGCTACTAGTGAATAAAAATAACTTTGTTAAAATAGCATCATGCGCAAATAATAACTTTATACGAACTTCTCTAAAAATCTGTTAATCAATCAGTGAAGTGAACATCGTACTTTTTCTTTTATTAATTATCCTAATTTATTATTAATTTTATTTATTAACTGCTAAAAGTCGAAACGAACTTTCCGGACCACTCAAAATATTAAATAATTGTTACTGTTAAACAATTGTGACAATTTGACAGCCATAGTTTCAGTCTTTCGACCTGCTTCCTCTTCTTTTTAATATCAACGTATTGATAGATTACTGGAGAAAGTAAATGCCTCAAGGGAGAAACACAAGTAGAGAACTGTCGTTTTCCATTCAAGAGTTAATTTGGAGGTGAGCTATATTCTTAATCAGTGACGTCATCAATAAAAGAATAAGCATTTTGAGAAACATCGAAACTTCAAACAGGAGTTCTAAGATAGTTACATTTTTGAAGTATCACAGAGAGAATAAAAACAGTCTCAATCCCGAGTGGAGTTTTGCGCTAACCGAAAACGAGGAAAGTTACTAGATTGTAATAAACGGGCCGAAAAAAACAAGATTTTTAACTTTGTTTTTTTTTGTTCGAGACATGATCCGTGACGTAATATATAAAAATTTTAAAACTTTTGGTAAAAATCTGTGAAAAAGTATTTTTGAAAGCATCACTTCATATTGAACTATACAAGAAAACATTACAAAACATTCTTTTGCCATAAGAACCTATTTTAATTAAATGGGATACGTAGATAGAAACTGCACTATTTTATATCGACTATTTTGATAAAATAAAAAATATAAGTAGTATGCAATCATTTGGTAAGGAAAACTTTTTTGTATATACATATGTATTTATTCTATTCTTTATGTTAATAGAAGTTGTAAATTTTAATATAATAAATGTTACAGTAATTAAGATTGCAACAGATATGATCTAATAAGAAAAACTCGCACAAGATTTAATCTTTATGAAAACTTATTTTAGCTTTTTACTGAACACAATGGAAAAGATAGAAACCATAAGTTTACCGCTAACCAATTCAACAGAAATATATTTAAATTGTATTAATGGTCTGTGCAACATACCTGGTAATTGTGGAGAAAAAAGCAAAAGAAAGCATGGGGAATTATAACAAAAAATATGGGATTGTCTATATTAATAGAAGTCTCAAAAATTTTAAATAATAATTTCGTTGTCGGGCCGAAGGAACTACCAGAATGTTGGAGTAAATTTAAGTATGCACCCATTATATCCTGATGTGGAATGATCATTCTTCGCATATAAGTTAATTTTTATAGATGAAAGTCCCCAATTAACACCATCGAATATGGGAAAGACGCTTATAATATATTATAATTCGACACATAATATATCACAGTAATTGCAAAATATATTGTTAATACTTAACATGCCAAATATTTCGTTTATATTTGCATATTTTTTGTACATATTTGCATATGTTTTCGTGGATAAATATATGTTACATACATATTTGTTATACACATTGTGCATAAACATACAGAGTCTACTGATAATAAATGAGGTACTAGTCATCAATCATCAGATCAATAGATTTGAGTCAAGTAAAAAGTAATAAATCAAAGATTTGGAATTACATTGATATTTTTGGCATAAAATTAATAATAACCAGATAGCAAACAAAATTAAACATAACCAGAAGGCTATATAATATAAGCAGACTTGGAGATGTATCGAATCAAAATTATTGTAAATATTACGATCTCGATGAAATAGTTGATGTATGTATTAATGAATCATTAATACCATTTTGAGAATGCATAATTCTTAAATAATTTTTAAAACAGAGGTACCATAAAAATAATATTAAACTATTTAAATTATTTTATGATCCAAGATATACATACCAATTTCAAATATATTCTGAAAAAAAATCAAACGCACCATTTTTAACACTAACAAGTCTTGTAATGAGCATGTGTAACAATATACCCCATAAAGGCCACACAATTTACGCAGACAATTGGTATACCAATATCAATTTAGCTAAAAAATTAATTGCTTGTAACGCTCATTTGATAGAAACTATAAGGAAAAACCGTAAAAGAATATCCGTAGAAGTTAAACTAAAAAAATTAAAATGAGACAAGTTGATTACAATGCAAAATAGGAAAAGGATTATGGTTCTTAAACAACAGACGAGATATTTTAATAACTTCCACAAAATATTTGGCGCAAACAGTAACCGTATTCAAAAATAATTATACACGTGAAAAACTAAGAGTAGTTTTAAATTACAATGTAAGAAAATGAGATGTAATTTGTCCAATCAGATGATAGGATATTCTACACCACACAGAAAAACCCTGATGCGGTATGTAAAATTAGCTATCGAATTGTTATTAAATACATCAGCTACGAATATATAAACTGAAAACGAAAAAGGAAAAATAAAGATCTCTAACTTTAGAATAGAACTGTCAATACATCTCACACAGTGCTGTGATGTAGAAACTCTAGGGCCATCAAATATATCTATCCGAAGAAGAGTAAACCATGAAATGTAAAAGAAGGTAGGACTAGTATACACGGAGCGAAAATTAATTAGCAAAAGAATTTTGCAAGTTTTAGAAAAAAGAGTGCTAAAATTCAGACACAAAATCATATACTTCCCAGATTGTATTGATCAGCTATATTTATGTTTGAAATGCTTTAGTGCAATATATCGATAGATAGATTTGATAAAGATTAATTATTCATCTTTGATTTTAAGCAAAATAAACAATATTGTAACGCGACTGAAGTTCCTGTAAATTGTGATGAAATAAAATTATATTATATATAATAATAATTAAGATAAAAAAAAAAGTAAAAATAAAAATTTAAATGACTGCCTTGAAAGAGTCATTACAAAATAGCCAATATTCAGAAAGATTATACCATTCATAAGATTTTTACAAATTACTATATTTTTGCATTTAACAAATAATGATGCAGTTGACAATACAGACTGATTACATAAAATAAAAGTTATAATAAATTTGTTTATTCATAAATTCAAAAATGTATACACATGGATCTCACCAGTAATAAATCATTAATGTAATTTAAGAGACTTACTCCATATAAACAATATAATCCAACCTACAAAGATTTGGCATAATAATTTATAAATGATGTGAATCAGTGTGAAATTATTGCTATCATTTTATGATATATATATAGGTAATGACAAAATAAATTCTAATAGCGCACCTAAAAATTATGGAATTGTCACAATCAATTTTCAATAAATTATTTTATATGTTGAAAAATAATATGCGTGGCCTAAACTGTTTTTAACAATAATTAAAAATGAAACACATGGAACTATGCTTTTTAATAAAATCAATATACCCAGATTTTGTCGGTACAAAATTAAAAACGGGAAAATATAACTGAAATGAGAAAATAAATGAAACGTTTATGCCATTTCTACAAAGTACAAAACAGCAGAAATAACTGATTGTAGGCAAGAATAAATTCAATTCAATCGTATTTTTAAACCAAAATATGTCACTGAATATAATAAAAGCACGATTGAAATTAATCGTTAATTTCTTTTCATATTATGAAATAATATATGAAAATATATAGAAAATTTTTCTGATATACAAGGCACTTTTTAATAGATATATACTGTACGAAACGATAAATAAAGAAAAAAAACAATGTTATACTGAATATAGAATAAATATTATAGAATTATTATTAAAAATTGCACAATTAGTGGATTACGAAAAACGATTCAAAATAACTTATCGAATAGCAATAAACATCACGAAAACCATAGATGCAACATTGGGCTCCTTTTTCAAAGAATATAAAAAAACAATAAAAAAAATACAAGAAAATAAAAAACAATTAAACAATATCAAAAACTAAATAAAAGTTTATAAAATTAATGAAAAATATAAGAAATGCACTGAAACAACATGAAAATATAAAAGATGCCAAATTGTGTTAGATGCACCATCCTGCAAAGATATTACACGATTATTAATTTTTTCTAAACGATAGAAATTAAAAATAAGCATATCTTCACAAATTGAAATAAAATGTTACCAGCACTTCTAGGCCAAGAATTATTTCGTTTTACTTGATGAATTGTTCGTGATTATTGCATCTAAAGAAGATCTCGAAAGGATTACTTTTTATGTTATGATATGTTTGATTATATTATAACGTTTAAATGCATGTGCAAAAACAAATTTATTCAAATTAATCAGATTTTATAGTTTTTATAATAATTAATTTCGTTAACATTCACTTAATTGCCACACATTCAAGCACGAATAGTCAAAATGGTGCAGAAGCCAACGTGTGAGCGCCTTCGTCACCAATTGTGACAACCAATCACACTTAAATCACACTGCAAAGAGTTGTTGCATGACTCGTAATAATTAAATGACTCATTAATAAAACAAGAAAATACTATCCTAAGCTAATGAAACTAGACTATGCCCAATAAAAAAAAAATTAAAACTGTACCATTCAAGAGTAAATCCAAAAAGTTAATTATTAATGGCTATTTGTCAACAATTAATAGAAAAAATAACAACTAGTAACTCATGTCAAGTCAAATCTTTCATCCTCGACATAATATATACTGGAGGGACTTAAATTTGTTCACTCACTGCTTAAGATCCACAATAGCTCCAAAACACTCGCCCCGTTGTAGCTCGAAATTTATGTAAGCTGTTCCGTCATAAGTCCAAAATGAAATAAATCGACGTAGATGGAAAATTAATTACATTGAATTTGTAATACATTGACTTAATGACAATGCAAATCTGAAAAAGGATTAAACACAATTTTTATTAAATTTATCGTAATAAAGAGAAATGTAGAATTATATTAGCTATTAAATTTAAACATTTATTTACCAATATTTTTCTACAGAAGTGTAATAGGTCCTTGATCATCTTCCATGATGCACTGACTCAAATGCGGAATAATTATTTAATAATTAAAAGGCAAACAATGAATTTAATTCGCGAATATCTATTGCTTGTTTTATATATAATATCTACAGTATTGTAGTAATATCTACTGATTGTAGAAGAAAAAAAAAGAAAATTTTATATGAACAAATATTGAATCTATGACTGCTTTGGACTCAAATTATTCATACAGATATACCTAAAAGTTTTTTGACATTATAAAACGCAAAAAAATTTAAATTAACCGAAAAATATTAACAACAAATTTACTTCACAATTCTTTCTTTATTTTATCGAAACAAAGATCGATTCATCTATGGCTGCACGAACAACTGCAATCATAATCTGAAAATAAAAACAATATCAATATCATTGTACAATACAAAAAAATTGTTAAAAGTATAAAGTCAAAAAATGAAAGATTACTCAAATTCTTACTAACAAAAAGTAACAATGAAATAAACAAAAACATTGTAACGGTAACCAAAAGAATTAAAAAATAATATCACCTACGAATCACAATATAATCTAAAAAATATTAATAATGTTCACGATACTAATTATTTTATAATAAAAATACATAGCATAATTATTAATAATTATGATAATTATTAATTATTCTAAAATAAAATATAGTTAAATTTTCACTGGAATAATTAACACGCAAATACTTATACAACAGAAGAATAGCTGAGAATGTTATTGCGAGTAGGTATCGTATCATTCTGGAAAAAAGAGGTCACCTATACCCATCCCTGCTACAAATCTCTCGTAAGTTCGTACACGAAAACAAATTTCCGAGAACAATTACTGATATCATTTCTTAGGGCGTAATAGAAGATTTATTCATATTTAACGTACCCTCATACATCAAAACACACTTGACCTTTTTTTTTAACAGCACACTTAGCTTACTTCGACTACATAAGAAAAACAGCAAAATATAATATACGACCTTCACTGTATTTCCAACTTCGTCGATTTATAGAATCTTATGTATTATTGTATATATACAAAATGTGTACATATGTTACATATAATATATAGTACCCAATATACGTAGTATGTATTATAACTTATAAAAGGTAATATAATATTCTTTTGACAACAACACAAATTTTTACAAAATGTCCTTTCTTGTCTGTCAAATCCTACCTTTTTCTTCCAACCTATTTACATATATTTTTCCTTAATTTATATTATAAATAAGATAGCATTCGCTGTCTTATGTATTATATCATGAACTTGACAATAACAATTCCGAACGAAACAGGTCACTCGTTGGCTGATGTGACAAAGAAATATCTTAATTTCGAGAATTCTACATATTTACATGTGCGTATCTGTACAAATGTATGAACATTCATATATTTATCCATGACGAGTTATATACACAATGTGTACGTATGTATATGTATGCATATATGTAGTATTAGTTTCATGTATAGTATCTATCAGGAATATATACATGTATATATATTATATGTACGATATATTAAGTACGTATATGTATGTACACAAATATATACGATTTAAATAAAAATCGAATATAACACATAATACGATCAGTCAAGATTAATAATTGATAAATTATTATATTCCGTTCAACGAGTCATCAGTAGAAATAAACATGCGTAATCAGAACAAAACCGTATTTATAACTTTCAGACACTTCTTTAACAATCTGCCAGTAATCCGTCATCCGTCTAGTAAACCCAAGAAATCGAAACTAGCTATTAAAAACCCATTTTCACTTCTAAATTTTACAATTGACTATCAATAGTAGTTTGACAGCCAATAGCTGTTGTCCATCGCATCTATCACGTGCCTAGCAAACGAATGTTTTGTTTATTTTTATTCGACTTTTTGAAAAGGATACGGACTAAGTTATCTTAAAACAAGAGAAGCAAACATTCCACAAAAATAAAGGCCAGAAATTCGAGAAAAATATGACGCAATAGCACGGTGATGAAAACATGTAAACGGTAATTTTATTTTCACCAACATTTCAGAAACGCAATATTTTCTTGACTTGCAATCACTATGTCGTAGAAATCTCATGTTTGGTGATCGATTATGTATATTGGATGAATAAGTAACTTAGAAAAAAAATCTTAATTACCTGTAATTACGAAATGATAAAACTTCGTCATCACATACGGATCCCAATTAGTCTCAGCGACGCCGGCAACAAGAATGACAAAGACCTATCTATAGAGCACCACCTTTTAAACACTTTATACTAATATACAAGCAAATAATAAATCGAATAATAAGTAAAATTATCTATGTAATAAATTTGAATATCTCTTGTAAATATTCTGAAGAAAAAATATCTCTATTCATTTTTATCTATAAGGTTTTAATAATATAGTTATAATAGTATAGTATAGTTAAATTGCATAATATAGTTAAAATATTATATAATTGAAATAAAATATTAGAATTCGGTATCATCAGAAAGTTGGGTATCATCAGAAATGTCTAATCGGTTTCTGAAAGAAAGTGATACTTTTCGTGAAGAACTAATAATTTTCAATAAATAACTGTGTCTTTCTAAAAGAATAATCTAAAAGAATGAAGACTTACACAAAACTTTCATTATATACAATGCATTTGTTCGACATTTAATTTTTTTATTGTGATCCACTTTCTTTAACTTCATCCTCTACAAATCGATTTCTTTTTCGTATATATAGATAGAATTGTGTAATGTGAAAGTTATAATATTACTTCTATAATTATACTATCATATATATACAATTAATATTATATATATACAATTATATTATTATATATATACTAAGTATATATATACTTATTAAACATATGAAAAGTTTTACATATAAAATAAAAATTTCTTTTTTACTGATGAAATAAAATGAAATTTTCAAAATATAGCTTTAAATATAATTTTAAAGTTATATAACGTTGCAGAGAATTAATGGCAAAAAATATGCAAAAAGAAAGTTTTAATAAATTAATGTCCTACCCAAAAAAATAACTAATCTACTTTCTTGGACCAGTATTTTGATACATATATACTTATCTGCTTTTACTATATATGAAGAGAAACAAAAAATAAAACACCTGCTCTTTGTTCAAAGTTAAATCATGAAATTTCTTCTACCATCTTCTTCGTCCTTATAACTGATAGTAACTGATGACAGTACTGACGACACTTCTCGTGGACCTTCAGAACTAAAATAAGCATAACAGATGATGAGAAGAACAAAGAGCCCAACTGATTGGCCGCACATGCGTACCAACATCACATATCTCACACATGCCCGCACGTACAGGCACGCGCGCGTGTTCTATTCAGTCGCTTGTATGCTCTTTATTATATATATATTTAAGTGTGTGTGTATCATTCTATGTATGTATATATATATATATATATATATATATATATATATATATATATATACATAGAAATGTATCATCCTATATGTGTATATTGCGTCGTGTGAGAAGCAACTACGAGAGCTTTTCTAAATACGCGTCTCTAATAGAGATTAGACGAGCAATAATAATTGATTTGTCTAATAATAGATTCTTTCTCCGTCCTTCCTAATCGTCAGAGTTATAGATTAACTGATCGCTATGAATAAGAGTCAGCACAAGGCTAGGATACCATCGGAGTTTATTAATGCTAATTAATGGGAGAACGCGCATTCTTTTGTAAGATACCGTGGAGCTTGTAAGGTACATAACAAATACAGTGTGAATTGTTGTTATCACAGTATATTTGTTGAAATGAGATACAATTGTTGCTCTTGTATAATAACGTGTACTTATGTTGTTGCTGTTTAGATTGTGCTGGATAACCCCGATTGAGGCATAGTCAGTGATATTGATAAGACTCGATTATTTTACTGCTGAGTGAAAATGCTTTGATGCGATTGCCTGTAGATTTCTCTTGAACTATCCACGAACGCATTAATTAATTAGGAAAGGAAAATGGAAAGAAAGGAGTTTAAATAAAAAGTGTTAGGAAAGGAAAACAATATCCTTATTAATTATGAGCGTGTCAAGATAATTTATGCGAAATGTTTAAACAGTTTCATGTGTAATCCTATGTCCTGGTGACCGTGTGGACTCATGAGAGTTGTATTGATATTTGAAGGATAAGCGCCAGACAAACCCTTGACTCGTCGCACGTAAGAGTCTACTTTCACAGCTTATTTACTGCCCATTTCGACATATTATTGAAGACTACGTACTTGACTAAATATGTCAAAACTCGAACAAAGGTGGTAATATGTTTTTTATCTATGTTCATTCTTAGCGAGTATCCAAGGAGGTCCCAAAAGCAGATATTTCGAATAGTAATATATATATATATATGACCCTTAGGAGAAAGTACTGTAAATAACTGAGGGATACACGTGTATGACACAGTATATGATATACATATACATAGATATGTATAATAGAAAGATATATTTTATATATATATACACATACAATAATTCATTTTTGTATATTTTTACATCAATCTATAATGTATTACATAAAATATTCATATTGTTACACTATTAGTCTCCATTTCGAAGAAATCATCCTTCATTGCCCTTTAAATCACATTAGATACTTAGAAAAAAATCTTACAAAGAAAAATGCCTGTTGACTCATAAAACACTCGTTATAAGCATGTCTAAGAAAGAAATAAAATAAAAGAAGCTAAGAATAAAAAGTGATTGTTATAATAAATAATTTTGAAAAGAACGCAAAATTTAATTGACAAGAATGTGACTTAGCAGACGAATTTACACATATGGCTTCATTAATCATACGTCATATACACACATGCGTGTGTCGTATATACCCACACACACACACCCACTTGCATACGCGCGTTTACACGAGTATAAAAAAATTTCGCCTTGTCAACAAGAAATAATACAATGGCAACTCAAGATCGCATAGGACATTTTTTTTTAAAGTTGTGAGGAAATTAAAATTGTTATTTACAATCTACGGTGAAGGTGAAATATGAACCTAAAGGAGAAAGAAATCGGTAAAGCACTATTTATCGGCAATCAAAGGAGAAAATAAGATACATATTCTCATATAAGCTTTACGTAATGTCATATAAACGTATCTAATACTATAAAATATTAATTATATGAATGAATAAAGAATTAATATTATTCACTTGCTAACTATTTTATTCTATTCTAAATAGTATTATAAAAATATTTTTAACAATAAAATGTTTAAAATTTTCAATTACACTTTATACTATAATCTTTTGATCAGAAATTGAAAACACAATATGTCATAATAATAAACCATTTTAACATATTACAGACCAGACATTTTATTACTAACCATCTTTTTTCGCATAAAATATTTTTAAATCTCTAACATCGTCATATTAATATTTGTTTTCAAAAAATATTTTGAAATTACATGCGTTTTTGATATAAATTGTGCGTATTAAAATCTTTTTAAAGTATGATATTTAGTGAATAAAACGAAACTCGACATAGCCTGCAAACATAGCGTATTTCACTTCTTTTACTTGTAATGTAAGTGATCTGTAAATAGAGCAATATTTGAAACTTCGTAAGGAAAAACTATATCTTATTTTATTTTCAGTATCACGCATTTGAAATATTCTATATAAATTAAAAATATTACGATTAATATGGCAGAATTTTTAATTATTAACTCTTATTACTAATCTACTAACTCATAATACTACTCTTGCTTAGTACGTAGAAAATGTGAGATACCTTGTCATTGGTCCATATTGTCTTAACAATTGACACATCAAAAACATTTTAATATTTTATAATTATATTTCGTGTTATATCAATCATTATTATTATTTTATAGTTTTCTTATGTGATTTCATAGATGAGATATTTTTATTGTCAAATTATGAAGTTTTTACTCATCAATCACTCTATATACATACATCTTCAAAAATTCTGCATTTTTACACGATTATTTATTTATATATATTTTTCTGTTAAACAACACAAAGTTAATTTGTCATTTTACGTAACAAATTATTAAAGAGTTATCCTATGATTGTCAAAACATTTTCAAGAAGGTAATTTTCAAAATATAAAAATACAACTGTATAAGAATTCGCAGCGCACCAATATATGAAATTGATGTATAATTTTATAAAATATTCATCATTAATACGGAAAAATTAATGATTCTGAACGTGGCATTAAATTAAAAATGGAAAAAAGATTGTATTTAAAAAAGAGAAGGATATAGGTTAATAAGAAAATATGCGGCTATGGAAGAAATTGTTTTTCTTTTCTCACCAATGAAACGACTTTTCTGGTTCTGATATAAGGGCCAAAGTATTAGCCTTGCAATTTCATATCTTTTAACATTTCCTTATAGAAAATTTGAAACTTTACAGACAGCAATAGTATAAGTCGCAAAATAAAAAAATCTAATTTATTTTCAAGTGAAATTCATGATGATATTTCAAAACAATATTAATTATTTATATAAATGTATTAATTAGATTACCCTATGAAATGGAATATGTTTTAAACATTTACATACTTATATGAGAATCAAAGGATATCTGGTTCAAAGACACATTCGTCTGTTGGGAAAGCTCACGATTTCTCATGATAACGAACATAAATTTGTAACTTATGTATTGTATTTACAATTTATCATGTTTTTATTTATAATAAATAAAAATTATAGTAATGATAATAATGATCTAAAATCTTAGAACACCCATATAAAACGGAACATATGGTATGTAAACTTTGAGGTTCAAAACCTAATCTTTCCAGCTCAGACAAAACTCTACTTTGTAGATGATCAATAAAAAACAATTGTTTATAATTTTTATGCAATTGAGATTTTCCAAACTACTTAACTTAACAACTTTGTTTATGATAATATATGATGATAGTGATATAAAAACAAAGAGTAGTAATATTTTGTTTTTTGTAGTAAAATGTATGTAATACATTTATTGTCTTCAGAATTACTGGTATTTGTATTTAAATTTTTTAATTTCTTTTAAAACACTTATAAATCTGTGTTTATTGTTTATTAAGGTATGACCATCATCTACAATAAATGTAACAAATAATATAAAACATATAATATACAATTTTCAACTCCTTATTTTGTTTCAAAAGTATTATTTAACAAATAAATATACACATTGCATTTGACTAGACAAAAACTAAATTGACAGTGAACATTTTAATTGTAAGTTAATCTGTCTAGTGTGATTTTACATATGCTATAAGTACCAATGCCTCTTTTCTTTTGCCAAATACAGTAGCATGATCTACGTTTACTATTAATTAACTTGTACTTGTATCTAACTGACAAATTTTTACAATTGTTAATAGATATTTTGTATAAAAGTATTTCTCTTTTGATAAAAAAGCATTTTTGATAAAATAGATGTACATTTCTTTAGTTTAAGAATGTTCATTAAACATGGTTTTATAATGATTTACGTAATTAATGAGAACAGGCGTTATTCTTGACCGATTTCGATGAACGAGGTCGCATTTTAAAGACAAAGAATTAATCTAGGGCATAATTTTTCTGAATTTTTGAGGAAACTTTATTTTATCAAAAAAAATCGTATAAAAAATAGTATTTTTTCAAGAATAGTAAATAAACAAATAAAACATTTTTCTAAAAATTCGACAATTATTTATTGTAGATTCATATTTAAAATAAGACATCCTTCATTAAAATTGATCACAAATTAGTCCTGTTCTCGATGATGAAATAAATGATGTTTTCGACATTTTTCGCGATGAAAAAGTTTAATACTAGAAATTTGCGGCGGAAGAGAAGCTTGTATCCCCTCTTCTGATCATTATATACACAATTGAATGTATTGGACTGGCAACCAAGTGACTGCGAATTTTGTCGTTTCCTTCTTATTTGAAATCCGGCAATCACTTAGTTGCTAACCCAATAGTATGTTTATATCCGTGAAATAGTTCGTCTGTGTGCGTAAATAGCCGATGGTCAAATTTTCTAAATATTTTCAAACGCAAAGAAATGCGTTTCACAGAAAAGCTACGGTAATGTAATACGTCATTTTAATAAGCTTTCGAATAGTATTGGAGTTTTTCACATATTGTTAAATTTTGGAAAAATTTATAATTTCTTATAGATTTTATAGATTAAAAAGATAGAGATTCTATAAGCAATATATAGCACATTGGTAAGCATCTAGACTGATAATTAAAAAAATGTTAGATTCGAGGCTATAAATAATTCCGATTATTTTTTTATTCTATCAATCTAAACAAAAATAATTAATAAATTTACTCTTTTTCTCCTCATTTTAAAATTTAGTACGGTATTGCTATTCAATCTCTTATATTTATTTCCTTCAATGATGATTGAATTTCTGACAGTGATCTCTGCTGAATAGGACACAGCAGTATAATTTTGTTCGATGACATGCGTATGAAGTATATATATTATAGTGAACATAGATATATATTATTTTTAAAAAAGATCAAAACACGAGTTCGTTTCCACATTACGAGATTTTTCTCTCAGTGCTATTTTGTTATGGTTCCCTCTATAGGAGTTCATTTCATATTATTACTATTACTATTACTATTACTATAATAATAATATGTAATATAATAATATAATAATAAGAATAGTAATAAGAAAAAATAGAAAAAAATACTTATATTATCTACATCATGACACATATGCTGACTGTAATTTATGGTAACAAAAGGAGTAGAAAGCGTCATTATATGTGATGATTTTATGTGCGAACTCTCAACAAATCGTGTCCTTGATAATTTCAACGCATGACTACCCAAGATAGATACGACTAACCCTTTGCACTCTAAGTAATTTTTAATAAGACCTTTTAGCAACTCTAAGTTGTTTTTACAATAAGCTACCAGCTACTTTAGGTGTATTACACCAGATTGATTAGAATAAGCAGATGTCGAAATATCTCTCTATATGTATAAAAATACAAAGTTATTTATAATTGCCGCCGCAGCGACGACAATGGAGTGGAGAAGAAAACAACATATCATGAAAAGTAGGTTTTCACCTGCTATCATAGTCTTATTATCTTATGGTCGTTATGTATATTTTTCAATATTATTTCTTCACTACGATAAGTCCAAGCTGATTGCCTTTATTGTTATAATATAAAATGTAATAAATAATATTTAGATGTATATAAATAATATTAAAGTTTATTTTTATTATTATTATTAATAGTATTATTAGTATTAGTATTATTATATTATATTTTATTATATTATATTATATTATATTATATAATTATTCTTATCAGTAGTAGTAGTGATAATTGAAGCAGGATAGAGTAGACTAATACAACAGAAAAAACCATATAAAAAATAGTGTTGGGAGTTCTACCTGATAGTGTGGAAATGAAATTATGTTTTAATTTGTATAAAAATAATATAATATATAAGTATTCATTAATTATTTTTAAGAAAATATTCGACAAATTCTTATTTTTTATTGCAGATTTGTATAATTCTTAAATGTTAATTATATTTATTATTTTCTATGGATTTATCATGAAATAATTTGAAAAAGTTACGACTACATCGTATCTAACACGAACTACTGCGAGATAAACGGTCCCATCAAAGAAATGTATACACATAAGAGCATGAAAAGTGGAACTTCACATTTTACTTCCTAACGCAACTATCTATGATCCAACGAAACCAATTATTATGCATGCGTGAGAGGGGAATAACTAACCCGATACGATAGATGCACGGTGGCGATAGACACCGTTGCTTGTATCCTAGTTCATATTTTGGCCATACTTGTCGCTAAGATCGCACACAATTAGTGCAAAAGGTAGTTAACGTAAAATTCAATTAATAGTTTAAGTATTGGCAATACCAAAGGTCAATTTGTAATTTATTTTATTTTATAAAAATAACAATGACGTTGTAGTTAACCAATGCTTTGGCGCAATAGTCGCAATTATGGCGATTTCGTTGCGAATGTAACGCGTTCTCTCGCAATACATATAACTAACCGCCTCAGCGCCAGTAAATGTACACGTGGGAAAATAACCAAACAAAGTGAGAAATAACAAAGATGCCGAAAACAAAGTAAACGATAAAGATGCCGGGAACACAAAAGAAATCATTTATTCTTTCATGGACTCTTCTAGAAGTCAAAGTCGTAGCTGCTGGAAGACACAGTCTGATTATACCTATTGTATATCGAACAAAGCTAAATACTACTATTGTTATTTGATGTGCAAAGTTTCTGCGCGTAAACTATAAATGACATTTCTTATAATTAGATCGAACATTAGATTGGATTAGGGCTGTATATGAATAAGGTATAATTTACTTATACATTTTTATGTAAAGAATTCAAAAAGTACACAATAAGTTAATATGATATCCACGAATGTAATCATAGTGACTTCTTATCCTTCGAAAAAATGACTTGCGCGAATGTCACTATCGTGGCGTACCTTTCAAAAAGATAATATGCGAAAGCCATTATAATGGCATTTACTAGCTAAAATGTTAAAAGATCACATGCGATAGGTACGGCGTAGAACGAACCAGTTGCGAGAATGTTTTCACTTGAGCGTTAACGAAGCTGTGTTTATTTGGTTTGAATAACAAGTACCCATCGTCACGGAAAAGTTACAAAGAATGCCCAAAGTGGATAAGGTAAAATGATTATTATTCATTAGAATATTTTATTTTATAATTATAAATTATAGTATACACAACTTATAATTGTAATATTTATTCATAATTAAAATTTTTTTAGGTGAAAAACAAAACACCCGAGAAAATTTAAATCATAGCAAAACAGCTATTAAGAGAAAGAAAGAAAAAAATCTTTATGCAATAATGTTAAACCTATCTATACTTTTACATAGAGAACAATTCATTTGTAAGTATTCCCTTTTAGCCACCTAAGCAGAAAATATAAAATCTCCATAAATTGGCTGATTATCAATATGGAAAATGAAATATCTATGACTACAATATGTGTACAACACATGTATACAAAAAATAGTACATTTTATAGCTTAGTTGTATTAGAAATATTTCAAGGTTTTATATGTCCAATTTATTTTAAATCTGTATATGAACGTGCGCTAGATGTTGATCATAGAAACATTACATTATGGCTATATTATATTGAATTAGAAATGCGCAATAATTATGCCAGAAATTTATTAGATCGTGCAGTCACAATTTTACATACAACAAATCAATTTTGATATAAATACACATATATGAAAGAAATGTTAGAAAATATTACTTGTAAGATTTGAAATAAAATTAGGGATTATTTTTTTTATCTAACTTGATTTTATAGAGATTTATTATATAAATACGTCTAATTTTTGAGAGATGGATGGATTGGAGACCTGACTAACAGCCATGGCAAACATATATTAAATTTGAATTACGATATAAAGAAATAGAAAGAGTTAGGTAGAGATATATAATTGTATAGGGAGATATATAGTTTTGTAATAAATGTAGGACGCAAATTTTATGAAGATGTTATAAACTTTTTCGAAGATGAGATCTTAGATGCAAAGCTATTTATAGCATTCGCAAGATTTGAAGGACAGAAAGAAGTATTAGTTTAAGATAACAATATATTCAGTATCTCTGTTATAATAAGTATAATATTAATATTTCTCTGATAGCATGATACAGCAAGAATAATTTCTAAGTATGCTTTAGACAATTTTTCAAAAGAAAGAACAAAAGAAATATATAATGCATATACCATACACGAAAAGAAATATGGTGATTTTGCAAGTAATTCATACTATAAAGATTAAGATTTATTTAATACGAAATATGAATTAAAAAGTTTTAAGTATTAATATTAATTTGTATAAGTTTATAAAAAAATAACACAAATTTCATAACATTTTTAAATAGGCATTGAAGATGTAATAATTAGCAAAAGAAAATATCAGTATGAGCAAGAAGTCAAGGAAAATTCTTCTAACTATGATGCTTGGTTTGACTATCTGAGATTAGTAAAATCTGAAGAAAATCATAATGTCGTAAGAATGTATGAACGAGCTATAGCAAATCTCCTTTCTAATAAGGTAATGAATATTTATATTTTAACAATTCTGAAGTCAAATTGAAGTTCCTTTCCATTAAATAAATTTTTTATAGGAGCATGGAAACGATATATCTATCTGTACATAAATTATGCTTTGTATGAAGAAATTGACATAGATAGAGATTATAGATAGAAATATACAGGTATATAATAAAATTATTGTTATATATGGAGAGATAACTTTATATTAGGTTGGTGCGTATGAAATGTCGGATTTTCTTTAAATGTGAACGTTTGTTTCCCTGTTTTTGTTATGCTTTTGTTTTTTACATAACCTGGTTTATAGTCGTACTGTCCATTGCCAGAGTCACATTTTAGCAAAGAAGATTTTTTCAAAAGTGTTCCCTTTTGTTATTTGCTTTGAATTTTGGACCGATATGAATTCAACCGATATTCGTGTAATTTTCTTATATAAAACTTGGTAATAATGCTGCAAAAGCTGTACGCAATATAAACCAGGCGTTTGGGGAGAATACTGTGAACGATCGAAAAGTGCAGCGTTGGTTTAAAAAATTTCGGTCTGGTGATTTTTCCCTGCAAAATGAACCGCGTGGAAGGCTCGAAACGTCTGTGAAAAATGATGCTCTGAAAGCAGTGGTGGAATCCAACTGTTTCTTCAAGGGAACTTGCTGCCAGAATGGAAGTTAACCATACAACAATATTGCGACATCTTTCTGAAATTGGCATGGTGAAAAAAATGGATAAGTGGATACCGCACGAATTAACCGAGCGAAATAAGCTGGATCGCTTGAACGTATGCTCATCATTGCTAACCCGATTTAATCGAGATCCATTTTTCGATTGGATCATTACTTGTGATGAAAAATGGGTTCTTTACGACAATAGGCAAAGGTGTACTCGGTGTCTTGATAGGAATGAGGCTTGTGCTCATACTCCACGGCCATCACTTCATTCACGGAAAATTTTAATCACAGTTTGGTGGAATGTGACTGGAGTAATACACTACTCATTCCTTCGAACTGAAATAACAATTACAGCCGAAAAGTATTGCCAGTACATTGAAGAAATGCATGAAAAATTGAAAATTTTACGCCCATCACTTATTAATCGGCATGGCCCAATATTTCTCCACGACAACGCTCGGCCGCATACATTGTACAAAACAATTGAAAAATTAAATGAATTAAAATATGATATTTTGCAGCACCCACCTTATTCACCGGATCTTTCACCAACCGACTTTCATTTATTTAAACATTTAGAACTGTTTTTACGGACTAAACACTACGAAAATGAAGACAGTCTGATAAATGCCATATCAGAGTTCATTGATTCTAAAGATCAGAATTTCTTGAAGACAGGCATCTATGCATTAAAATCTCGTTGAGAAAAGTGTATTGAAGTAAATGGAGCATATTTTGATTAAATAAACAGCTTTTGGAAAAAGATATGCAGTTTAATATATTCACTTAAGAATCCGACATTTCATTCGTACCAACCTAATAATACTTTATTGCATATAAAGATAGAATTTTATATTTTTTTATTTTTTAGAATCTGTTTAGATCTTATTCTACATAAACATTTCACATTTTCTAAGATATGGCTATGTTATGGATATTTCGAAATGCAACAAAAAAATTTGACTGTAGCGAGAAAAACATTAGTATGCTATTATTATAATAATTTTTTTTTATTATTTATATGTATTAAATTTTTGTATTTTTAAATATTTAATTTAATTTATTTTAAGTATGGTATTGGATGTGTATCCCAAAGACAAATTGTTCCGTGGTTACAATGATTTAGAGGTACAATCTAGAAAATTTGACAGATGCAGGATTCTGTATGAAAAATTATTTGAATTTGCACTTCAAAACTGCACAATGTGAATGAAAGTAAATTACTTTTCTTATAGTTACATTTATCTTATGTTTTATTGTAGTTATATTTATTTAATTGTTATGATGTCTATAAAGTTTCTAAAAGAATTAGAAACTTTATTAGGAGACTGACCGTCCTAAAGCTATTTATGAATTAGCTGTATCTTAGACGAATTAAGTTATATTTTTATAAATTACTACTAGATGTAATTAAAGCTGTCTTTTTCTTTTATTTTTATCTTTTATGAAAAACATGTTTAATATTTTTGTTATTTTTATTATTTAGTTTGGATATACCTGAACTTTTATGGAAGTCATATATAGATTTTAAAATATCTCAGGATGAAACAGAAAATACCAGATAAAAAAAAAAACTTTAACTATGATCACTTCGATTATTTAGTGCAATTAACGATCGGCAACTATTTTTGATATATGCTTGATTATTAGGTTTGGAATATTTTACTTTAAATGCGACAATAAACATGCGAAATAACCTGCAAGTAATGATCTTCAAATCATTTTAAAACAATCTTTATACATTTCCAAGAAAAATATAATTTCGATAATAATCAATAATCATATTTGATTTTGAAACTTTTTCTATGATTACAATTCGCTTATCTTCCCAAATTAGCAGCAAATAATTTTTTTCTTTTTTGTCATTAAAGTAAAATGGATGCGTTTAGGATAAAATAAAAAAAAAGATTAACTAAGATGTGAATGAAGAGTATACGAAATTTAGAGACACAATTGAGTGGTCGAAAAGTAAAGTTAATTAAGAATAAAATAGTCAGTGTAATGCCTGATAAACAGACTTAGAGTGATAAAGGTTAAATTAAAATAAAGCAAATTATATTTGTGATATTGTAATATTTTTTACTTCATTTTAAAATATATTCAGGTGATACCATTATGTATGAAAAATAATAACGGTCGTGTTATGCGCAACCCTGACGCAACCTTGGCTGTGTATGATCACATGCATTCTCTTGGTCTAATTTTCAATTACATTCTCATACAAATAGGACTCAATTTCATCAATAACACGAGTGATATTGGCCTCTCATCAATCGTCAAGTGACTTACTGGCTGAAAAATTCAAAAAATTCGTTATTTTGCGAAGTGATCACATTATTTGCTAATCAAAATTATGTAATTTGGCTATTTTTTATGAAGCTATATTAAATCTATGCCAACAAATTGCAAACGATAGACAAGTTAAGAGGTAATATTATTAAAAAGAAGACGGATGAACAAAAAGACTGTTCTATCTTATTCACTTTATACGTTGTTAAATGAAAGCTACGTTTGCATTTATACATTTTACAATGTTTATTTAAATTTATACTTTAAAGAGAATTTTAAAAAGTAATTTATATTATTTTACCATATTTCTCCAGTTTTTGTTTTATGAAGTTAATTGGCAAGTGAGTAGTTCTTATAATAACTGCAAATAATAATGCAAATATACTCAAAATTATTCGTTTTATTGACAAAGAACAAATAGGTCTACGTTAAATCTAGTCAACGTTACAGACAATAGCTTCAATTCAAATAATAATAATGATTCATACTTCGTTAATTTTATCATATTGTTCTTCTTGTCAAAAATAATGCGTTATAATAATAAACTGGTGAAAATATTATTTAGAAGAAGCTCATTGATACACTTTTATCTACTTGCAAAAAGTATTACAATTCTTCGTTTTCCCTCATATTGCTATTATTATCAAATACATATAATAATAAACTAGTTATTGCACTACATTATTTTGAAGAAATTAATAGATATATTTATTTGATATTGTAAAATATAAGTTTTCCTGTCGAAGCGACGAATTTTCTGTTAGTTTTAAGACTATAGATTCAAATCTATGTAGATGTACAACCTACGTTAGTTTGATTATATACAATAAATACAAAAATATTTATAGTATTATTACAAGATATATAAACAGATGTTTAAAAATTTACTTATAAAAAGATATTTACAAATATTCGTACGTTATGTGTTAATATATGTTTAGATCTTTATTTGATAATTTATGTGCTCCATTCGAATTTATACTACTAATGAGTCACGTAATGTAAATTAATTTCCGTTGCAAAAATATTCTCTAATCACGCAAGTGATGATGACCATAAACATGAGACGGTGCGTTAACAATATTTTTTCACAATCTTTCCACGATGTAGGATCACATCTTCTTAGCCCTATATGTCATTGTAATCTATTTGGTACAAGCAATTCTTTTTACTCCTCAGAAGCATTTACAAACAATTCACATACTGTATCACGAAATAAAGAGAACAGGCTTTCATGTATTGGTGTGAAAATTATTCTTGAAGATTATCAGATAATGGCAAGAAACGATTGAACACAAAGTTGTTTGTCCAATATCGTTCAAGATGTATGACTTCAGTGATAATGCGAAAGAAAGAACAAAATGCGCCTTAAAAAAACTGACATTTCTCCCGAATCATCGAATCGGTATGTACGTTTGTGTAATAAGTACGGCGCGCAAAACTGATAATGAAACATCAATGTATATTTCCTAATTTTTATAGAACAACTAGTTTAAAGAATTACGGAATACGTATTGCGTAAAAGAAACGAAATGTGCGATAGACGTTGTAGATAGATGTTGGGATTTTTTTCATCCTTGATAAACGTTACGTGCATCATTTTTTGTATCTGTCTGAAACAATTCATTATAATAATAAAGTGGTGATAATATTATTTAAAAGAAATTACTAGATATATTTACATTATATTCCAAAAAGTATTGTAAATCTTGCTCCTTCGTTGATTTTTCCATATTGTTCTTGTTACCTAAAACAATGCGTTATAATAATAAACTGGTAATAACATTATTTAAAAGATAATATATATATTTACATCATGTTATAAAAAGTATTGCAGTTCTTCGTCCTTCTTTCATTTATCTGATCATATTGCTCTTACTGTTTAAAACAATGCATTATAATAATAAATTGGTGATAATATTATTTATTGTAAATATCATTATAAGGATTCGATGGAAATAATAATGAATTTCTAAATATATATTATAATTAAATAGTTATTGTGTATATATACAATCAAATAAAATATTTTTGAATAAAAACAGAATATGTATGGTCAAATAAAAAATAGCACACTGTACCCAAAGTGGTCTAAAAGAAGTAACATGCAAGAGGACTACAGAAACGTATTCGTTATATAAACATTTCATTATATAAAATAATAATTCTCATAGATTATAATTAAATTAATGAGATTATATATTTGTTTAAAAGAATAATTTTTTAAAACTCTATTGCTTGATTTTTCCAAGTAACGTGATGAGTTAAAATTAGATGTAATTCATATACGTTATTTTCTCGATATAGGATGGCGAAACAAGCATATCTGCATGAAATCTATGCTCCATGTTGCAATGGTTTACAGCATGTATTCTCCTGATTGCAATTTATGTTTGATTGTAATTCGAAAGATGAATTCGAAAGATGAAGATTTTCTACACGATATTCTCGTTTCCGATTTTCAAAACAAGTTTTTATATGCTTGAAAATTACTTTTGCAAATTATTTTTTTCTGGATGATTTTTGCAAAGAAGATGATATTTTTCCAATATCGTACATAAAAATCTCATGTAAAAAAACTTTATCTTTTGAATGAGGTCTTAAAACTTCATAGTGTAAATTTTTGCAAACACACAGAGAGAGAATTTTTTTAAGGCTATTCATCATCTTTCATTCGAAGTAGGTGTGAATTCGATGATTGATATGGTACATATAAATATCTTTCTTTGATAGGGTCGTACAACACACGACCCACATCTATTTTACGATAAATACATAAATAATAATAAATATAATTAGAATAATAATTATAATAAGTAGTATATAAATTTACGATATAAAAACAAGATTTTATCCAATATTTTGTAAAAAATAATAATTAGTGAATATTTAAATATTAAATATTATTGCAGAAATCAAAATATGAGTTCATTTCCATACTACTTATGAGGTAAAACTCTTAGCGCTTTTCTTAAATGGTTTACCCCATAGGACTAATCCATTCTGTACTACAAGTATTACTATTATTACTACAACAAATAACAATGTAACATAATAATAGTAATAAAAACATATTTGAATATTATGTACATTATATACATTCTACCTTTTAATAGAAAAATCATTGGTGACATGGTACTATTTGGATATCTAGGATAAACTTTTATAAGTACATTGTATTTTTAAAATACACGTTGGAAGAATACGAGTTTTACAGGAATAAACGATTTCAGGCAGAGGGTACTTGTCATGAAAAATCGTAAGCTTCCTTCTATTCTTCCTGATTGAAAGCGGTAATTTCTTTCAATCTTATCATTCCTTTTAATGTTCAAATAAAATAATACTACTTGATATGTATTGCGTCGTGTAGGCGCTGCAACTACATTTTGCTGCAACTACCTAGAACTTGTTGATCGTCTGGCATCCGGTTATAAAGGATAGGCGACCTCGTGAGGCGTCAGCTTCCTTCCTTTACGTGTTAATTGGCTTCTCCTTACGCTTCTCACAGAATCAGTGTCTCCAGAATCAGGTTCGAAGTACTAAAATGTTTAGTGTTGTGTCGGGTGGGCGCAACTACGAGAGCGATTTTAGATGTGCGTCCCGCACCGGACCATCTATGACAGTCGATTTGCACGGAGAAATATCCTCCGTCTGTCCGAGCTACAAGCCCACTGGTCGCGATGAATAAGAGCGGCGGCACTAAGCTAGGATACCATTGAAGGGTGTCAGAAAAATACCGCTTGTCGCATTCCCGCAGATTAATGGAAATTAATGGCGTTCTTTTAAAGGAACATGTGAAACTAGCGAGGTAGATGCGCGTGTTGAAGTTGATTCGATATATATTTGATGAAATAAGTTACAATTGTTTATGTGTTTCGTGTAATGATGTGTAGGTAGTTGTACTGGCTGATTCTGAATAAGACTTGATAGCTTAGATGTCGTGAGTCTAAAAAATGTAACTTACCTGATTTTTTGGAAGTCTAGAACTATCCACACAGACTGTAATGAGATCAGGAAAAGGAATAAAAGGGCGGAGTTAAAGTATGATCTGAGCATGGAAAGGGAAAGAATAAATGTCCATTGGTCGTGGATAGTTCAATGAAATGTTTAAATATTCCATGTGTGCCCCCTTTGTTCTAATGGTCATGTAGAGTGCAGAGTGTCAATAGATATTTTAAAGCTAGAAGTCAAATAACCCTTGACTTGTCGCGCCTAAGAGTCTACTTTCACTATTTACTTATTGGCCGGCTTGACATATTATCGAAACCCAGATGCATATTACAGAAAGCCCAGACAAAGATGGCCATATGTTTTTTATCTATGCGTTTTGTTAGCTAATTTCGAATAAGTTCCCAAGAGTAAACATTTCCAATGGTGATACATAACCTTTAAGAGAAAGTACTGTGAACAATGGAGAGATACACATGTGCGTCAACACCACTGTCCCAGTGACATGTAAAAGATTCTTTACTTGGTACATATATCTATCAGAGTATTAATTAGTTAAATTAAAATTAAACATGCCCAATTAATTAATTCTTTACTTGGCAATTTTTTATTAATTTTAAGATGCCATGCACTACTAGATTCATACTAATAATAGCACCTTTGCATTAAGTTTAATATAAGCCGTAGGTTCACTTTTGTCACTTATAATTTTAGTTATATACAAATTATATAATTAGGTCACATTATTATTTACGTCCAATATTAAATTGGTTATATGAAACACAATACATTTCCAATTGTATTTCGTGAAAAATACTAATTGTTCTTATATCCTGTACGTAGTTTCGTTTTATCACTACGACAATATATGCGATTTTTACACTTTTTAAGACAACCAAAAATATAAAACTACTCTTCGTAAATATATTTTTGTAATTATTCCATGTTAATTTACAAAGGTGAATCGTTTACAGTAACAACAGTTTGAGTATTTTGTCGCTATATGATGGTGAAATCATTTTTATTCAATCGGAGATACTGGAGCTACTATAATTATGTACTATATTATTGTGGCATTTTGTTTTTTCAACTAATAATTACGGATCATGATAAGCTTCCGATGCATGTTGCTGTTCCTTTCGCCGATCAACTTTTTATATTTCAATACATGCATTTCAACGCTACAACGGAAATTCTACTGTAGTATCAATAAATAAACATTTTTGAAATATTCATGATTGCGGAAGGTCGTTTGTGTACGGTTTATTCAATCGCAGTAATATTTGTATCGAGTATCAATTTGATCAATGTATAAATTTTTTTTAATCATAAAACCAACTAACACTTTTTAAACACTGTTTAAAAATAATATTTTCTGTTTTTCTCAAACAGTTGAATTATCCTGAAATGTTCATTTTATTAATAAATATGTAGAATAAATATATTTCTTTTGTATTTCAAACGTATTCCTAACACATATTCAATTGCTATTTTTTCCTTTTTCAGCGTTGAAATGTATTGATTTATTTTCAAAACAATATTATTATGTATCATAAATTCAGATTATATTCTTTATAAAAATAATTATCTTAAAAGCCATGTAATTAACAATTCAAACATAGTAATATTTTGGAAATACTAAAACTGGACCATCTGACATGATTTATTTAATTGATCATTTCGACGGGTTACAATTTCTTTTTCAAAAATATTCTAAATTCAAAAACGAACTATTATCCATTCGAAATTTTGAATAATAAAACGAAGTCCACGGTAGGACTTTTAATAGAGCTCGCCAGCGTTATCATAACGATAACGACTATGAATTTAATTTAACTTTAAAACAAAGAAAAATGAAAAATGTATGAGATTCGACTTCAAAAAATCAAATAATTCTACTCGCGTACGTGGGGCAATGTGGAGACGGAGACGGAATGTTACGTCGTCTCAATTTTTCAAATTTACTCTTTTATATCCATCATCATAAGAGCATTTTGCGTGAAAATATTGTAAAATTAAAAAAAGACTAAACACTATTCTCGGAAGGTTCTTGTGAATCTTTGAAAATAAATTAATAGCCTGTAGATTCTCTCGTGAGCCACGTTTCGTGGGGGCCTCTTTGGCATATACTCTCTTCTTTGCTTTGTGCCCTAATCTAATTGGTTATCATTCAAAACTGTAATAGAGAAATTTTATTTCAGATTATAATATATAGAAGGAAACTTTAACATACTTGAAAAGCTACACACTTGGAAAGCGAAAACCTTATATCTTTAGATAGTAATTGATTACTACGTTTTCGAGAGATCTTTTCATAGCATAAGAAAAACGGAAACTAGTATATTAATTCCAGAAAATTCCGAATTAAAAATTGATTTACATATTTTTAGACCTATGGGCTGTGATTCTACCAGTTTTCTTTTATCAATGACTACATTCTTTTTTAACTCCAGTTTTTTTTAACATTTATGAGAAATTTATCATTATTATATGAAATCAATATTACATTATGAAATAGAATACTTCGCAAAAGAAAACTTCGTTAAAATTAGATGACGTGGAGTTTCAACCGGTCATTGACATTGGACCAATTATTGAGATATGAAAAAGTAAAGCTATCCATAGAAAATATCCTTATCAACTTAGTGGTAATGGAGTAAACAAGAAAGCTTCAACGATCTGGTTGCAAAAGCTCAAATATTCCCTGAGACAGGTAATTTGCCATTGCAGTTCAAGATGAAATTATCGTGACAAAACAATAGCGGCGAGCAATCTTACACGAAGATATAGAAAACTGTCGTCGGTTTCGACATGGAATAGAACCCATAAAACTTGCTATAAACGAAGACTACCTCAAGCGGCAAGATGATGTAATTAAGATTATGCACCAAGAGCTGGCCATGATATGTAAATTCATCGAAGAAAAAAGCCCTATTATTAGTGTGAAACATATGAAGTTCTGGTCAATTCCAACTTCAAATTATATTGAAACTAGATGATGAGCATTGATCATACGATCCTTGAAAATCGGTCGGATATAATACGGGTTAACAAGATTTCGAGGAATTGCTGGATTTTAGATGTGGCCATACCTCTTATTGTACACATGCACAGAACATATGAAGAAAAAATTGCGAAATATGTAGACCTGACGCGCGACATAAAGCAGCGTGAGAGACTAAATAATATTAGTTGCCCCAATCATTGTATCCAGTACAAGAGTCATCGAGCAAATTTTAATCGATGAGCTGAAAAAATTGAAGTGCGTATATCTGTTACAAGAAATGTCGAAAGCAGGTATACTGATGTCATGTTCTGATAGTAGTAAGCATGAAAAAAATAATACAAATTTTGATAGTTATTGATACAGTCAGGTCAAAGACGAATCATCTACGCCGACCTAGCAACTTGCCTTGTTTTTGGTTAGCAGCGGAACCCTTTACACTGGATGAGGCTTATTTATTATTTTATCCGTTAAGAATGATAACTTTGAAGAATTCATCTACTTAAAGATTCTTCTAGGTACTTCTTCGAATCGAATTCGTCTTGAGAATTAGCGGACGCGACTGTACCGTCTATGCGCGTAAGTACATGCACATACAATTTTAAGCATACAACTTTAACTTCAATGTTTCGGTATTTTGATCTCGAATTAGTATTTGATATCGTAGACTAAACAGACTGACTGACTATAGATTTGTCTTAATTTCGGCCTCTCGAAACTTTCTAACTCGACAGATTAATTAGATGGAGTTGGACAGATTCGCAAACTTATGTTTGGGACAGATTCAAATTCAAAATTTACTAATTAATTGACTTTAAATCATGAACGTTACTTATGGGATATATATTCTCGAAAAAATTAGGAATTGAAAACTGACGAAATTGTAATACTAATACATGGGTCCTCACCAGATTTTAGAAATAGTTCCCTAAAACAATGATAAGTTACAAATATGAAACCGTACTAAGGTAGTGAACATGAATAAACTAAGATGTTCTAAAATGAAATAGATTAAGGTAATTGTGTTACAGAATTTATGGGGCTTCTCGGCATATTAATAACGCTCATAGGCACCATCAGCGGATGTGTTCCCCTTTTGGGGTATGACTGTGGGGGAGCCTCAATGAACATCACGACAATTTCACTGCTGGACACGGGGGAATGCACTACCTCATTGCACGCACAAAATGCCACAGAAGTGTACATTCAGCTTCTGCAATTAACGCAATACAACAAAACACATGTGCACCAGTGCGGAATAGAACTCGACGATTTATTATTGTGGAATGTCATCGCATGTCTTAGTTGTGCAAAATGGACGGAGAGTGTATCTTATGGACCTAACAGCTGAAGCATGCAAAGCCGCCTTCAATACAGGCATCATGGGAATATCGCCGACCTTGCAAGTATCAGGTTTACGGTCCAATGTCACGGAGTATCGAAGTGCTACGCTTACAGGATAAATCTCAACAGACGTTAAGTGCTCTGGAACGCAGTACGCCAACCTCTACGGCACATGGGACAATATAGCGGTGCAGGTAGTAGTGAAAATAAAGATTTAAAAATATTACACAAGAGTCAAAATTAAATAGGACAGTATAGTACTAAGCAAAGGTACATTGTGTGTTTTTACGGACGGTACATGTGTTACTGACGAGGAAGGGAACGCATTTTGAACTAGACCTGACTCATCGTGTAATTTCGAACATTACAACGTACTATATGAGGGACTAGCCATAAAATTAGAAGCGACAAGCCGTATAGAAATATATCCTGACATCTACACTATAACGACACAGGCCGTCACGTTTACCTTGGAAAAGAGGGCGGAAAACCACTTGTGCGGGTACACTCTGTTATGGAGCGAGCACCCGAAGTTATTCATCTTGGAGAAGCAAAAAGGAAAGACCTTCGCGTCAAGTGCAAGATTATCAGTTGAAAATCTTGAGCTGTTCGCCTATGTGAACTCGTAGTTCGTGTACCTAGAAAAATACATGAGAAGCCACATGCTTTGTATAGTGACGTTATCAAACAAAAGTGTGATTTGGAGAAACGTACTTAAAAATGCATCAGCACTGGCGACTCTTCGACCAGATGACTTCGCCTAGACTATCATGAAGGCAGCAGGATATATGGCCGTAACGGTGGGAGAAGTGATACCCATTGTAAAATGCACATCTGATCCCGTCAGCGTGAGAACATCAGAAGAATGCTATCACGAGCTACCAGGTTATCACCAAAACGACAGCCTCTATCTGACACCTAAGTCGACAATACTAGTAAAAACTGGAACCATTAGGGATTGCAATGCGTTGCTTCCTCCAATGTATCATTTAGTGGGAAACTGGTACAGACTAACATCAAAATCCGTGGAGGTACTCACTCCCCAAATACTTCAACCATTGACGAAACCATCATGGAAATACATAGTCACAAATAATTTAATGAGAATATAATGGTATAAACTCTCAACAGGACTTGGAAAATTTACACGATCGTATTATGTTCCCCGTCGAAAGACCGGGACTCTTAAACATTATTGCCAGAGGAGCTACGGGACACAGGAGCTACGGAAATCACAGACGGTGCGAACTCGAAATTGTGGCAAGGTTTCCTAGCTTTCGAATCAGCTAGAGCGGGATGTATTGGACTATTTGTTCTAATCAAAGGAGTTAAGTTGTATGTTTACGCCATGATTCGAGGCTACGTACTCCATGAATCTATGGTTGGAACCTACACCTGTTGGGGGCCGTCTGGTGTTAGTTAACACATCTGCTTTTGCATCTGAAACGACCGCAACAGCAATATGGAAAGGGAACTGCAACGGCCAATGAAAGTCATGATACCATTGAAATAAGAGTGGACAAACTAGAAAGTGATGTGACTCCGATCCCCACCGCAAGAGGAGGTGCGAGATTCCCAAATTTAGAAGAAATCCTGGCTGCTCGCAAGAACGAGTCGTTGGAATTCGAAGATATCAAACGACTCAGGTAAGGGGGAAGGTGTCATGACGCTGTCTGACGACGTGTAGGATTCATCTATCAAGAATAGAAAATTACTAATTCAAAATCAAAAGGTCGGTTACTCTACTGTCGAAAATTCTACTATCGGTATCTCTACTATCGATAATTCTACTACATGATACAACTCATAACAATTTATTAACAAAGGATTTATCTCTGTAACTTTGATACGCGAAAATAATAAAGTCAAACGATAAATCCAAGACACCCTTATCACAAATGGCGAGACCACATCCGGTGATTATGAATTCTATCACACAGCGTTCCAAGTATTGTCCATAGCGATATCAACCTCATTCCTGGAACCATACCTGGCAATAATCGTATTCCAGAGGCTACGGATTCATGGAACTACATCCGGTGATAAACATCGACCAAGCACAATACTCGGAAAAGGTGACGAAAGTGCGCTTATAGAGCATCACACCACCTTTGTCTTCGAATAATGCCTTCGTAGATAGGCGGCACGAAGAAGCGGTGTGCATGCGCAGTGACGGCTTCTGGGACTCCACCGAATGGGAGCGTAGCGACACGGCAGTCAGTCTTCATCCGTTGCTCAACTCGATTAGTTGTAAGCTCTTAGTTTTGTGTATTAATGATTAATTTCTAAGTCTAACAAATAACTTAGAATCTTTTGAGAAGTAGATAGGTTCTACTACGCTGTTATTTTACACTGAAAATTTCATATCTGGTTAAGCCGTTCTAACGCGAGTACCTTTCGTCAATTGAGTGTTAGACATTGTAGTGAAATAAATATCTCTTTCGATTAATTTAGTAAGGTTATGAAATAAAACCTTTGTCTTTATTATTTTTGCGTATCAAAGTTACAGAGGTATATCCTTTGTTATAATGATTATTTTGTTATAATGAAACATAATTGTTATAATGAGTTGTACCGTGTAGTGAATACATAAAAGATTTTTAACTGATGAATGTTAATAATTTTACTTGAGTGCGGTTATTATTTATTACATGAACCCTTAATGATTATTTAGCATAGGATTTGATTGGTTTTATAACATAGGTTCCATTATATATATAAATTGTTAATATAGAATGTCTAACTGCTAACTGTATATTAGGTTGGGGAAAAAGAAATCCATTATTTTTGCGTGAACTTCAAGACTTTATTTAACATGTTTCGAATTGTCCGATTTGGGTCAAATATGCACCGTTTTGTTCTATAATTTGTTGCCATTTTAAAGGTAGCTTCATAATGCCTTTCTCATAGAAGTCTTGGTCCTTATTGGCGAACAACTCTAGTAATCGATTTTCACAATCTTGTCTTGATACTGATTTCTTATCACTCAGGAATTTTTGCAATGCGAACAAAAGATGGTAATCGCTTGGTGCCAGGTCCGGACTATATGGTGGATGCATTCAAACTTTCTAACTAAGCTCCTGGAGTTTCTGGCGAGTAACTACAGACGTGTGTGGCCTTGCGTTGTCCTTATGGAACACAACACCTCTTCTGTTGGCCACTTCTGGCCGTTTCTGGTCAATCACTAGCTTCAAACGGTCCAGTTGTTCACAGTAGAGATCCGAATTTAGTGTTTCGCAACTCATAATATGGAAGCAACTCATAATAAATGATTCCTTTCAAGTCCCACCAAATGCACAGCAGAACATTCCTGGCCGTTAATCCTGGTTTGAGCACCGTTTGAGCTGCTTCAAAGCCCTTTTACCACGATCGTTTTCGCACAGTATTGTCGTATTTGACCCATTTCTCATCCCCAGTTAACATCCGTTTAAGAAATGAGTCGATTTCATTCCGTTTCGCAAAGTCTTCGCAGATGGAAATTCGATCCATTTTTTTTTGGTGTTAATTGGTGTAGAACCTAAACATTGAGCTTCTTTTTGAATGCAGCTTTGTGCAAATGGTTTAAAACTGTTTTATGGTCGATCTATAGCTCTTGGGCGATGCTACGATTAGTAACATGCCGGTCAACTTCGATTATTTCTGTGATTTTATCGACAATTTCGACGAAGGGTCCTGCCTGTGCGAGATGCTTCTTGAACATCAAAAATACCTGAACGGAATCGACGACCACAATTGCACGTAATTAGCTGTTACAGTATCCGAATCATAAACACCATTCACAATTTCAGCCGCCTGACTTGCATTTTCGCTTTCATCAAAGAAAAACTGTAAAATGTACCGAATTTTCTCTTTGTTGACTTCCATTTTTAACACCCTGTAATTCACAACTGAATGGACCAAACAAAAAACAGCAAAAGAAATTTTTTAATGTGAAATGTCACTTTAACAACGAGCATAAATCTGAAATTGTTTGATCGATACTTTACGAGATATCGATCACTACAGCCATCTACCAAAAAAATAATGGATTTCTTTTTCCTCAAACGAATATATATATTTTATTATTATTACCTACTAAATTGTTTATGGATATATATATATATATATATACATATGTATATATATTGTAACATACTGAATAAGAAAGGCTCCCTCTCTTTCTATATTAATAGTAACAATTACACGCAATATATTATTATTTACATGTTTTAACTAGAGTTATAAGTCATTATTAATGTTAATATTTCTTGAGGTGGAGTTACCGAGCAAATTTATCGACAGTAGAATTATCGACAGTAGAATTATCGACAGCAGAGTTACCGGTTGTAGCATTATCAACAGTAGAGTTACCGATAGTAAAATTATCGACAGTAGTTGACGATAGTAGAATTATCGACAGTAGATTTACTGATAGTAGAATTATAGACAGTAGAGTAACCGATAGTAGAATTATCGACAGTAGAGTTATCGACAGTAGAATTATCGACAGTAGAGTTACCGGTAGTAGAAGTATCGACATTATAGTTATCGACAGTAGAATTATTGATAGTAGAGTTACGGACCTTTTGACTTTGAATTAGTAATTTCCTGTTATTGGTATTAGTAATTTCCTGTTTGGGTCTTTCGAAACCTACTAACTAGTACTTCTCTTTCAATACTTTACTGCTTCGCTGCTTCGGAGATTGAATTCTTATATTGACAGACTGTGCGTATATTATTTCTTTGCACGAGAGTGTCATGACATATATTCTGCAAACGCAAGCTCGCTCTTGCGCTCGCTATGTCAAGGGCGAAAAGTCGCAACGCATTCAGGCATTGCATTCTTGCACGTTTGTCTATGCACGCATCTTTTAACAAAGGAATAATGAGTCGTTTCGCATTATTCTTGAAAATTATATTGAATTTCAATGCTTCTAAGAAATAGAGTAGTGAATACGTTTTTATATTGCGCTATAGAAATAATCCAATTGAAAATATAATAAAATCATTGATTAGTTTGTTGACGCTAATATGAAATAGAACAATAACGCTTGAATTCAATAGCTTGTTATTATTAAGAAAACATTATTTTTCTGTCACTTGCATGGTAGATATATAAAGCAGCACTGTCATTAATACTTATAATAAGCATGTACCAATTCACACGATAGCATATAAAAATAAGCCTTCTCATTAGTGACATGACGACATAAGGACTCGAATGACACTAAACGGAAGATGGTCCTTAGGCCAGGGTCAACAAAACTCTTAAAGAAATATAGGAAACTATACAAATTAGACAAGCGCAAAAGAAATATTATAATGAAGGTTTTAGTTCTATTTCTGATACTAAATCCATCAGGTGAGAAATGTGAGAAATTCATCTGCAAAAAGTGAGGGTAAATTGGACAAAAACACAGATATTCTAAATGCCTACTTTATTCTAATGGGAACATTACGGGATTTATTAAAATAGACACAAGAAGTTGAATTTATTAGATTGAATTTAATAACTCCAATCTGTTTTTTCGTGATATTGAACATTCTCTTTTGCAAAAAAATACTTTAAGACAAACATTAGAATCCATGGGTCCTGACCTCATATCACTCACTATGCTGAGAAAAAACACTACCTGTAATTTTTCTATATATACTACATGTATATAATTACACACTAAAGCTCAATTTTTCTAGATAACTGAAAACGATCGTATAATAGGCTGATATCTAAAATCAAATTTGCCGCAAAGCCAGAGGATTTTCGTTCCATTTCACTCCTAAATTTAATGTCCAAAGCAATAGAAAAAATTGTGGATGATCAAGCTATTGACTTTTTCGAAGAAAATAATTTATTTGGTCGCATACAGTAGGATATAACACAGATCTCAGTTCAGAAAGTAACTGATGATACTCGATGTGTCATAGACTTGCGATAACTCACTATAATGGTGCAATTTGATATGTCCAATTTGATATATCACGCTAAGAGATAGACCTGCGTCTATATAAATTCTCCTTCTTATTATCTTATTATCTTATTATCTTATAAATTATTGCTGCATTGTCTTTGCCGATATCATTAAAGAACTGGATCTGAAATTACAACGATGGTTAAATCAAACAATTAGATTCATATTCAACATTGAATGATACGAACATTTTACCCAATTTTTTCGAAAATTAAAATGGTTCAAATTAGAAGATAGAAGAAAGTACTTTTTGAATAACCTAATGGTGCAGTCTTGACAACACAGATCCTTCTACCTATTTGAAAACATCCTATGTAGATCAGATTCAAACATAACTGGTAAGACAACCATGGACCAAGTTGAACACTTCAGCCACTCAACATGTAGAACATGAATGTACAACAAATCATATACTTAAATGGCACGCATAGAACTCATCACCGGATAATATATAATCATCTGAATTTATAAACCAGGTAAATGATGATAATTCAGAAATAAGATTAGTGTTGCATGAGGCGTCAGGTAGTGGTTCCAATATCTCTCTCCGCCCCAATCAAAGAGACGACGATTCGTACACTAGCTCAGACGATTTGTTTGATTCTGCCTCGTGTCCATACATTATATCGCCTCATTCAGAGGAAACATATAGGGATTCGTGGAATATGTTAGAATCACGCGATCAAATTTCGATCAAAAAAGACAATTTAGCGATCTTCATCAACTATACGCTGAATTCTTTATGATGAAGGAACTAAACAATTGGTCAAACTCGGAAAGCTTCTTCAATACAAAGATCTAACGTTAGGACCTGCAAGCGTAACAAATTTCGGAAAGAACTAATTAATATCTCTATCCATTAAGGAAAGTACAATGTAATGTTAGACGATGAAATACTAGATTGCGCACTCGAATCGCTATTGTCGGCAACACGAGAGCTGGATCTTTGTACGGTATACATTTCAAAAACAGTCAAAGTTAGTAATGTACCATGGTAATATATCGAAAAAAGGTTGGGAGAGATATTTAATGGAGAATTTTGTATGATTTGCATTTGTAAAAATTTGACAAAAACACCTGAGAAACATGAGAAAGAGGATTTAGTACGAGAATATCACGCATCAGGAGTAACAAAATAAAGGGGTAACAAAAACTTACAACAGAATAAGACAACATTATTATTGGAATAACATGAAAATAACAAATATAACTTTTTATTCAAAATTGTTTAGAATGCCAACTAGCAAAATTGGTTAGAATAAATAACAAACGTCCGATGATACTAACAGACACACCAGGTGCTGCATTCGATAAAGTAACAATGGATATTGTCGGTCCTCTCCCGTAAACTCCAAAGGGAAATAAATTTATCCTGACAATCCAAGATCAGCTTACAGTTATCCATCACAGTACCCCTCTGTAACACCACGTCCATCGACATAGCGAATATAATGGTCAATGATTTAATTTGTAAATTCGGAGCACCGCGCGCTATTTTTACAGGTAAAAGTACAAATTTTCGAAGTGCTATAAAAGTTTTATAAAAGCAATAGCGCGAAAATTCAAAATAAAAGAGTATAAGAATACAGCATTTTATTCGCAATTTAATAGGTCGATTGAAAAGTCTCACTATGTACTGATGGAATATTTAAAAACGTTCGTCAAGAAGGAAAAGGATTGGGACGAATGGTTAGGTTTTGCAAAGTTCTCATTTAACACCAGTACTCATGAGGAAACTCGCTTCTCACCTAATGAACTAGTTTTCGGAAAGATAGCCAGAATACCAGCGTCAGACCCGCCATTAGATGAGAATTTGGAATAGACTTATATTCAATACTACACTAAATTAATAAACAAAATTAATCATACACAAGAGGTAGCACGACATAATTGTTGCTATCCTAACTTGTGAAGGCCAAGGAACGATCAAAGATAAATCCTCAAGTATTAAAGAACGAAGACGAAGCATTTCTTTTAAAGGAATCCACCTTAAAATTTGGAAATCAAAATATTGACCCACGCAAAATTCTATAAATGCTACCCTACAACAATATTAAATTACAAGTTAATGGAAAAACAAAGATATTTAATTGTAATAAATTAAAGAAATCGAAACTAAGTCAAACAAATATTAGAATTTAAAGTGTTTCAGAGACGTGGGAAAAATATTAGCAGTAACGATAACGATGCTACTTATGGTCAAAATTTGTGCAGCCTTCCTGTGATGCGACTGCGGCGGAGCGATCACCAGTATTACAACATTATCATTGTTGGACACAGGGGATTTTGACGCCCCTACCGAAATGCTGAATTCTACGTAGGTTTATCTACAACTACTCCGGCTAACAAACGCACGCATATGCGGATTTTATATGATTTCGAGTATGCACATTGCAGACTTTGCAACAACATCGAAATATGGAGGAAAGCAGTGTGCAGAAGCCCGTGTGCGTTATAGATTACAATAAGACAATGGGCATAGTAGACAAGGTGGATAGTATGATAAGTACTGTCAATTCAACGCGAAAATCATTAAAATGGTATCGCAAATTTTTCTTCCACCTTATCGATGTTTGTGTATGGAACGTATATTGTCTATATAAATACAAATGCGGAGAATACATACCTATGGCAAAATTTCAGTTAGAATTAATAAAGCAGATAATCTCAAAATACTATTATAATGTAATTCTTTGTCAAAGCATAGTCGCTGATAATCCAGCGAGATTAACAGAGAGGCATTTCCCCTCACTGTATATATTAAAAGGTAAAAACAGAAGTCGAAGGGTGTAGTGTGTTAATATATTATTGTGTAAATATATATCTAAAATTCGTTTATCCATCATAATCTTGCATATTATATATCACTGCTCGTTCAACAAAAATTAATTTCGATTAGTATGGTATCCATGTATGTAAATTTAATATGACCGCAAAGAGTTAATGATCTAATTTAGACGACTAAATAATAGCATAAAACGTCAATAACAGCACAATTTTTGGTAATAACGCAATCAGTAACTATGATATGAAAACGAAAATAAGACTATAAGAATAAGTAGCATAACAAGTAGCCATATCTGTACGAAAAGTTCGCTCAATATAAATCTTTTTGGGAAACCAGTCCACTTCCATTTAGTTGAATTGATTTTTCCCATAGAGCAGGACGGAATTCTGAAGTGAATTCCTAAAATGAGTCGGTGCAAATGTGAATTACGCCAAAAGACGAATTCTCGAGTCAGGAAATATTGTTCATAGGGAACTAATTCATATCGCCGCTAGGAACAGTATTTTATTTCGGTGCCACGTAGAGAATAAAGAAGTTAGGAAAGAATATATTCCCAGATTGTAATCATTGTCAGAAATATATACTAGAGACTCGCTAATTAAAAATGAGCAGAGATGAGCATATTTTACGACTACCTACGAAGATCATGAGATTGTCATGCCAACGCTGATATTACTAGAATATACAATGTAAGAAAACCAATTATTAATTACAATGTATCAAAATTCAGATGCTAAAATATTGCAGCTAGCTTCAAGATCATTTCGATAATAATCACTGGAATAATCAATGTAAGTCTCAGAAGAATGGAATTAATAAAAGTGATAGGGCAGGTTAGGTAGAATCATTACTGTGTTTGGAACATTTAAACGCGGAGGAAAGGAAAAAATGTGTTGAAGCTTTTGGCAGCCAGCTCAGACTGCTCTCATCTAGCAGGAGAATGTTTAACACTAGGTATACGGGACCCGTCAATTTGACGGATTTCAAACTCTGAAATGAAATAGCCAAGAAACCATAACATTCATTTAACCATTTCGCATCGTAAATTAATCATTTCATCCAAAGAATTTATACACACAATTATTTTTTTCTTAAGTCTTATAGATTTTGAAATTTGTATGTATTATATCTATCTCTACGAAACCCGTCAAATTAATTGGCTAGCTGATAAAAGAGAAAAGCCGATTGTATAGTCTGAGTTTTAGTCTTTGTCGTCATCTTTGTTTTTTTGTCTGAAATTGCTTATCTTATCGCTGCAGAAACCTTTAAAACAAGAAGCAATGTTCAGTATAATTGTTGCAATGACCGAGTAAGAATGTTTTTCAAAGACAGTGTGTACAATTTTCATTTATTGTAGACAGTCTTCGTTTATTGTATTTACAATAGGGTAATTGAATTTGGGCACAGTATTTTTTTATTTTGACCAATCACCCTTCTTTTCTATCAGGAGTAAATCCAGGAGATATAATAAAATATTAAACAGAATTGTTAATATCAATGAAGATTATTCTGAGGATTCTTCCGAAGAAGATCAGTATGCATTAGACCAAAGCGAAGATGAGAGTGAAAGTTTTAAATATATTGAAAATGGAGAGATAGAAGTATCTTGGAATAGTGAAGAGGAAAACTTCTTGAAAGTGTGTCGTAACAAGAAGAGGATGCGTATTCTTTCTAGTTTTGACTTGGAGGATGAGAGGATGAGTATCCCAAGCACATCCCAAAATGTAATGAGTGAAATTGAAATTGCAGCTAATGGGACACAGTGGATAAAATTGAAGGTAGGCGGATCTGGAGGTAGGACGCTCGTTCGTATGATATTTAAGGATATCACAGGGCCTATTGGCTACGCCAAGAAAAATATTATGTTGGGTTGTGTAACTAGTGCTTTTGAATCAATAATTGACAGACACATAATGGAACACATAAAAGATTGCACTGAAACGGAGGCACATCGAGTTTTGAAAAAAGACTGGACGATCACAGTTGCTGAGTTACGTAGTTTTTTAGAAATTCTATATGACCGGGGCGCATATGAAGCGAGATCATTGAAAGCTTTTTATTTATGGTTGAAAAAATAGGGACCAGCTTTCTTTGCAAACATAATAAGCAGAGATAAATTCACAGAAATTCTGAGATTCATACACTTTGACAAAAAGAAAAATCAACAATCCGAAAGATTACAAATAGATAAATTTGCACTGATATCCGAAATATGGAACAGATATATAAGCAATAGCTAGGCTTGTTTAAGCCATATGAAAACATATCGATAGATGAACAATTATTTCCAACGAAAGTCTGAAGCAAGTTTACGCTATGTATGCCAAATAAACCTCATAAATTTGGCATTAAGTTTTGGTTAGCAGTTGACGTCCAAACAAAATATATTTTGAATGGTTTCCCTTACATGGGGAAAGATGACACTCGATGCTCAAAATCGTTGGGCGAGTTTGTAATATTAAAATTAGCCGAACCATATCTAAAACAAGGCAGAAATATAACAATTGATAATTTCTTTACAAGCATCCTGCTAGCTAAAAAATTGCTTGCAAAAAAACAACTTTGGTTGGGATTATTCGGCCTAATAAAAAAGAATTGCCAAAACCAGCGAAGGAAAAAAAGGACAAGATGACTTTGTTTTCCTCACATTTACATAAGTCAGAAAACTGAACGCTTACTGTGTATAAAAGTAAACCTAAGATAATAGTCATTCTTCTAAGCATCAAACATACAAATGTACAAATAGAAAACAATTATAAACGTGTTCCAGAAACTATTACTTTTTATAATAAAACAAAGTTTGATGTACACGTCGTTGACCAGATAGCACGCAAATATAGTGTGAAAGCAGAGAGTTTCCAATGGCACCTTCAAGTTTTTTCAATATATCAGATTTCGTAACGATAAACGCGTGGATATTATATAAAGAGTCCATCGGATCGAAAATATCCAGAAAAGAGTTTATATTTTATTTAGCCGAGGAATTACATGAAAAAGACAAGAAGAACATTTGTTAAAGAGCAGACGCTTCATTTCTATCACCTTCAACGTTAAAAGTGTGAAAAAGTTGTCAAGTGGATTACTGCAAAAAAAAATAGAAGCAATAATTGTTGTATATATTACAAAAAGATCGTATGCGGAAAATGCACACACAAAATTCAGCATATTTGTAAAAAATGTGCTTAATAAATATAATTACTCAATACCGTTAATATTATTGTTATCATTTCTGTGATAATTAAAAAAAAAAGATTTATTAATAATTTATTTAAACGTAAAACCTAATCAATTCAGACTTAACTTGAAGACATCAATTTTTTAAAGAAAATGAGTATTTTCGTTTACCCGTCAATTTGACGGGTGCTCGTAGAGATAGATATATAAGAAACGCCTAGTATTAAGGAACATCCGGATACTATCTTACAGGATCATTACGATAATGAAATTCCAATAAATGTAAAACAGTATAGTTTCCCACCGGTACACAGGGACGAAATAAATAAACAAACAGAGGAACATTTAGAGTATGAAATTATTTAGTCGTCACTTTCATCGTACCATTCTTCAATTCGGATGGTTCCAAAAAGTCTGACTCAAAGGAAAATCCAACATGGAGAATGGTAATTGACTACAGAGGACTAAACGAAAAAACCATTGGCAATCTTCTGCCAAGCATCATAGAGATATTAGATCAGCTAGGCTACGCAAAATATTTTTCAATTTTCGACTTAAAATCGGGTTTTCATTAAATCCAAATGTATCTGGACGACACACAACAGCATTCAACAGTCACAAGACAGCATTCTCGAAGTTGCATGGCTCCTTCGAATTTGCGCGAATGTCACTCGGCTTCAAGAATGTTCGGGACACATTTTAACGCCTTATAGAACTCGTTTTGACAGGACTCCAAAGCGAGGAAATGTTCGTTTATCTGGACGATATAGTATTGTATGCAAAATCACTTCAAGAACACGAAATAAAATTTAACAAATTAACCCTCTATGAACCCGTGTAACTTTCAAGTCATATTTTAATTTATCGAGATTTTACCAAATAATTATAGCTTTTTTCATGAGATGGCGCATAAATCTTAATTCTATAATGTTGTCAAGACAAGCAATATAATATTTATGATCGTTGTTAGGTTCATCAACCTGAAATAACAAAATAAATGCTGTGCAAACTGTCCGCAGTAAATATAAGCGAAACCATTTGATATTATTTATGCTTCTGTGAGTGATTACAAAACTAAAAATAATGCACATAATAGCTCTGGATTCGTATATCAATAACAACCTATTTGTTTGCATTTCAATTTTCAATTTGTTACTGTTTATTTATGATACAGTTTTGTAACTTTGAGGTCACAGTGGGCTATTAAGGCAGATTTCGGTACATTTAGAATAAAGCTTGTGCTTTCTCCTATTTTCAGATTTATACATTATATACCCAAAATATGAATACAAAATCACATAAAAATAACAGAGGAATTACAATTAGACGCATTAGCGGTAATAGGTCCAACGATTCCTTATTAGATTCCGAGTCCGATGAGGATGTAATAGTATTTCCCCGACGACGAATAAATGTTATTGATAGTGATGAAGAATTTACTACTCAATCCTAGTTAAATAAGGAAGATGCAGGAACACAAAAAATTGTTTGGCAACCACTATCCCAGACGAATAATAATAATTGTTATCGCCCTTGGAAAGGAGATTGCCCTAACGTCCCTGAAGCACTCCATTCTCCTATGACCAATTTTCGACAACTATTTGATAAGGAAATTATAAGCAATATAGTTGACTATACCAATATGTATGCACTGCAATGTGATCCAGCAAAACCCATTGCTGTTTCAGTGAATGAAATCCAACAATTCTTTCGCTGCTGTTCTTTTATATTCATTTACGGATTACCGAGAATTGAATTATATTGGAATTCAAAGACAAAAATGTCTGCTGTTGCCAATGAGTCTACTATGAGTCGTACGCGATGGAGAAAAATAAAATCAAAAATACATTTTAGTAGAAAGTTACAGGCCAATGCAACAAACAATGCAAAAGTGACCGATAGTTTACAAAAAATAAGACCCATTCTGGATAAATTGGTGAAAAATTTTAATCACATTCCGATGTCTGAACACGTATGTGTTGACGAGCAGATTATACCGTTCAAAGGAAGACATAAGCTAAAAAACTATATGCCCAAAAAACCTAAAAAATGGGGCTACAAAGCTTTTTTACTGTGCGACTCATCAGGACTCATTTATAATTTTGAAATTTACACCGGCAAAGTGATACATGATCCCGAATTACCTAATGTCGGAAGTAGTGGTAATGTCGTATTACGTTTAGCAAAAATTATACCCAAACAATTATTTTACAAAATTTGTTTCGACAATAGGTTTTCAACGTTGCCTTTAGTAACTGAGTTAGAAAAATTAGGAATTCAGAGTGTTGCAACTGTGCGGTCAAACCGAGTGAATTTTCATTCGATAAAGTCATGAAAACTAAGGACAGAGGAAGCTATGAGATTCTTTCTATATCTATTGATAGGGTCACCATAAATGCAGTAAAGTGGTACGACAATAAGGCTGTTCATTTGATGAGCACGTTTTGCGAAGTTGAAGCAATAGACATAGTGAAAAGGTGGGACAAAAAAATAAACAGAATGATCGATGTACAACGACCAAATACAGTGAAAACATACCAACAAATGGATGGAGTAGATTTAGTTGATTCGTTGATAGCGTTGTATCGAATAAAAATTTGATCAAAGAAGTGATACCACCGTATTATGTTTCACCTCTTAGATTTGACGGTGGTCAATGCTTGGCTCTTATATAAGCGAGATTGCTCATCGCATTCTGTAAGCCCCGGCCGTCAGAATAGTTTATTGAAATTTAAACTTGACATTGCATCTTGTTTATGTCAGGAACACAAGGAAACCCAGAAGGAAAGGAGGCGTCCTACTTCAAATGAAGTATATAAACAATTGCAAAATAAAAGAAAAAAAAACCAAATACAACGCTACCTGTAAAAGACGTGCGAAAAGATGAAGTGGCATATTGGCCAATTTTTTCGGATAACAGAGGATGTTGCAAAGAGCTCGGATGTAAAGGAGTTCCCAAAATTAAATGTCCCAAATGTAATGTATATTTATGTTTGACGCCAAGTGCAAACTGTTTTGTGGAATTCCACGCTTGAGTTTTCAAACACAGAAATGCGAACATTATAGGCCGTTGTGACCTGAAAATCACATAGTGAATATACTGAAATAAAATTGTTTAAACGGAAATTTTTTTTCTTCATTTGCATAAATAGGTTTATAATTGCTGATTTTTCGTTCCCAGAATTTTTTTGGATTTAAAATAAAAATTCGGCCCATAGAGGATTAATAAAAGGGTTAAGGGCGACTAACTTCAAGCTGCATCCGGACAAGTGTGAGTTTTTGAAGAAGGAAGTAGCATATTTAGAACTCATTATTGGAGAAAGCATGGTAAAATCGGATTCAAAGAAATTAGACGTGGTTAAGAAATTTCCGCTTCCGCAGAAGGTCAAGAATATTTATAGACCTCACCGGATATTACCGTAGGTTCATACCGGGATTTTTAAAAATGTCTAAACCATTGATCGACCTATTAACCTTTTCGCTCCGAGCGCCACATATATGCGGCATCCATTCGACGATCTGTGGTTATAGGCGCCGCATCTACGCGGCATCCACGTCACGACTTCTGGGTACGAGCGCCGTATATATGCGACATCGAAATGATCTGTACAAGTGCCATCTATAGTCGATGGCAACATTTTTCGTTATCGGCAGAGCATTTCCCGTTGATTTTATTGACATAATGGATTAATCATTTCTTAGAACTTTTTAAAACTGCTCTTTGTTGAAATCACATCCAAACGTATTACGCAATAAACTTCAAACATCAAGGCGATCGTTTACTGTTTTATATCAAATATTTTATCGAATCCATTCGGCAGTAAACGATTTTACATATTTGGTTTTTACAGGAATTAGGAATAGATCGGCTTAAGGTATAATTCTTAACTCTTAAAAATTAGAGTTTTCAGGTTAGGGTTATGTTTGAAAATATATTTACAAAAATAGTTTAGGCTCTTTCAGAATGAGTACAAAGCATAAAAATAGTATTATGTTTGAAACTGAAGTAAATAATTCTGAAAATGAAAATAATGTCCATCGGTGAAAAAGACAACGGAGAAATAATATATGCAGTACTTCAGAATCAGAAGCAGAGTTAAGTGACGATAATACAAAGAACACTAAGTGCAACACAAGATGGACATCGAAAAATTTCACACCAAGTATTCATAAATTTTCCTGAGAAAATTCAGGACGAAGAAGAAAATAGGAAGATCGTCAAAAATTATCGATTACTTCGAACTGTTTTTTTATCAAGAGCTCGTAAAATATATTGTAGATGAGACCAATTATTACTCGCCTCAAAAGAGCAATAACAACATGGATACTCAAAAAAACACGACACTAGAGGAAATGTACTGTTTCTTTGCGTTGTCACTAATCATGACACGTAATAAAAAACTAGCATTACACAAGTATTGGAGTATTGATAAATACTTACGCAGTAGTATTATTAGTGAAGTAATGACCAAAGATCGTTATCTTTGGATACTACAGATGATACATTTTAGCCATCAACAAGAGCCCGCTGATAATCGTCTATATAAAATAAGTGACATAATAAACATGCTACGAAAATCGTTCTGCGAAACATTTTATCCGTATGAAAAAGTTTGCATTGATGAAAGCTTGATGTTATACAAAGGTGGCCTGTCCTCCAAGCAGTACATTACCTCGAAAAGGAATCGATTTGGAATAAAATCATACATACTCTGTGATTGCAAAACAGGTTATGTCCAAGACCTTATAGTTTACGAAGGAAAGTCAATTGTTACAGAAAGTGACATCAGTGGAATTGGAAAATCAGGTGCAATTGTTTTATCACTCTTGCCACCATACTTAGGCCAAGGTCACACACTATACACTGACAATTTTTATTCAAGTCCAGCATTATTTAACTTTTTACACGATAACTGTACGAATGTATGCAGCACTGTAAAAACAAGACGTCAAGGAATGCCAACGATGGAAGAGAGATTGAAAAAAGGAGAGGCATGTTTTCATGCAGCAAAAAACTTGCTAGCGATGAAGTGGATAGATAAAAAAGAAGTCCATATGGTTTCCACTATACATATTGTAAATTTTGAAGCAGTATCGAGATATGAAGGAGAACAGATTATCCAGAAGCCGCTAAAGTGGTATCGGAAATTTTTCTTCCACCTCATAAACATCTGTGTGTGGAATGCATATTGTATGTACAAGCACAATCGGAGAGAAACTATATCGATGGCAAAATTTCATTTGATGCTGATAAAACAGATAGTCGAAAAGTATCGTCACAATGCAATGGGACGTCAAGGCAGACCCGCTGATAATCAGATGAGGTTAACTGACAGGCATTTTCCCACATTTTGTAAGCTGAAAACAGAAAATGGAGGTGTGTAATTTATAGTAAAAATGATAAAAGAACGGATTCGCGGTATGAGTGCAAAGATTGCGATGTTGGCCTTTGTATAGATCCTTGCTTCCAAATATATCAGAATTACATTATTAGTTTTTACATATTTTTTACATATTTACATATTTTGTTACATATTTTCTACATATATTTTACGTATTATATTTACACATTATATTTTAATAATTTTCGTGTCGCTATTAATTATATTAGATATTTAATCGTTAAGCTTTGTAATTATATAAATACCTATGTTACCTATAATTTTGTATTTTATATTTTAATAATTTTGTAAGTCCTTTCATATTAAAAATGTAAATATACTTATTATATTAGAGCAATGAATGTTTTATACAGCACAGTTCCTATTTAAGAAACCACACGCATTGTGCATATTTTCGGCGCGAGTTTTCGTTCAGTGGCGGTACTTCGGCAGACGGGGCTACCGTAGCGAAAGGATTAATGTATCCTCTCATTAACACATTCCGTGGCAAGCCGTTTTTGCCCGACTTGTCGTTCGGGCCATTTGATGTTTTGACTATAGATTGGTATATTATCACACAATATTTCTTTGCATCATCAATCCATAAGCTTGTTTAGAATAATTATCATAACCTGGTGGTTCTGCAGTCAGTTCGATTGTAAAAGTCAGTCATTTCGAGACTTATCGATTAGTAAAAAGAACCCGCTATATTCGAATTTGTTAAGAAAAAACGAAGGAAATAAAATATTTAATAAAAAAGAAAGTAAGTAGGTAAACATATGGAGGTAATATTTTTGATTTTTCATTTGTTTCTGTTGAGAAACAAGTCTCTATTGTTAACTTTCATTAATTTATTCTTTCATTTTTTAATTTTTTATTTGATCGAGTGATTCAACTTTCAATTTTTATCCCTAATGATATGCAATATGAAAGTACAAAACACAGATAGTTCCAATTCTATTTCGAATGAAATAGAACTCCCATTTAGTATAAAACGCTCGCGTAGATTTATATTGTATTATTATTCGATGAGACAAACAATGTTACCGCGCGTCATAGATCGAAATGCCACCGAATTGTATATAGTTGCGAAAGTGAAGATGAAGCACAAAATATTACTGATAATTTAACATATCAATGAATAAATCTAAGTGGAAATTAACCTTCACTTATATCATTCATGGGTACACCTGGAATAACATTATCGGATTATTTGTGGAAAGATTTTTACTTACTACTTGTTACCGAAGAAATATTCCAAGACAGAATAGAACAGAATAACATTTACGCGATGCAAACATTGGCTAAGAAACAGTTATATCTTTGAACGACATGATCATCTTAAAAATCAAGTCATGTCAAGACAATAACTAGAAGATTAGTGATGTTCTGTAATCTAAACAAGTCGTTTTTATACATTTCTTGCATTAAAAAAATCAACAATTACATGTAATTATTAATTATTATATAGATAACAATTAAACAAATTTAAGTACTTTGTTCTATACTAGATTATTTATAATATTTTATTCTTTTAGTGGAAATATATTTTACAGAATTAAATTTGCCATAAAATATATTTTTAGCACATTAAATAAACATGGCTTAGTGTACCATTTATGGTACACTTGGCTTGAAGATCAAGATTAATGTATACCATAAATGGTATACGTGGCACAGAGCATGTTAACATTACAGAAGGAATTACTCGCCATAATATACGCAGTTAATTATTTTCGGCCGTATTTATACAGTAATCAATTCAGTTTGGTACACCGACCATAAACCTTTGGTCTAGCTGAACTCGATAAAAGATCCAACTTCAAGATTGATCCAATGGCGACTTAAACTAGCAAAGTACAATTATAATATTATTTACGAAGCAAGGAAAAGAAACGTAAACGCCGATGCCTTATATCAAAACCACATAGATTCATATAAACAAGTCCTTCCGATAACAGGGATCAGCTCGAGTGACGAAGATCTTTATGAACCAAGAAATAAACGATTTATTTTTCAAGAGTCCCACGAAAAACAAAGCATTGACTCTTCGGTAACGCAAATCGAAACGATTCAGAAAACCTTCACTACATACGACATGACCAATGTAACTTGAGACAAAGACAGAAATGATAACGAAATGTCAACGTTCCACGAAAATGAAAGAAGCAATGAAGAAGAAACGTACGAACTCATCTTAATTCAGGAACTATTTGCGCACTAAACGAGGAGTACTGTCTTGATGCGGACAGTAGTAAAAGCTATTGGTCCACATTATCTACGGATAGTTGCGGTTTTAATAATTATGACGTACTGTATGAGGGGGCAGCAGTAAAATTGATACGCGCCGAGTACAGTAAGGGTCCGACACTGTATACAGTTTCGACGCAAGATGTTTCCTTTGCGTTCACACGCACTAACGATTTCTCATTAGGCGGGTATATTCTGTCACGCACAGAGCAACCAAAGATATTCATACTAGAAATATCTCCTGGTAGAATTTTCAAGAGTAAAACAAGACCTCTGTGGAAAATCTAGACATGTTTGCATATGTAAATTCTAAATTCATCTTCGTGGAACGAGACATCAAAACGCAACTAACTACTCTATATATAGACGTCACGAGACAAAAGTGCATCCTGGAACAAGTCTTGAAAATTGGACTTTCACTAGTATCCAACGCACCAGATGAAATGGCCTATATGATAATGAAGAAATCTGGATATATGGCCATTCCCGCAGCCGAAGTAATACACTTAATTAAATGTATACTGACCGAAGAAAACATAAGGCAAGTGGAGGAATGCTACAAGGAACTTCCAATTACACACAAATCGTGCTTTTGCTGGAACAGCTTATAAGTGATTTTCGTGATAGAGCATCTTTAATATTTACAGCAGATCGAACAATAACAAAATAGACTATTATGTTTATTAAAACTGTTGTAGATTCCAACATTACTATAACTCATAGGTACATTATAATTTCAAAATCAAAAACGCATAAAAAAGAAAGTATATTTTTTAATTATTTTAACATTATTTTTCTATACTTTATATGAGCCATACACAGAATAATGATGATTCCATGCATGCCCGTATCGAATAGTATTATAAAAACAAATCCGTATATACCCAAGATGAATAGTGCATACACATGAGAAAATGGAAAGTTCGTAATTCATACATTATTAAAGAAAATTGTTGGCAAATATATTTAACTTCAAAAATTTCTCGTAAAAATTTAATTAACCTTTTGTTTAAATCATTTCAATTCTTTTATATCAATTATTTCAGAGAAATAAGTATGCGATCAAATAGGAATTCAATTAGCGTTAAATATGATTTTAATAGAAACAATATAAAAATTAAAATCTTAAGACAGTACGTTTTAAAGCAAAATATTATGAAATATATATAAAATGCCTACGATACTAAAAATCAACTATTATTCAAAGAAAAAAAATTTATTATCAATGGTTTTTAAAAATACTACCCCGAGAAAATTTATTCAATTGTATACTTTAGTAATATTATTATCTAAATAGAATAACTTACGTTTGTTTACATTTGTGATTCGTGATTGACAATAAACACCATCTTTTATTGTAGTAATTATTTATTAAGATAAATAATAAAAGATATATAATTCTAGTATGATACAAAGATTGTCACATGCTATTGTTAATGATGTTTCGACTTTTATTACTCGTATCCTCATAGACGAATACTCTATGTGCATGACGACCTTAATTGATTAAGTTTTACTTATTTCATTAAAGAATTTAATTCAGGTAAAAAAAAAATATAAACCTTTTCCTTTTTACACTAGAATACTACCTGTTTAATGTAATAGTTTCCGCAGCTAAGAGGGGAGCATGCTACGTTTCGCGACTAAAAGCAAACCGTACTTCTTTTTACGACGGTCTACTAAAACATCCTTTTCGCTACCAAAAGGCACAACATACTTTTATTTGTTTAAATAAATGAAAATAACCAAAAACTGATGCATGGATAAAACTTACCAAAGATTTCGACACGATCTTTTTACAGAATTTACAGATCTTAAAATATTAAAAAATTAATGCGAAAACATAAAGGAAAGAAAATAGCAGTAATGTCGGCAACATAAATTATATGTGAGGATACAGGAGTTGAACCAGCTAACTAAAGATATTAATTTTACAACTATTTACAAAGATATTTTAGGTACACAACAGGATTAGAATAGGAATACGGTGATGATGCATTTCAATGTAAATATATAATTTTTTCCCATGGATTTGTTGTTAAATATTTAATCTTTTTAAAAAATTATTCTAAGTTATGAAATAAAAGAAAATCGTACAGATGAAAATTAATTAAAAGATAATATAATAGTAATTTAGCAGAATAATCAAAATTATTTACATGATTTAGTTGAAGAATCATAAGTAAATGTTTCTAGTACACATTCAGTATAATTCTTTTAAATGCATCAAAAATGTTTGGTCGTGAAAGCATATCAAACAGAATAAGTGTTGTTGTGAAAGCTTTATTAAAAATTCCCGAATTCGAACAACTACTATTAAAAAGCAACAGTAATAGAGGAAAAAGTAAGACAATACAAAAATCAAGTAAGTTGGTAAAACAATCAATAAATAAAAGACCGAATGAAAATAAAGAAAATAATACAATTTCTTACACTGCTTCTCTAGAAAAAGATTAACTATCGATACATCACTGGATTATAATTGATTCGGCTGAATTTCGTATTATCTATTTGAAATTCTACTGCTAAATTCCGAAGCTTTGTTCAAATCATTATTTAAATTACATCACATAGTGGATAGAATATTCACCAACATCACTTAAGAGTCTGTTCGAATCAATTATTTACATCATAATATATAAAATAGTAGAACCTCGATTTCCAAACATCGATTAGCCGGATAAATATTGAGGATATGTGGCGATCAGTGATATTAATATATATTGACATATCATTGTCAATTGATCTTTACTTTCTAAACCTGTATGTCGAAATGTAATCATACCGTTTTATCAATTCAAACGTAACGTGAAATATTAAGTCGATTAAATAGTGGTAAAATAATAATTGAAATAGCAGCGTCTTGTGGAATTGGAAAATCAACAGTTTGTGACATTATAAGACGAAAGTGTGAAATTCTAAATTATAGTGAGAGTTGATTGCAGTGCACACGAAAAAATATGAAGTCTGTTAACAATAAAATTCTTGACATGGATACGTATCAACGGTTCTGTCAAATGAGAGGCAGAGGATATCTGGTCCTATCGTATATGAAAAAACTATATAGTACAATCGAAAATTGAATGAAGATTGTAATTTCAAAGCATCATCGGGTTGATTAGCAAATTTCAAATCACGTTACGATATTCGTAGACTATGCGTCAGGCAAAAACCTTCATCGGATAAATCTGCAGCTTTAAATAGTCTTTATAGAATATCAAAGAAAAGAAAATTATATGTTGGAAAATGTGTATAACGCAGATGAAAGTAGCTTGTTATGGAAATCATTTTTGCAAATGACATGTGTCAACATAAATGATTAACACCGGGTCATAAAGGTCGAATCACAGCTTTTGTCCTGTGACAAGATTCCCGCTTTATTAACTGAAATGAGTAATAAACCTCGATGTTTCAAAAGAAGTACATTTAAGTACTATCCCTATTACATATATGTCCCTGATTATATGAATTATAACATTTTTATTAAATGATTTTCAATGATTTTTATTCTAGCAGTGGTATAACGAACACAAAAATGGACAAGTGAAAGAATGTTATTATTGATAGATAACACTGTGTACTATGTCAACGATGCTTGTTAACAATGTTTTTGGGCTGAGTTCTATTAACATTTTTTGTCTATGGACAAAGAAGATTTTCGATTGTTTCATGCATCTCATTTGACGCTGTCAAAGTCAAGAAAGTAAAATTTTAAAGCATATGAGATTTGCTCCATTATCATCTACACACACGCAAATATTATCTTTCATTTAGAAGTCATTTTAACTCCTTAACCTACAATATCAAACAAGATAACTCCAACAATATAAGAGTGCAAAAAATTTAAAATTGCATTACATGTACCAATATGATTCGAAAGATATCACACAATGCAAGATTATTAATTTTTTTAAAATTTTAACAAGACGTTCATAATTTAAAATATGTATTTATTTAGAAATTGTAATAAAAAATTGTATTAATTTACTATTCACTTCAAGATAATAAATATTTCTTGTTCAATGATCAATTGGAAGTAATTATTTATCAAACATCTTGCAAAATAAAATTAGTTGTATTTTACACATACATTTATATATATTTATATATCATGTACAATTTGCACAACTTCGAACGCTCAGCCTAATCGTGAAAAAGATCGATGTGTGACTGATCTTGTTGTTATTTATGCCAATATACTATTGGAACTTAAATCGTAAGGCAATAAAATTTGGTTGCGATAACTTAGACTTAACGTATTTTGTAAAATATTTCTACATCCAAATTTACTCTCTAAATATTCTAAACCACTTTTTGTATGTTGAATCATCTACAGCATTCTATGGCTCCATATAAAGGACAAATTTCCTTACGAATTTACCACGAGTTTTTGCTTTTTCGGAAATAGAAAAAACAAATTTGACGAAAATATTCTTTATTTTCTAACATACTTAATTTTCAAAAAAGAATTATGGTTAACTGATCAAAAAACAAAATTTTTTTAAAATAATACCAAAAATGTCACTTTTATAGAACGAAAAATAATATTTTTACGTAAAATTGATAAAGGTTTTAAAAGTTATTTTTCCTCAACAAGTGGAGAAAACAGAATGAATAAATTTATATATTATATATTACAAAGAAAATTTTCTATGGCTACGCCCATCCTTATTTTTTACGTTGTTGATGTCCATAGAATAGAATCCAATATATTGGATAGTGTATTATATAATATATTATTGATGTATAAATACATGTATGTAACTGAAACAGAACTGAGTGGTGAAACTGCATTCTGTACTGAAATAACGGAGCGGGGACGGAACGGAAATAGAACTAAGATTGAACTCAAATATGTGAATCGATTTTTAAAAGCTAAACATGAGAAATACGATTGAGAACAATGGTTTAATTTTTACAGATGCACTTCCATACCATCTTCCGACGCAAAATATTAATCGTATTGTTATTCTCTACTATCCTTGTTTAAATACATTTCAGAAAAAGTCTGATGTAATCTTTTTAAAAAGAAATAAGAGTAAGGAAAAGTGTACTGACATAATCGCAAATAATAAAATAGTAAATGTTAGTATTACAGATAATGATCATCTAAATGATTTTAATACTAACCGTACCTCAGTTTCTCAAATGACCGGTTTTGAATTTTGAATACAAATTTTGCATTCACTGTTATTTTTTTCTCTATTTGATTTATAATTATAATTCCTATATGAATATAATTATGATTTCTATAATATCCACTTAATAATTTTATCAATATTTACGCTTGCTTTTATTTTGTTTATTCTGAGAAAAATATGTACCTTGTTATATCAACTGTAACCAATTAAATAACCATTTCTAAAAACAACAATAAAGTAGGCATATGAGATTTGATCTAACCAAAATCATTCAAATTATCCTCGAATATTATTATCGTACATATTGCTACATCAAAAAACAGTCTAATTTTGAGAGTTCCAAACAGAGCATCACAGTGTGAAAATAGTAAGGAAAGAGAAAGTGAACAAAACTTAATAGTTAGTTTACATTTTATTTTACTGTATTGTTCTAATATTTACTAATATAATATTACTAATAATAATTTCTAATATTTACTCCTAAACATGACAAGACGTTCAGTAAAGAAGATACCAGTGACAGAGATAAACAATATAAATAAGGGGTGTTTAGAAGAGATCGAAGATAAATTTTCTAAAATTGAAGATGACCGAATTATAATTGGATATAATTTATTCAAAACTGATAATAAATGCTTAAATAATGAAGATGAAGAAAAGAACATTTTGAACAAACAGGAGATAAAAGAGAAGATGATTTCTGTCAAGTTCTAAAAACGAGACTGAAGGAAATGACCAGGACATTGAAGATGCTATTGATGAAATTGTGTGAGAAGAAATACAAAATGGGTTCAAGATTTGGATGGCCATTACCAAATCCAACGGTATACACAAAAAAAAACATTATTAAAGATCAAATAAGAACTAAATTTGCCTTGATAATTACTATTGAACTCATGGGAAAATGTACAGAACTAGAAGCAAATCGAGTATTAGGAATTACATGGAATCTACCTCCAGCAAAATTAGATACATTTCTTGTTATTTTGTAAGCACGTAGAGTATATGAAGAAAAAAATTTGAACATTTCATATTTGTGGAATAAGAAATGGGAGACTACATTTTTTTCAAAAACGACAACCAAGAATTGTTTTATACAAATTTTTTAATTTATTCGATGGAAAAAGTATTCGAAGCCAACGTCTACAAACAGATAAATATTCTTTGATTTCTGAAGTATGGAATAAATTTATTGAAAATAGCTAAAATTGTTAGAAGCTGGCAATGAATCGTACCGTTAATAAACAACTGTTTCCAACTAAAACTGGGTACAGATTCATAAAAAGATGTGCAGGGTGTAATAAAGATTGAGAAGGCCAAAACACTAGATCTTAATGTGGAAGTGATATAATTTATTTTAACGAAGTATTGCAGATGTAAGTTAATCGGAATATTAATATAATAGTGGAAATGAAAATATAATGTTTGAATTAATCAGTTCAATTTGATTTAATAATTTAATTTAATTTAATTTAATATAATGCTCTTTAAGTGCTAAGTGGGGTTATATATTATATATATTATTATATATAAATATTAAAGCATGTATTATATAATATATTATATTATGTTACATTATATAGTAAAGATTATGAACTGATAATGATAAGAAGCAATATAAAGATTATATCAAATGAGATTCCACTTATATATTCACATCCTATATTCATACCCTATTTCAGGGCCTAAAATGAAAACTAATGTAAATAGAATATAATATAATAAAAACTAATATATATAGAATATCATTAATGAAAAGTTATTCATGAAAATAATAAAAAAAGTATTTATTATGAAATCTATAGTAAAAGTGTTAAATGTGAAAGAAAAACATAGTTATTGTAACATATAAATACATTTAAATATAAAAGAAATGTTGAAGAATGATGTAATCCATGTGAAAGAGAAAGTGAGCACCAACCATCAAATTAAAATAACAATGAATTTTACAGATAGACAGTTTAAATCCGAATTCAATTTATAATAATAGGATTATAAAGTCTGTCTACATTCGACATCAAATTGTCTTATAATAGAATCCAAACCTTGAATCGAAGGTAAAGAGACACACAAATTGTGACACAATATTGTGCGTGCTACAAGCGAATAAAAATAACTTTGTTAAAATGGCATCATGCGCAAATAACAACTTTATACGTACTTCTCTAAAAATCTGTTGATCAACCAGTGAAGTGAACATCGTACTTTTTCTTTTATTAATTATCAGATTGTCCGGAAAGTTTGTGTCGACTTTTGAAAGGCACGAATTTTCCGGACGATCCAATATATTAAATAATTGTTACTGTTAAACAATTGTGACAATTTGACAGCCATCGTTTCAGCCTTTTGACCTGCTTCCTCTTCGCTTTAATATTGATCTATTGATAGATTGTTGGAGAAAGTAAATGCTACAAGAGAGAAACACAAGTAAAGAACTGTCGTTTTCCATTCAAGAGTTAATTTGGAGGTGAGCTTCATTCTTAATCAGTGACAACATCAATAAAAGAGTAAGTATTTCGAGAAACATCGAATCTTTGAACAGGAGTTCTAAGATAGTTACATTTTTGAAGTATCATTCTTACAGAGAGAATAAAAACAATCTCAATCCGGAGTGGAGTTTTGCGCTAACCGAAAACGAGGCAAATTACTAAATTGTAATAGACGGGCCGAAAGAAACAAGATTTTCAACTTCGTTTTTTTTTTGTTTGAGACATGATCCATGACGTAATATATAAAAATTTTAAAACTTTTGGTAAAAATCTGTGAAAAAAGTATTTTTGAAAGCATCACTTCATATTGAAGTATATAAGAAAACATTACAAAATATTCTTTTGCCATTAGAACCTATTTTAATTAAATGGGATACGTAGATAGAAACTGCACTATTTTATATCGAATATTTTGATAAAATAAAAAATATAGGTAATATGCAATCATTTGGTAAGAAAAACTTTTTTGTATATACATACGTATTTATTCTATTTTTTACGTTAATAGTAATTGAAAATTTTAATATAATAAATGTTACAGTAATTAGGATTGCAACATATATGGTCTAATAAGAAAAACTCGCACAAGATTTAATCTTCATGAAAACTTATTTTAGCTTTTTACTGAACACAATGGAAAAGATAGAAACCATAAGTTTACCGCTAACCAATTCAACAGAAATATATTTAAATTGTATTAATGGTCTGTGCAACATACCTGGTAATTGTGGAGGAAAAAGCAAAAAGAAAGCATGGGGAATTATAACAAAAAAAAATGGGATTGTCTATATTAATAGAAGTCTCAAAAATTTTAAATAATAATTTCGTTGTCGGGCCGAAGGAACTACCAGAATGTTGGAGTAAATTTAAGTATGCACCCATTATATCCTGATGTGGAATGATCATTCTTCGCATATAAGTTAATTTTTATAGATGAAAGTCCCCAATTAACACCATCGAATATGGGAAAGACGCTTATAATATATTATAATTCGACACATAATATATCACAGTAATTGCAAAATATATTGTTAATACTTAACATGCCAAATATTTCGTTTATATTTGCATATTTTTTGTACATATTTGCATATGTTTTCGTGGATAAATATATGTTACATACATATTTGTTATACACATTGTGCATAAACATACAGAGTCTACTGATAATAAATGAGGTACTAGTCATCAATCATCAGATCAATAGATTTGAGTCAAGTAAAAAGTAATAAATCAAAGATCTGGAATTACATTGAGATTTTTGGCATAAAATTAATAATAACCAGATAGCAAACAAAATTAAACATAACCAGAAGGCTATATAAGATAAGCAGACTTGGGGATGTATCCAATCAAAATTTTTGTAAATATTACGATCTCGATGGAATAGTTGATGTACGTATTAATGAATTATTAATACCATTTTGAGGATGCATAATTCTTAAATAATTTTTAAAACAGAAGTATCATAAAAATAATATTAAACTATTTAAATTATTTTATGATCCAAGATATACATACCAATTTCAAATATATTTTGGAAAAAAAATCAAACGCACCATATTTAACACTAACAAGTCTTGTAATGAGCATGTGTAACAATATACCGCATAAAGGCCACACAATTTACGCAGACAATTGGTATACCAATATCAATTTAGCTAAAAAATTAATTGCTTGTAACACTCATTTGATAGAAACTATAAGGAAAAACCGTAAAAGAATATCCGTAGAAGTTAAACTAAAAAAATTAAAACGAGAAAAATTGACTACAATGCAAAATAGGAAAAGGATTATGGTTATTAAACAACAGACATATTAATAATTTCCACAAAATATTTGGGGCAAACAGTAACTGTATGCAAAAATAATTACACACGTGAAAAATTAACAGTAGTTTTAAATTACAATGTAGGGAAATGAGATGTAATTTGTCCAATCAGATGATAGGATATTCTACACCACACAGAAAAACCCTCATGCGGTATATAAAATTAGCTATCGAATTGTTATTAAATACATCAGCTACAAATATATAAACTGAAAATGAAAAAAGAAAAATAAAGATCTCTGACTTTCGAATGGAACTGTCAATGCATCTCACATAGTGCCGTGATGTAGATATAGGGCCATCAAATATATCTATCCGAAGAGGAGTAAACCATAAAATGTAAAAGAAGGTAGGACTAGTATACACAGTGCGAAAATTGTACAATGTTAGCAAAAGAATTTTGCAAGTTTTAGAACAATGAGTGCTAAAATTCAGACAAAAAGCCATATACTTCCCAGATTGTATTGATCAGCTACATTTATGTTTGAAATGTTTTAATGCAATATATCGATAGATAGATTTGATGAAAATTAATTATTCATTTTTGATTTTAAGCAAAATAAACAAAATTGTAACACGACTGAAGTTCCTGTAAATTGTGATGAAATAAAATTATATTATATATAATAATAATACAGATAAAAAAAAAATAAAAATAAAAATTCAAATGACTGCTTTGAAAGAGTCATTACAAAATAGCCAATATTCAGAAAGATTATACCATTCATAAGATTTTTACAAATTACTATATTTTTGCATTTAACAAATAATGATGCAGTTGATAATACAGACTGATTACATAAAATAAAAGTTATAATAAATTTGTTTATTCATAAATTCAAAAATGTATACACATGGATGTCAGCATTAATAAATCATTAATGCAATTTAAGAGACTTATTTCATCTAAACAATATAATCTAACCTACAAAGATTTGGCATAATAATTTATAAATGATATGAATCAGCGTGAAATTATTGCTATCATTTTATGATATATATAGGTAATGACAAAATAAATTCTAATAATAACGCACCAAAAAATTATGAAATTGTCACAATCAATTTTCAATAAATTATTTCATATGTTGAAAAATAATATGCGTCACCGAAACTGTTTTTAACAATAATTAAACATAAAACACATGGAACTATGCGTTTTAATGAAACCAATATACCCAGATTTTGTCGGTTAAAAATTAAAAACGGGAAAATATAACTGAAAGGAGAAAATAAATGAAACGTTTATGCCATTTCTACAAAGTACAAAATTGCAGAAATAACTAATTGTAGGCAAGAATAAACTCAATTCAATCGAATTTTAAAACTAAAATATGTCACTGAATATAATAAAAGCACGATTGAAATTAATCACTAATTTCTTTTCGTATTATGAGATAATATATGAAAATATATAGAAAATTCATCTTATATACATTCGACAAGGCACTTTTTAATAGATATATACTATACGAAACAATAAATGAAGAAAAAAAACAAAGTTATATTGAATATAGAATAAATATTATAGAATTATTATTAAAAACTGCACAATTAGTGGATAATGAAAAACGATTCAGAATAACTTATCGAATAGCAATAAACATCACGAAAACTATAGATGCAACATTGGGCTCATTTTTCAAAGAATATAAAAAAACAATAAAAAAAAAACAAGAAAATAAAAAACAATTTAACAATATCAAAAAATAAATAAGAGCTTATAAAATTGGTGAAAAATATAAGAAATATATTGAAACAACATGGAAATACAAAAGATGCCAAATTGTGTTAGATGCACCATACTGCATTGAAAGATATCACACGATTATTAATTTTTTCTAAACGTTAGAAATTAAAAATAAGCATATCTTCACAAATTGAAATAGAATGTTACTAGTACTTCTAGGCCAAAAATTATTTCATTTTACTGGATGAATTGTTTTCGATTATTGCATCTAAAGAAGATCTCGAAAGACTTACTTTTTGTGTTATGATCTGTTTGATTATATTATAACGTTTAAATGCATGTGCAAAAATATGTTTATTCAAATTAATCAGATTTTATGGTTTTTATAATAATTAATTTCGTTAGCATCCACATAATTGGCACACGCTCAAGCATGCATACTCAAAAAGCTGCAGAAGCCAACGTGTGAGCGAGCGCCTTCGTCACCAATTATGACAACCAATCGCACTTAAATCACACTGCAAAGAGTTGTTGCATGACTTGTATTAATTAAATGACTCATTAATAAAACAAGAAAATACTATCCTAAACTAATGAAACTAGACTAAGCCCAATAAAAAAAACAATTAAAACTGTACCATTCAAGAGTAAATCCAAAAAGTTAATTATGAATGGCTATTCGTCAACAATTAATAGAAAAAATTACAACTAGTAACTCATGTCAAGTCGAATCTTTCATCCTCGACATAATATATACTGGAGGGACTTAAATTTATTCACTCACTGCTTAAGATCCACAATAGCTCCAAAACACTCGCCCCGTTGTAGCTCGAAATTTATGTAATTTGTTCCGTAATAAGTCCAAAATTAAATGAATCGACGTAGATGGAAAATTAATTAGATTGAAATTGTAATACATTAACTTAATGACAATGCAAATCTGAAAAAGGATTAAACACAATTTTTATTAAATTTATCGTAATAAAAAAAATGTAGAATTATATTAGCTATTAAATTTAAACATTTATTTACCAATATTCTTCTACAGAAGTATAATAGGTCATTAATTATCTTCCCTGGTACACTGACTCATATGCGCAATAATTATTTAATAATTAAGAGGTAAACAATGAATTTAATTCGCGAATATCTATTACCTGTTTTATATATACAGTATGTCTAATTGTAGAAAACAACAAAAATAAAATTCTATACGAACAAATATTGACTCTATGACTGCTTTGCACCCAAATTATTCATACAGACATATTCCTAAAAGTTTTTTAACATCGTAAAACGCAAACAAATTTAAATAAACCGAAAAACATTAACAACAAATCTACTTCACAATTCCTTTATTTTATCGAAACAAAGATCGATTCATCTATGACTGCACGAAAAATCATAATCTGAAAAAAAAATTATAACAATATCATTGTACAATACAACAAAATTGTTAAAAGTATAAAGTCAAAAAATACAAGATTACTCAAATTCTTACTAATAAAAAGTAATAATGAAATAAACAAAAACATTGTAACGGTTTAGTACGGTGTACCATAATCCAACGAAACCAATTATGTATGTATGTGAGAGGGGAATAATTAACTCGATACGATAGATACACGGTGGCGACAAATACCGTTGCTTGTTTCCTAGTTCATATTTTGCCCATACCTGTCGCTAAGATCACACACACTTAGTGCAAAAGGTAGTTATCGTTAAATTCAACTAATAGTTCAAATATTGGTAATACCAAAGTTCAATTTGTAATTTATTTTATTTTATAAAAATAACTATGACGTTGTAGTTAACCAATGCTTTGGCGCAATAGTCGCAATTATGGCGATTTCGTTGCGAATGTAACGCATTCTCTCGCAATACATATAACTAACACGCCTCAGCGCCAGTAAATGTACACGTGGGAAAATAACCAAACAAAGTGAGAAATAACAAAGATGCCGAAAACAAAGTAAACGACAAAGATGCCGGGAATACAAAAGAAATCATTTATTCTTTCTTGGATTCTTCTCGAAGTCACTGCCGTAACTGCTAAAAGTCACAGGCTGATTATACCTATAGTATATCGAACAAAGCTAAATAAAAATATTACTATTGTTATTTGATGTGCAAAGTTTCAGCGCGTAAACCATAGACGACATTTCTTATTATTAGATTGAACATTAGATCGGAATAGGGCTGTACATAAATAAGATATAATTTACTTATACATTTTTATGTAAAGAATTCAAAAAGTACACAATATGTTAATATGATATCCATGAATGTAATTATAGTGCCTTCTTATCCTTCGAAAAAATGATTTGCGCGAATGCCTCTATAGTAGCATACCTTTCAAATTGATAACATGCGAAAGCCATTATAATGGCATTTAGTAGCTAAAAGGTTAAAAGATCATATGCGATAGGTATGGCGTAGAAGGAACCAGTTGCGAGAATGTTTTCACTTGACCGTTGACGAAGCTGTGTTTATTTGATTAGAATAACGATAACCATCGTCAAGGAGAAGTCACAAAAAATGCTCAAAGTGGCTAAGGTAAAATGTTTATTATACATTAGTATATTTTATTTTATAATTATAAATTATAGCATGCACAACTTATAATTGTAATATTTATTCACAATTAAAATTTTGTGAGGTGAAAAACAAAGCACCCGAGAAAATTTAAATCATAGCAAAACAGCTATTAAGAGAAACAAAGAAAAAAATCTTTATGCAATAATGTTAAACCTATCTATAATTTTACATAGAGAACAATTCATTTGTAAGTATTCCCTTTTAGCCACCTAAGCAGAAAATAAAATATCCCCATAAATTGGCTGATTATCAATATGGAAAATGAAATATCTATGACTACAATATGTGTAAGAATCATATGGTTATAACGAATCTGATGGAATATGCCCGATGGGAAAAAAGTCAGAAACAATGCAAAGAGCAAGATACTTTAAATATAAAAAATAGTACATTTTATAGTTTTAGTTGTATTAGAAATATTTCAAGGTTTTATGTGTCCAATTTAGTTTAAATCTGTATATGAACGTGCGCTAGATGTTGATCATAGAAACATTACATTATGGCTATATTATATTGAAATAGAAATGCGCAATAATTATGCCAGAAATTTATTAGATCGTGCAGTCAATTTTACATACAACAAATCAATTTTGATACAAATACACATATATGAAAGAAATGTTAGAAAATATTACTGGTAACATTTGAAATAAAATTAGGGATTATTTTTTATTATATAACTTGATTTTATAGAGATTTATTACATAAATACGTCTAGTTTTTGAGAGATGGATGAAATGGGGACCTAACAGCCATGACAAACATTAAATTTGAATTACGATATAAAGAAATAGAAAGAGTTAGGTAGAGATATATAATTGTATAGGAAGATATATAGTTTTGTAGTAAATATAGAACGCAAATTTTATGAAGATGTTATAAACTTTTTCGAAGATGAGATCTTAGATGAAAAGCTATTTACAGCATTCGCAAGATTTGAAGAAGGACAAAAAGAAGTATTATTTTAAGATAACAATATATTCAGTATCTTTGTTATAATAAGTATAATTTTAATATGTCTCTGATAGCATGATAAAACAAAAATAATTTCTAAGTATGCTTTAGACAATATTTCAAAAGAAAGAACAAAAGAAATATATGATGCATATACCATACACGAAAAGAAATTGGTGATTTTGCAAGAAATTCATACTATAAAGATTAAGATTTATTTAATACGAAATATGAATTAAAAAGTTTTAAGTATTAATATTAATTTGTATAAATTTATAAAAAAATAACACAAATTTCATAATATTTTTAAGTATGCATTGAAGATGTAATAATTAGCAAAAGAAAATATCAATATGGGCAAGAAGTCAAGGAAAATTCTTCTGACTATGACGCTTGATTTGACTATCTGAGATTAATAAAATCTGAAGAAAATCATAATGTTGTAAGAACGTATGAGCGAGCTATAGCAAATGTCCCTCTTGCTAAGGTAATGAATATTTACATTTTAACAATTCTGAAGTCAAATTGAATTTCCTTTCCATTAAATAAATTTTTTATAGCAGCATGGAAACGATATATCTATCTGTAAATTATGCTTTGTACGAAAAAATTAACACGGAAGTTATAGATAGATATTGTCAAATTCACAGATACAGTTTATCTTATATAAAATTATTGTTATATATAAAGAAATAATTTTATAATACTTTATTGTTGCATATAAAGATAGAATTTTATAATATTTTTTTTATTTTTTAGATTCTGTTTAGATCTTGTTCTACATAAACATATCACATTTTCTAAGATGTAACTATGTTATGCATATTTCGAAATACAACAAAAAAATTTGACTATAGCGAGAAAAACATTAGAATACTATTATTATAATAATTTTTTTATTATTTATAAGTATTAAATTATTGTATTTTTAAATATTTAAATTCATTTATTACGAGGTATGGTATTGGATGTATATCTCAAAGACAAATTGTTTCTTGGTTACAATGATTTAGAGGTACAATCTAGAAAATTTGACAGAGGCAGGATTCTATATGAAAAATTATTTGAATTTGTACTTCAAAACTGCACAATATGAATGAAAGTAAATTACTTTTCGTATAGTTTCATTTATCTTATGTTTTATTGTACTTATATTTATGAATTAATTGTGTCTTAGACGAATTAAGTTATATTTTTAGAAATTACTACTAAATATAATTAAATCTGTCATTTTCTTTTATTTTTATTTTTTATCAAAAACGTTTAATATTTTTATTATTTTTGTTATTTAGTTTGGATATGCCTGAACTTTTATGGAAGTCATATATAGATTTTGAAATATCTCAGGATGAAATAGAAAATACCAGACAACTATTTGAGAGGTTATTAGAACGAAATGTTTATGTCAAAGTAAGCGTGATTTCATGGTATAATTATATATATGTAAAGAAAGTACACTTTCTTCAGGTAGATTTGCCACATGTCTTATAGCTCGCCCTTGCATTGTCCTTTATTATTTACAATTTCTTTTGTAACCTACAAATCGAGTCGTTAAGATTTGGAAGAGAAACGGGCAGTATGAAATATAACATAGAAGAGAAAAGCAACGCGAGAGCTAGAAGAAGATACAGAAGATAAAAGAAATAAAATTTAACAGTGTGAATAATAAACATTAATTGTCGTTTCTTTGCTCACAGAGAAATATATTTTCGTTTATCACCTCCCATAATCCATACGAGATATTATATATATATATATATATATATATATATATATATATATATATATATATATATGTATATATATATATATTTAAAGATTAAAATTATTGTCAAAACGCCTAGAAGAATTAAACGAAGAAGACAAATGATTGAAGAAGATGGAGTATGTGATTTTTATAACATACATTAAATAGTTTTGGAGGAATTTAAATTAAAAAGAAGTATTCTTAATTTATATTAAAAATAATTTATATTAAATAGAAGATATTCGGCTTCGGGAAAAAGTATTCGACTTCGTATTCCCAGAAGACGAATACCAAAGAGCAAATCTTGACTTCTTGGCATTAGCGAAAGCATGGATAAAGCAAAAAATTTCTAGTGAAACTGCTCAAAATGAAAATTAACAATTAGAATCGGACAATTAAAAACAATTTATATCTTTCATATTATTATTATATTTGTATTTTGTAAATAGGCAATATAAGTATTGTGTAGAATTTTATATTTATTTTGACTTATTTGTAAAATGTAAAAGGTATGAAATGCTTTGATTGTTTTTTTTTATGTAAATACAGATTATATTTTATAAATAATAAACAATTTTCTATAATTTATATTTAACATCTTTATATCTAAAATACTATATTATCACTTCTAATAACTTATATTTAAAAGTGGTAATACAAAGGTTTTACAATATATTATATTGTAAATATTACGAAATTTTATACTATATATATTATAAAATAGGGAATTTAATTAAAGATAGCATTATTTTATGCAAAGTATTCAGAGGTTATTAGAAAGGTAGTAATTTAAAATAGGATTTTCCATTAAGAACTTACAACAAACTTTAACTATTATCACTCCGATTATTTGGTGCAATTAACGATCGGCAACTATCTTTGATATATGCTTGCTTATTAGGTTTGGAATATCTTACTTTAAATGCGACCATAACACACAAGTAATAATCTTCAAATCATTTTAAAACAATCTTTATACATTTCCAAGAAAAATATAATTCCGATAATAATCAATAATCATATTTGATTTTGAAACTTTTTCTATGATTACAATTCGCTTATCTTTCTAAATTAGCAGCAAATAATTTTTTTCTTTTTTGTCATTAAAGTAAAATGGATGCGTTTAGAATAAAATAAAAAAAAAAGATTAACTAAGATGCGAATGAAGAGTATACGAAATTTAGAGACACAATTGAGTGGTCGAAAAGTAAAGTTAATAAGGAATAAAATAGTCAATGTAATGCCTGATAAACAGACTTAGAGTGATAAGGTTTAAATTAAAATAAAGCAAATTATATTTGTGATATTGTAATATTTTTTACTTTATTTTAAAATAAATTCAAGTGATACCATTATGTATGAAAAATAATAACGATCAAGTGACCACCTTGGCTCTGTATGATCACGTGCATTCTCTTGGTTTAATTTTCGATTACATTCTCATACAAATAGGACTCAATTTCATCAATGACACGAGTGATATTGGCTTCTTATCAATCGTCAAGTGACTTACTGGCTGAATAATTCAAAGAATTCTTTATTTTGCGAAGTGATCACATTATTTGGTAATCAAGATAATGTAATTTAGCTATTTTCTATGAAGCTATATTAATTCTAATCTATACCAACAAATTGCAAACGATTGACAAGTTAAGGAGCAATATTATTTTAAAAAAGACGGATGAACGAAATGTTTGATGAAAGTGCAGGATCAAATTGAAAAAATCTTATTATAATATCTTGACACAATATGAACTTAATGTATATAATATAAATAAGAGCCAACTCGATTAATTCCACTTTTTGAATGTTTTCAAATTTATGTATTAAAGCACTTGATGCAGTCTTCACTTTTTATATTCATAATAAATTTCTTTAATTTCCGTTATTTAATACTGTTATTACTGAAATAAAAAATAATTTATTTTTAACGATTATTCTAAGACTTTTATCTTATTCACTAATAACATTATTTAGAAGATAATATATATATTTACATCATGTTGTAAACAATATTGCAGTTCTTCGTCCTTCTTTCGTTTATCTGATCATATTGCTCTTGCTGTTTAAAACAATGCGTTATAATAATAAATTGGTGATAATATTATTTATTGTAAATATCATTATAAGGATTCGATGGAAATAATAATGAATTTCTAAATATATATTATAATTAAATAGTTATTGTGTATATATACAATCAAATAAAATATTTTTGAATAAAAACAGAATATGTATGGTCAAATAAAAAATAGCACACTGTACCCAAAGTGGTCTAAAAGAAGTAACATGCAAGAGGACTACAGAAACGTATTCGTTATATAAACATTTCATTATATAAAATAATAATTCTCATAGATTATAATTAAATTAATGAGATTATATATTTGTTTAAAAGAATAATTTTTTAAAACTCTATTGCTTGATTTTTCCAAGTAACGTGATGAGTTAAAATTAGATGTAATTCATATACGTTATTTTCTCGATATAGGATGGCGAAACAAGCATATCTGCATGAAATCTATGCTCCATGTTGCAATGGTTTACAGCATGTATTCTCCTGATTGCAATTTATGTTTGATTGTAATTCGAAAGATGAATTCGAAAGATGAAGATTTTCTACACGATATTCTCGTTTCCGATTTTCAAAACAAGTTTTTATATGCTTGAAAATTACTTTTGCAAATTATTTTTTTCTGGATGATTTTTGCAAAGAAGATGATATTTTTCCAATATCGTACATAAAAATCTCATGTAAAAAAACTTTATCTTTTGAATGAGGTCTTAAAACTTCATAGTGTAAATTTTTGCAAACACACAGAGAGAGAATTTTTTTAAGGCTATTCATCATCTTTCATTCGAAGTAGGTGTGAATTCGATGATTGATATGGTACATATAAATATCTTTCTTTGATAGGGTCGTACAACACACGACCCACATCTATTTTACGATAAATACATAAATAATAATAAATATAATTAGAATAATAATTATAATAAGTAGTATATAAATTTACGATATAAAAACAAGATTTTATCCAATATTTTGTAAAAAATAATAATTAGTGAATATTTAAATATTAAATATTATTGCAGAAATCAAAATATGAGTTCATTTCCATACTACTTATGAGGTAAAACTCTTAGCGCTTTTCTTAAATGGTTTACCCCATAGGACTAATCCATTCTGTACTACAAGTATTACTATTATTACTACAACAAATAACAATGTAACATAATAATAGTAATAAAAACATATTTGAATATTATGTACATTATATACATTCTACCTTTTAATAGAAAAATCATTGGTGACATGGTACTATTTGGATATCTAGGATAAACTTTTATAAGTACATTGTATTTTTAAAATACACGTTGGAAGAATACGAGTTTTACAGGAATAAACGATTTCAGGCAGAGGGTACTTGTCATGAAAAATCGTAAGCTTCCTTCTATTCTTCCTGATTGAAAGCGGTAATTTCTTTCAATCTTATCATTCCTTTTAATGTTCAAATAAAATAATACTACTTGATATGTATTGCGTCGTGTAGGCGCTGCAACTACATTTTGCTGCAACTACCTAGAACTTGTTGATCGTCTGGCATCCGGTTATAAAGGATAGGCGACCTCGTGAGGCGTCAGCTTCCTTCCTTTACGTGTTAATTGGCTTCTCCTTACGCTTCTCACAGAATCAGTGTCTCCAGAATCAGGTTCGAAGTACTAAAATGTTTAGTGTTGTGTCGGGTGGGCGCAACTACGAGAGCGATTTTAGATGTGCGTCCCGCACCGGACCATCTATGACAGTCGATTTGCACGGAGAAATATCCTCCGTCTGTCCGAGCTACAAGCCCACTGGTCGCGATGAATAAGAGCGGCGGCACTAAGCTAGGATACCATTGAAGGGTGTCAGAAAAATACCGCTTGTCGCATTCCCGCAGATTAATGGAAATTAATGGCGTTCTTTTAAAGGAACATGTGAAACTAGCGAGGTAGATGCGCGTGTTGAAGTTGATTCGATATATATTTGATGAAATAAGTTACAATTGTTTATGTGTTTCGTGTAATGATGTGTAGGTAGTTGTACTGGCTGATTCTGAATAAGACTTGATAGCTTAGATGTCGTGAGTCTAAAAAATGTAACTTACCTGATTTTTTGGAAGTCTAGAACTATCCACACAGACTGTAATGAGATCAGGAAAAGGAATAAAAGGGCGGAGTTAAAGTATGATCTGAGCATGGAAAGGGAAAGAATAAATGTCCATTGGTCGTGGATAGTTCAATGAAATGTTTAAATATTCCATGTGTGCCCCCTTTGTTCTAATGGTCATGTAGAGTGCAGAGTGTCAATAGATATTTTAAAGCTAGAAGTCAAATAACCCTTGACTTGTCGCGCCTAAGAGTCTACTTTCACTATTTACTTATTGGCCGGCTTGACATATTATCGAAACCCAGATGCATATTACAGAAAGCCCAGACAAAGATGGCCATATGTTTTTTATCTATGCGTTTTGTTAGCTAATTTCGAATAAGTTCCCAAGAGTAAACATTTCCAATGGTGATACATAACCTTTAAGAGAAAGTACTGTGAACAATGGAGAGATACACATGTGCGTCAACACCACTGTCCCAGTGACATGTAAAAGATTCTTTACTTGGTACATATATCTATCAGAGTATTAATTAGTTAAATTAAAATTAAACATGCCCAATTAATTAATTCTTTACTTGGCAATTTTTTATTAATTTTAAGATGCCATGCACTACTAGATTCATACTAATAATAGCACCTTTGCATTAAGTTTAATATAAGCCGTAGGTTCACTTTTGTCACTTATAATTTTAGTTATATACAAATTATATAATTAGGTCACATTATTATTTACGTCCAATATTAAATTGGTTATATGAAACACAATACATTTCCAATTGTATTTCGTGAAAAATACTAATTGTTCTTATATCCTGTACGTAGTTTCGTTTTATCACTACGACAATATATGCGATTTTTACACTTTTTAAGACAACCAAAAATATAAAACTACTCTTCGTAAATATATTTTTGTAATTATTCCATGTTAATTTACAAAGGTGAATCGTTTACAGTAACAACAGTTTGAGTATTTTGTCGCTATATGATGGTGAAATCATTTTTATTCAATCGGAGATACTGGAGCTACTATAATTATGTACTATATTATTGTGGCATTTTGTTTTTTCAACTAATAATTACGGATCATGATAAGCTTCCGATGCATGTTGCTGTTCCTTTCGCCGATCAACTTTTTATATTTCAATACATGCATTTCAACGCTACAACGGAAATTCTACTGTAGTATCAATAAATAAACATTTTTGAAATATTCATGATTGCGGAAGGTCGTTTGTGTACGGTTTATTCAATCGCAGTAATATTTGTATCGAGTATCAATTTGATCAATGTATAAATTTTTTTTAATCATAAAACCAACTAACACTTTTTAAACACTGTTTAAAAATAATATTTTCTGTTTTTCTCAAACAGTTGAATTATCCTGAAATGTTCATTTTATTAATAAATATGTAGAATAAATATATTTCTTTTGTATTTCAAACGTATTCCTAACACATATTCAATTGCTATTTTTTCCTTTTTCAGCGTTGAAATGTATTGATTTATTTTCAAAACAATATTATTATGTATCATAAATTCAGATTATATTCTTTATAAAAATAATTATCTTAAAAGCCATGTAATTAACAATTCAAACATAGTAATATTTTGGAAATACTAAAACTGGACCATCTGACATGATTTATTTAATTGATCATTTCGACGGGTTACAATTTCTTTTTCAAAAATATTCTAAATTCAAAAACGAACTATTATCCATTCGAAATTTTGAATAATAAAACGAAGTCCACGGTAGGACTTTTAATAGAGCTCGCCAGCGTTATCATAACGATAACGACTATGAATTTAATTTAACTTTAAAACAAAGAAAAATGAAAAATGTATGAGATTCGACTTCAAAAAATCAAATAATTCTACTCGCGTACGTGGGGCAATGTGGAGACGGAGACGGAATGTTACGTCGTCTCAATTTTTCAAATTTACTCTTTTATATCCATCATCATAAGAGCATTTTGCGTGAAAATATTGTAAAATTAAAAAAAGACTAAACACTATTCTCGGAAGGTTCTTGTGAATCTTTGAAAATAAATTAATAGCCTGTAGATTCTCTCGTGAGCCACGTTTCGTGGGGGCCTCTTTGGCATATACTCTCTTCTTTGCTTTGTGCCCTAATCTAATTGGTTATCATTCAAAACTGTAATAGAGAAATTTTATTTCAGATTATAATATATGGAAGGAAACTTTAACATACTTGAAAAGCTACACACTTGGAAAGCGAAAACCTTATATCTTTAGATAGTAATTGATTACTACGTTTTCGAGAGATCTTTTCATAGCATAAGAAAAACGGAAACTAGTATATTAATTCCAGAAAATTCCGAATTAAAAATTGATTTACATATTTTTAGACCTATGGGCTGTGATTCTACCAGTTTTCTTTTATCAATGACTACATTCTTTTTTAACTCCAGTTTTTTTTAACATTTATGAGAAATTTATCATTATTATATGAAATCAATATTACATTATGAAATAGAATACTTCGCAAAAGAAAACTTCGTTAAAATTAGATGACGTGGAGTTTCAACCGGTCATTGACATTGGACCAATTATTGAGATATGAAAAAGTAAAGCTATCCATAGAAAATATCCTTATCAACTTAGTGGTAATGGAGTAAACAAGAAAGCTTCAACGATCTGGTTGCAAAAGCTCAAATATTCCCTGAGACAGGTAATTTGCCATTGCAGTTCAAGATGAAATTATCGTGACAAAACAATAGCGGCGAGCAATCTTACACGAAGATATAGAAAACTGTCGTCGGTTTCGACATGGAATAGAACCCATAAAACTTGCTATAAACGAAGACTACCTCAAGCGGCAAGATGATGTAATTAAGATTATGCACCAAGAGCTGGCCATGATATGTAAATTCATCGAAGAAAAAAGCCCTATTATTAGTGTGAAACATATGAAGTTCTGGTCAATTCCAACTTCAAATTATATTGAAACTAGATGATGAGCATTGATCATACGATCCTTGAAAATCGGTCGGATATAATACGGGTTAACAAGATTTCGAGGAATTGCTGGATTTTAGATGTGGCCATACCTCTTATTGTACACATGCACAGAACATATGAAGAAAAAATTGCGAAATATGTAGACCTGACGCGCGACATAAAGCAGCGTGAGAGACTAAATAATATTAGTTGCCCCAATCATTGTATCCAGTACAAGAGTCATCGAGCAAATTTTAATCGATGAGCTGAAAAAATTGAAGTGCGTATATCTGTTACAAGAAATGTCGAAAGCAGGTATACTGATGTCATGTTCTGATAGTAGTAAGCATGAAAAAAATAATACAAATTTTGATAGTTATTGATACAGTCAGGTCAAAGACGAATCATCTACGCCGACCTAGCAACTTGCCTTGTTTTTGGTTAGCAGCGGAACCCTTTACACTGGATGAGGCTTATTTATTATTTTATCCGTTAAGAATGATAACTTTGAAGAATTCATCTACTTAAAGATTCTTCTAGGTACTTCTTCGAATCGAATTCGTCTTGAGAATTAGCGGACGCGACTGTACCGTCTATGCGCGTAAGTACATGCACATACAATTTTAAGCATACAACTTTAACTTCAATGTTTCGGTATTTTGATCTCGAATTAGTATTTGATATCGTAGACTAAACAGACTGACTGACTATAGATTTGTCTTAATTTCGGCCTCTCGAAACTTTCTAACTCGACAGATTAATTAGATGGAGTTGGACAGATTCGCAAACTTATGTTTGGGACAGATTCAAATTCAAAATTTACTAATTAATTGACTTTAAATCATGAACGTTACTTATGGGATATATATTCTCGAAAAAATTAGGAATTGAAAACTGACGAAATTGTAATACTAATACATGGGTCCTCACCAGATTTTAGAAATAGTTCCCTAAAACAATGATAAGTTACAAATATGAAACCGTACTAAGGTAGTGAACATGAATAAACTAAGATGTTCTAAAATGAAATAGATTAAGGTAATTGTGTTACAGAATTTATGGGGCTTCTCGGCATATTAATAACGCTCATAGGCACCATCAGCGGATGTGTTCCCCTTTTGGGGTATGACTGTGGGGGAGCCTCAATGAACATCACGACAATTTCACTGCTGGACACGGGGGAATGCACTACCTCATTGCACGCACAAAATGCCACAGAAGTGTACATTCAGCTTCTGCAATTAACGCAATACAACAAAACACATGTGCACCAGTGCGGAATAGAACTCGACGATTTATTATTGTGGAATGTCATCGCATGTCTTAGTTGTGCAAAATGGACGGAGAGTGTATCTTATGGACCTAACAGCTGAAGCATGCAAAGCCGCCTTCAATACAGGCATCATGGGAATATCGCCGACCTTGCAAGTATCAGGTTTACGGTCCAATGTCACGGAGTATCGAAGTGCTACGCTTACAGGATAAATCTCAACAGACGTTAAGTGCTCTGGAACGCAGTACGCCAACCTCTACGGCACATGGGACAATATAGCGGTGCAGGTAGTAGTGAAAATAAAGATTTAAAAATATTACACAAGAGTCAAAATTAAATAGGACAGTATAGTACTAAGCAAAGGTACATTGTGTGTTTTTACGGACGGTACATGTGTTACTGACGAGGAAGGGAACGCATTTTGAACTAGACCTGACTCATCGTGTAATTTCGAACATTACAACGTACTATATGAGGGACTAGCCATAAAATTAGAAGCGACAAGCCGTATAGAAATATATCCTGACATCTACACTATAACGACACAGGCCGTCACGTTTACCTTGGAAAAGAGGGCGGAAAACCACTTGTGCGGGTACACTCTGTTATGGAGCGAGCACCCGAAGTTATTCATCTTGGAGAAGCAAAAAGGAAAGACCTTCGCGTCAAGTGCAAGATTATCAGTTGAAAATCTTGAGCTGTTCGCCTATGTGAACTCGTAGTTCGTGTACCTAGAAAAATACATGAGAAGCCACATGCTTTGTATAGTGACGTTATCAAACAAAAGTGTGATTTGGAGAAACGTACTTAAAAATGCATCAGCACTGGCGACTCTTCGACCAGATGACTTCGCCTAGACTATCATGAAGGCAGCAGGATATATGGCCGTAACGGTGGGAGAAGTGATACCCATTGTAAAATGCACATCTGATCCCGTCAGCGTGAGAACATCAGAAGAATGCTATCACGAGCTACCAGGTTATCACCAAAACGACAGCCTCTATCTGACACCTAAGTCGACAATACTAGTAAAAACTGGAACCATTAGGGATTGCAATGCGTTGCTTCCTCCAATGTATCATTTAGTGGGAAACTGGTACAGACTAACATCAAAATCCGTGGAGGTACTCACTCCCCAAATACTTCAACCATTGACGAAACCATCATGGAAATACATAGTCACAAATAATTTAATGAGAATATAATGGTATAAACTCTCAACAGGACTTGGAAAATTTACACGATCGTATTATGTTCCCCGTCGAAAGACCGGGACTCTTAAACATTATTGCCAGAGGAGCTACGGGACACAGGAGCTACGGAAATCACAGACGGTGCGAACTCGAAATTGTGGCAAGGTTTCCTAGCTTTCGAATCAGCTAGAGCGGGATGTATTGGACTATTTGTTCTAATCAAAGGAGTTAAGTTGTATGTTTACGCCATGATTCGAGGCTACGTACTCCATGAATCTATGGTTGGAACCTACACCTGTTGGGGGCCGTCTGGTGTTAGTTAACACATCTGCTTTTGCATCTGAAACGACCGCAACAGCAATATGGAAAGGGAACTGCAACGGCCAATGAAAGTCATGATACCATTGAAATAAGAGTGGACAAACTAGAAAGTGATGTGACTCCGATCCCCACCGCAAGAGGAGGTGCGAGATTCCCAAATTTAGAAGAAATCCTGGCTGCTCGCAAGAACGAGTCGTTGGAATTCGAAGATATCAAACGACTCAGGTAAGGGGGAAGGTGTCATGACGCTGTCTGACGACGTGTAGGATTCATCTATCAAGAATAGAAAATTACTAATTCAAAATCAAAAGGTCGGTTACTCTACTGTCGAAAATTCTACTATCGGTATCTCTACTATCGATAATTCTACTACATGATACAACTCATAACAATTTATTAACAAAGGATTTATCTCTGTAACTTTGATACGCGAAAATAATAAAGTCAAACGATAAGTCCAAGACACCCTTATCACAAATGGCGAGACCACATCCGGTGATTATGAATTCTATCACACAGCGTTCCAAGTATTGTCCATAGCGATATCAACCTCATTCCTGGAACCATACCTGGCAATAATCGTATTCCAGAGGCTACGGATTCATGGAACTACATCCGGTGATAAACATCGACCAAGCACAATACTCGGAAAAGGTGACGAAAGTGCGCTTATAGAGCATCACACCACCTTTGTCTTCGAATAATGCCTTCGTAGATAGGCGGCACGAAGAAGCGGTGTGCATGCGCAGTGACGGCTTCTGGGACTCCACCGAATGGGAGCGTAGCGACACGGCAGTCAGTCTTCATCCGTTGCTCAACTCGATTAGTTGTAAGCTCTTAGTTTTGTGTATTAATGATTAATTTCTAAGTCTAACAAATAACTTAGAATCTTTTGAGAAGTAGATAGGTTCTACTACGCTGTTATTTTACACTGAAAATTTCATATCTGGTTAAGCCGTTCTAACGCGAGTACCTTTCGTCAATTGAGTGTTAGACATTGTAGTGAAATAAATATCTCTTTCGATTAATTTAGTAAGGTTATGAAATAAAACCTTTGTCTTTATTATTTTTGCGTATCAAAGTTACAGAGGTATATCCTTTGTTATAATGATTATTTTGTTATAATGAAACATAATTGTTATAATGAGTTGTACCGTGTAGTGAATACATAAAAGATTTTTAACTGATGAATGTTAATAATTTTACTTGAGTGCGGTTATTATTTATTACATGAACCCTTAATGATTATTTAGCATAGGATTTGATTGGTTTTATAACATAGGTTCCATTATATATATAAATTGTTAATATAGAATGTCTAACTGCTAACTGTATATTAGGTTGGGGAAAAAGAAATCCATTATTTTTGCGTGAACTTCAAGACTTTATTTAACATGTTTCGAATTGTCCGATTTGGGTCAAATATGCACCGTTTTGTTCTATAATTTGTTGCCATTTTAAAGGTAGCTTCATAATGCCTTTCTCATAGAAGTCTTGGTCCTTATTGGCGAACAACTCTAGTAATCGATTTTCACAATCTTGTCTTGATACTGATTTCTTATCACTCAGGAATTTTTGCAATGCGAACAAAAGATGGTAATCGCTTGGTGCCAGGTCCGGACTATATGGTGGATGCATTCAAACTTTCTAACTAAGCTCCTGGAGTTTCTGGCGAGTAACTACAGACGTGTGTGGCCTTGCGTTGTCCTTATGGAACACAACACCTCTTCTGTTGGCCACTTCTGGCCGTTTCTGGTCAATCACTAGCTTCAAACGGTCCAGTTGTTCACAGTAGAGATCCGAATTTAGTGTTTCGCAACTCATAATATGGAAGCAACTCATAATAAATGATTCCTTTCAAGTCCCACCAAATGCACAGCAGAACATTCCTGGCCGTTAATCCTGGTTTGAGCACCGTTTGAGCTGCTTCAAAGCCCTTTTACCACGATCGTTTTCGCACAGTATTGTCGTATTTGACCCATTTCTCATCCCCAGTTAACATCCGTTTAAGAAATGAGTCGATTTCATTCCGTTTCGCAAAGTCTTCGCAGATGGAAATTCGATCCATTTTTTTTTGGTGTTAATTGGTGTAGAACCTAAACATTGAGCTTCTTTTTGAATGCAGCTTTGTGCAAATGGTTTAAAACTGTTTTATGGTCGATCTATAGCTCTTGGGCGATGCTACGATTAGTAACATGCCGGTCAACTTCGATTATTTCTGTGATTTTATCGACAATTTCGACGAAGGGTCCTGCCTGTGCGAGATGCTTCTTGAACATCAAAAATACCTGAACGGAATCGACGACCACAATTGCACGTAATTAGCTGTTACAGTATCCGAATCATAAACACCATTCACAATTTCAGCCGCCTGACTTGCATTTTCGCTTTCATCAAAGAAAAACTGTAAAATGTACCGAATTTTCTCTTTGTTGACTTCCATTTTTAACACCCTGTAATTCACAACTGAATGGACCAAACAAAAAACAGCAAAAGAAATTTTTTAATGTGAAATGTCACTTTAACAACGAGCATAAATCTGAAATTGTTTGATCGATACTTTACGAGATATCGATCACTACAGCCATCTACCAAAAAAATAATGGATTTCTTTTTCCTCAAACGAATATATATATTTTATTATTATTACCTACTAAATTGTTTATGTATATATATATATATATATATACATATGTATATATATATATATATATATATATATATATATATATATACATATGTATATATATTGTAACATACTGAATAAGAAAGGCTCCCTCTCTTTCTATATTAATAGTAACAATTACACGCAATGTATTATTATTTACATGTTTTAACTAGAGTTATAAGTCATTATTAATGTTAATATTTCTTGAGGTGGAGTTACCGAGCAAATTTATCGACAGTAGAATTATCGACAGTAGAATTATCGACAGCAGAGTTACCGGTTGTAGCATTATCAACAGTAGAGTTACCGATAGTAAAATTATCGACAGTAGTGTTATCGATAGTAGAATTATCAACAGTAGAGTTATCTATTATAGAACTATTTGACAGTAGAGTTATCGAAAGTAGAATTACCGACAGTAGAGTTAATGATAGTAGAATTATCGACAGTAGAATTATCGATAGTAGAGTTACGGAACTTTTGACTTTGATTTAGTAATTTGCTGTTATTGGTATGTCATTTCCTGTTCATGTCTCTCGAAACCTACTAACTAGTACTTTCCTTTCAATACTTCACAGCTTCGCCGCTCTGGAGATTGAATTTTTATATTGATAGTCTCTGGGCGTTTCTCATGCCTTTGTAGGGGCGTGTCATGACTTATTCAGCAAATGCGAGCTCACTCTTGCGCTCGCTGTGCGAAGGACGAAATGTAGCAATGCATTCAGACGTTGTATTTCTGCATGTGTGTCTACGCACGCATCTTCTAGCAAAGGAATAATGAGTCGTTTCGCATTATTATTGAAAATTATATTGAATTCCAATGCTTCTAAGAAATAGAGTTATGAATACATTTTTATATTGCGCTATAGAAATATTCCAAATGAAAATATAATAAAATCAATGATTAGTTTGTTAATGCTAATATGAAATAGAACAATAACGCTTGAATTCAATAGCTTGTTATTATTAAGAAAACATTATTTTTCTGTCACTTGCATGGTAGATATATAAAGCAGCAATGTCATTAATACTTGTAATAAGCATTTACCAATTCACACGATAGCATATAAAAATAAGCCTGCTCTTTAGTTAAATGACGACATAAGAACCATCAGAAGGAATTTCGACGCCAGTAGACAACTGTATATTATTTTCTTAAAACAATTGTTCAGTTAAATTTAAAATCTACTGAAATTTATATTTCTTTTATAATTATAACTATCGGTTTCTTTTTGTTTTCGTTATTCATTCATTTCTGTTGTTTATTTTATCAATTGTTTTATTCTGCATAAAATCGTAATCATTTAAAAGTGAAGTGTTGAATATTGAACGAACCTTCCGGATCACATCCGCCCTATTTCGGGCTATGAGACGCGCGGCAAATCTACCTGAAGAAAGTATACTTTACATCTCCCCCCCAGAATAAAATTAGTTCAATTTTTAGTCCTCGTCTCCATCTACTGATATCGGAAATAATTTTGTTATGTGGAAGAATCCAGTTTCTTGTTTTCGTTTTCCTGTTTTTATTTCGTATATAGATTCTGAAATTTTTTTTATTATTTGGAAAAGGCCATCTTTCAATTTGTCTAATTTCTTTCTATTGAACTTATTGCCATCTTCTATATATACCAGATCTCCTGTGTTAAACTGGTGATTTTTTCTATTCTTGTTAGATATCTTTTTGTTATATTCATGTGATTTTTTCGTTCTTTCTAGGGCTAGTTCTTTATTTCTTATCAAATTTTCTTTATGATGTTTTCTTCTTATTTCTTCGGATAAAATGCTGGTGTTTGTGCCATCTAACAAATATTTAGGCGTAAAGCCATTTACTGTATGCTCTGTTTCATTATATTTATCCAAACATTCTTTAGCGATCGTTGTCCAAGTTCTTTTTTTTTCTCGTTTATCTTGCATCTTATTGTTTACTAGGGTCTGATTCAATTTCTCATTCAGATCGTTGGAGAAGGGCGCATTGACAGCCGTAAAAATCAGTTTCGTGTCATTTTTTATGAGGAATTCCTTAAATTCTCTTGAGTTTATTCCCGGGTATTGATCTGCGAGTATCACTATTTTGTCGGTTTCTAGTATTTTACTTATCAGCTTGATGAAATCCGTTGCACTCTGGGTTTTTGATGTTATCATAAACGCGTATCTTGTAAAATGGTCCACCAGCAGGTGGAGGTATCTTTTTGTTGATCTTTGTCCTCCGAAGCCTCCAATGGTATCTATTGACATGATTTCGAACGGTTTCCTTGCCGGTTCTAGTTGTGACATCCGTTCATATTTTCCTTGCCCCCTGGATTTGTTCTTAATGCATATTTCACAGTTTTGGCAAACTTTTTTTATATTTGCAGTAATACCCTTGACTGTATAATAAGGAGATATCCTTTTCGTCAATTGTTTACTCTCTATATGACACCATTCAGAATGTATTTCTTTAATTAATTTTAAGCTTAGTTCCGTAGATAAGATTATTTTTTCTTTGTTTCTAATTTTTTTTTTATAGAATATTCCGTCTTTTTCTATTAATTTTGTTTTGGTTCTCTGCAGTGTTCTATCTTCTTTTTGATCTGTTTTTATCTCTTTTATTTCTATTAGATTAACTATTTTTAATATTTCTCCAGTATTTTCGGATGGTTCCAGTACTGGATTTCTACTTAGACTATCTGCTTCAGCGTTATCTTTTCCTAGAATATATTTTATTTGAAAATCATATTGTGACAAATACTACGTTAATTCTCCAAGTTCTTCATCTGTTCTAGCTTTTATATTCATATCTTCTAATGGTTTATGGTCTGTGAAATCATGAACTTTCTTCCGATCAGCCAAAGTTGCCAATACTTTACCGCTTCCTTGATTGCCAGGCATTCTAAGTAAATTGCTTTTTTTCTCTTTTGTGAATCATTTAGTTTTTTCGAAAAGTATGCTACTGGTTTTTCTTTACCATCACTCTGTATTTGTTTAAATATTGCCACCAATGCCTTCCAATGATGCATCCGTGTAAATTCTTATTGATAAATTCCTGTCAAATATTTGCAACACTGGTTGAGATCATAATAATTTTTTTACATTTGTGAAAGATTTTTCACACTCTTCAGACCATATAAATTTTTCATTTTATCTTAACAGTTTATGTAATGGGTCTAGCAGTATTGAGCTTTTCGATATGTATTCGTGGTAAAAATTTATTTTTCCGAGAAATTGTCTAATATTCTTTTGAGTTTTGGAGTGTGAAAATTTTGTATTGAGATTAGATTATCTTCTACTGTTCTTATTGTATTGTGCTCTATTATGTGTCTGAGATATTTCACTGATTGTTGCAAATGTACATTTTTTAAATTTTAGTCTGAAACCTTCATTTACTATTGCCATCATTATTCTCTCTATGTGTTCTATATGTTCTTCGAATGATACTCAAAAAATTAATATGTCGTCTATGTAATTCTCTGAAAAATCTTTTAATTTGTGCTTTCTTAGAATATTAGATAGTATTCTCTGGAAAATGGCTGGTGATGTTTTTAGTTCGAATGGTAGACATGTCCATTGGAAGTGCCCCCTTGTGTAACGAATCTTGTTTTTTGTCTATCTTCAAAACGTAATGGAATTGACCAGAAAGCGAAATTTATATCTAATGTGGTGAAGTATTTACAGTTTCTTGCTTTTAATATTAAATCTTCTATTAATGGGAATGGTTGAGCTTGTGGTGTTACTATCTTGTTTAATTCGCGGAAATCTATACACAATCGTGATCGTTTATTTTCATCTCTTTTGAATGCCAGTAACTATTTATTTATATTATTATTATTGTTATTATTATTATTATTATTATTATTATTATTATTATTATTATTGCTATCGTAGTCAGTGCTATCCACCAGCGCATCAAGACCAGCGCCGCAGGGGTAGACGTTAGATCGATCCGGCAGACCAGAACGGGAGGGGTTCTCCTCGAACTCAAGAAGACCACTGCGGATATCAGTGCCTCATTCGCAGAAACCCTGAGGAAAGAAGTAGGAGAAACGAGCAACATCAAGGAACTGGTCCCTAGAGCTACGTTGGAGATACGGGATTGCGATTGCTGCACATCGTTGGTAGAATTCGAGGAGGCCCTAAAGATGACTCTGCCAGACTATGTGCGGAAACTCGAGGTTAAAATGACAAATCCCATCGCGAGACAACAACGCCAAGCCTTCGTGAAAATAGAAGAGGAAGCAGCTGCGAAGCTTTTAAAGGACGGCCGAGTGCTGGTCGGCTGGTCAGCTGCAGGGTTAGGCGAAGAGCAGAGGTGAGGCGATGCTACCGCTGCCTTGACAATGGCCACCATAGCGCCTCGTACAAGGGCTCTGATCGCAGTAAGCTCTGCTATTTCTGCAGCGCAACGAAGCACAAGAACAAAGACTGTAAGATCAGCGAGCCCACTTGCTTCTTGTGCTCCAAAGGCAGTGCTGAACCCAAGAAGCACGTGGCCGGATCAAGGATGTGCACAGCCTGCTAAGAGGCCCTTGCAACCGTCAACGAAAAATATGGATGAGAATAGTGCAGGGTAATCTGAATAGAAGCAGGACGGCACACCATCTCCCAACCAAGCTCTGCTCTGAGAAAAAAGCCGATGTTGTTTGCGAATAGTACCAGGATAGGGCAGGAGCAGGATGGTACGCCTACGAATTGGGCACCGCGACGTCTGAATCCCAAATCCCCGACAGATACATGTGTCGGATCAAGGATCTGGACGCGATTACGTTTGGATGAGACATAACTTGATGACTTATGTCAGCGTATATCTCACCCCGAACGATCGGATAGACGACTTCCAGATCAAACTGGACAATCTGGAAGATGCGCTGAATTGCAAGACGCGGGAAATGCAAGGGGATCTCATTGTGGCTGGAGACCTCAATGCCAAAGCTCTCGAATGGGGGGAAGTCAAGCCGGATTCCAGAGGAAGACAAATCATGGAGGTGGTGTCGACAGAGGTGGTGTAGTGCTCAACACAAGCTCGCTGTCAACTTTCCGAAGGCCTGGCTACAGAGAGACGATCCCGGACGTCTCTCTAGCCAACTAACACCTTGTGGCAAGAATCGCAGGCTGGCGGGTGATCGAAGATTACACCGGGAGCGACCGCCAGTACATCCTATTCGACGTATACGATAGGAGGCCAACCGTGACAAGCGCAGCGCGACCCTCCCGGTGGAACATCGTAAAAATGGATCGAGAGAGGCTGTCTGCAGCCATAGATGGAGGTTGGAGATCCCATCAAATTGCACCCGCGAGTCTATCGCCAACTGCACAAGCCAGGATGATGACCACAGCAGCTATTCAGCTCATCCAAAAACCTTGCGCGATGACGGTGCCAAAGAAGAGCACGAAACGTCAAAGACGTTCTACCATACTGGTGGACGAACGAGATCACAAATCTTCGCAAGAAGTGCTTAAGGCTTCGCCGGATAGCACAACGAGCGAAGGGATTAGGGTACCAGATTGTCACGACCGCTGCCGTCGTGCCGGCTCCCCAAGAACCATCGAACATGGGTGGATAGTCTCTGGTGTTAGGAACAAGGAGCATCGAAATGCCACTACCCCTATGGGATTTGGATACACGGCTGATGGAGATCAACCGAACTCCTTTCGAGGTCTTCGGAGCACGATCAGCATGTGAGTTAGATTAACGTTCACGTGCGTTCTTCTATTAAATGCTGACGGGCTACAGTCAGGACGTCGCTAGACCGAGCGACGGGGCATACCTGCATGCTGTTCCCTGTGGGCATGTACCTTATGGTACATGACAAAATGGCCCTTCCGGTTCATCCTTCGGGTCCAAGGTCCTACTTTTTCCAGGTCCTACACTGAAAGCGTGGTTTCTCACCCAGGTGCTGAAAAGCACCACTCATCAGGTACGAAGGTACCACTCGAACGTCAAGAGGGGCTAGAAGGATGATATTTTTGTAGGATATGCCTGAATAGGCGAGGTAGCACAGGTTAGACACCTTTGGGTGTCTTCATAATATACTGTCACGGCCGCTAAAATGACGGAGCGCGGGAATCATTTATCTCGCCCTTTGTATCTGCTGGCTACCTTAGACGTGAGAAATGCCTTCAACTTCGTCAGGTGGGACTTGGCAATGGAAGCGCTTGAATGCAATTTCAGTGCCCCGGAGTACCTACTCCGAATACTCAAGGATTACCTGAACGAGCGCTTTCAAGAATACAATACAGGTGATGATCCGAGAAGCATGGAGTTGATATCGGTGGTAGTCCAGGGCTCCATATTGGGACCGGATATCTGGAATATCTTCGACGACGGTATCCTACGTATGGGAGTCCCTGAGGGCGCTTTCATGGTGGGGTATGCAGATTGCATTGCAGCTGTCATAACTGCAAGAGACACAGAGGAGGCACAGCTGCTGCTCCACCAGGTCATGCGCAGAGTCATTTTCTGGATGGAAGAACATGGGCTATCTTTAGCAGTCCAGAAAACAGAAATCGTGCTACTAACGAAGAAGCGCATCAATACCTTTTGCAGCTTCACCGTAGGAGACGCGACGGTCCAGACTAAGTCGGCTGTCAAGTACCTAGAAGTAATACTTGATTGCAAACTCAATTACGGAGAGCATATAATTAGGGCAGCCGACAAGGCGGCAAAAGTATTAGCCTCGCTTGGCACACTCATGGCCAATGTCAACGGTCCCCGACCGTGCATGAAGCGACTACTGATGTGTGCCGAAGAAGCAGTGATTCTGTACGGCGCGGATGTCTTGGCCGAGGCGCTGCGAAAAGAGAAGTATTGCATCGCATAGCTGCGGTACAGAGGAGGGGCGCTCTCCGAATCGCGTGCTCCTACCGCACGGTCTCAGAGCCCGCAGTGCTAGTTGTCGCCGAGGTAATCCCGATCGACCTACTAGCCAAGGAGAGACAATTCGTCCATCAGCAGAAGTCCGTTCTGGGGAAGCAGGAGGCATCAAGAATCGCTAAATCTAACAGCATCGAGGCCTGACAAAGCAGATAGGAACAGGAACTTAGGGGCAGATGGACTGCCCGACTCATCAGTGGACTAGACAACTGGCTGAACCGGGAGGCGGGAGAGGTCTACTTCTACCTCACCCAATTCTTGACAGGGTATGGCCTGTTCTGTTCCTACTTCGCAAAACTGAGGAAGGTAGCAGACGGCAACTGCCCCTATGGGGACTCTACCAACGAAGACGCCCACCACACGTTCTTCAGAAATATCCGGTGGAGCGCCGAACGACTCGCCTTGGAGCAGAACCTCGGAGACATCTCGCCAGACAACGTTGTTGAGAAAATGCTCCGAGGTCAGGAGGAGTGGAACAAGGTGGCCTAGTACGTTAGGGCCATCTTGTGCAGAAAAAAGAAAGAGATGGGCGGCCCATAGACGCGCCCCTAACGTTGCTCCAGGCTCCTGCCCCGTAGAGCCGAAGGAGAAGTCCTGTAAAGGAACCTGATGCATTGGCGCCATCCCAAAGTAATGCTCCATGGTGGTGCCGGAATGGTTTCATTATGCCACCAGGATGGATATGAGTTTAGTCTGTAGTGCCTATTCCAACGGTGAGCCTGACACTCCAAGGACTTAAGGGGTACCCAAATGGTGAAGAGTTTCTCTGGCGGGCGGGGTCTCTGGGTTAGTGCGAAAACATTGGCATTCTCAGACCATCAAAAAAAATTATTATTATTATTTTTCATGTTATAATTATTATTGCATATTTTTTTATTATAGTTATTATTAAATTGTATATATTTATTTATATTCCATGTTTCCCCAAGTGTAGTGACAATTATTTCATATAATAAATCTGGTACTACTGGTCCCTTTGGTGAAATAACTTCTAGTAAAGTATTTGATGCATTTCCAACATCTTATTTTTCATTGTCAGATTGTTATTTTTTTAATTATTAGTTTTGCTGATTGATGGAACAAGATTATGCATATGGGATATTAATTAAACAAATTTGTATCGTTCTGTATTTTTTCTCCGTTACGACAAGAAGTGTTTATTCAATTCGACAGGAATCGATACATTGTATCGATACATCGATCGATATGTCCGAAGCTGGCCTTGACTATAAAAGGGGCGGGAACATATTTTTGTTCAAATTGAGTTTATAGTTTCTCAACACTGATTAGTTGTCTATGCACTAAATACAATCACAAATTTGTTAAGATATCTCCCATTAAATACAATGATCATCCATAGACACTGTATGAAAGATAGCCATGAATAACTATATTAATGATCAATTAAGATGATTTTAATAAAAATTCCAGATTTTAATAAAAGTCCAGTTGTTTCCAAAGGCGAGTAAGTAGTTACAATTTTTATCTTCTGTGTTGGTAGTGATATATTTCAGCGTAGTTTCGTCTAGTAAATTTGAAATTTACATTTCTTATGAAATTGATTTTGATTGATCCTTACGCTAGTACGTTTAATACTGCAGGTTTCTCGGAAGGAAACATTATGTGACTTCTCAATTCATTTAACTTTTCTTGTATATATTGTAGAACAACATGTTTGAAAAATAAAAAACAACTTATGTACTATTAGCAGCTTTACAAGCACCCTTTAGAAAATATACAAATATCCCGGAACGTCCGCGAGTCACATCCTCTCGGACCGACTTCCTTTAGAAGACAAACGACAACCGTTTGTAATAACAAACCGTTATTATTAGTCACAATTTCTGAGCACGTAGAAACGGCCTCCTAGTTACAAGTTCACTTTTCTAGGTCGACTAATAACAATATATATAGCTATCAGTAAATATTACAGGGTTTGTATCGTTGGTTATGTTATCGGTTTTGCTATAGTAAATAGTAACGATTCTCTATGTTTTAGAATCATTTATAATGATTTATAACGATTCTCTATATTTTAGAGTCAGGGTTTGTAATAAGAATTTTATTAATATAACATAAAGATAACTTTAATGGGTTCCGTTATGTTACTTAAGTAGCTTGATTTAGTACAGTATGAATTTAAGATGTTAAACAAAATTTAGTTTCTTCAAAATACCATTCCGCTATCTTTGTTACGATTACTTCAATGAGTGTGAGAGAGGAACTTGAATATGTAAATAATTTCTCCGGCTGCTATAGTCGAATATATATATCGGAATGTGTATCCGAATTCCTTCATAAGATAGTTTTCGAAGACATCCGGTAGTAGAATAGCAATCAACAAAGCATTTTTAAGTATTTTGTTCGAAATTACTTTAATGAGTTATTATATAACGATATAATTGTTAAATATATCAGAATGTGCTTTCCTGCATAAATAAATTTCGAAGTTAGGTGAAAATATCCAAATTGACAATGCTGATTTACCTGCTACTCAAGAATCTATTTATTTGTTTAAATTTAAAAATAGACAATTTCCGTTTTAAGTGGCATGTATTCAGAAACTGAATACTCAATTCTTAAGGATAAGGCGAATAGTATAAGACCTGTTCACAAGTTAAATCTATCAACTCTACATTTTGAATTTATTTATATTTAAATGTCAAAACGTTTGATGGAATCCTCAGTTTTTATATTCATAATAAATTTTCTTAATTTCCGTTATTTAATATCATTAACTGACAGTTTTTTGGCCATTGAAAAAAAATTATATATTTCAGAAACCAATCTGTTTAACTTCGTACTCTAATGTAAATCGTTCCATTAATGCAATTCAAATGCAGCAGCAATGATAACGACAAATTATCTAATAGTGTCTTATCAATAATAAAGTAATGCCTCGTTTCCATTATATATTTAAACGAGGTTTATGTCATATAAGGCCTAAATTTACTGTTTTCGCCATGAGGTAAAAGAGTGTCATGAAGTGCAGTCGTTTCTTGGCCATTTTGAAGTATTTCCATTTCTCTGATAATACAACATGTAGAATCGAGGATCCTTTGAACCAAATTAGAGACATCATGGAAGAAATTCTTTATAACTTCAAGGATACATATGCAATACAGTTTTGGGAAGAAAAATATAAGGAGCCAAAAATCTGGGAGTATATGCAAATTCCCGGCATAAGAACAGCAATTTTAGACCAGTTAGGTAAAAATAATAGAGAGTTAGACTTTTTTAATCAAGTGTTTGACAATGTTTTTTGGGATATTATTGTCCAAAAGAACAAAAAATTGTTATTGATTCATTATCCGCTTTGAAATAATAAATTGTTTTTCTTCACTGACGAATTGATCATGATTACGCCCAAGATTGCTTAAAAGTACTAGTTGCGCCGAAACATTGTTTATTTTGCAATTCCTTTTGTTGCGCTGAAATATACATGTCATAAAAAGTATACATTTTGCGCAAGTTCGAGCACACGGCTGAATAGTTGAATAGCTTGGCGCGCGACCCTGCTTTTTGTTTACTATGGCCCGCGCAATCAGGAGCTAACGCGTAGGCCAAGGAGATAACTCAGCTAAGAGACATATGTGTAGAGTGACACGTGTAGGAATGCATTCGATTGCGACACATTGCCTTTGGCAAATAAGTGTACGCGCGAAGCGCGCGTGCAAACGGCACGCATGCTCAGTGACGTACATCGAATTCTTCTGGGTGAAAGAACGGAGATGTCAAATGTTCAGTCTATTTCCGCCGTCCGATCTAAGCAATATACTATTGAAATGCGAAAAATACTACTTCTGAATTCTTAAATCAAATTAATAGTTATAATCATTTCTATTCCGGCTTTTTGATTTAAGTTACAATAATAAAATCTTAAGATTAGTCTACATACGAACATCGCGCACACTATAAGCACATATAAATTATCTTATTAACCTACTATCATACGAATAAGTAATAATCATTTTATATGTACCTTTTAAATTTCTGTTAATTGGCAAATGAAGTGTATTGGACATTTAGCAGTTTTATTTAAGATTACAGTTACATTAAAGATTGTTATTGTTAATCGTGTGTGATAATTCCGCAATCTATCATCACTACCTTTGGACCCGTTTTCTTTTTAGATCATCTTTCTCTCTCTCTATCTCTCTCTAACGGTTTCGTTCAATAACTGATCATCTCTGGTAAGATAAGGCTTCAAAGGAAAAACAAAGCGAAAAAAACAAAACATGTCGTCCACATGGAAAGTTAATTTAGGAAAAGAGCCGCATTCTGACCAGTAACGTCATCAGGAAAGAGTGAGTTTCCTCAAAGATACCAATATTTCGAACGTAGATCCAAGTTAGTTGAACTCTTTAAAGAAACTTTCTAACGGAGAGGATAATAATACAGCCTTATTCCCAAGTAAAGTCTCGCATTGATCATAACGAGGCAAGTGATTATATCGTTGTAAACGGGATGGATAAAATAGAATTTTAAAAATTTGTTTTTTTATGTTCATGACATGATCCATGACGTTACAATAGATAGAATCCACAGTACCAGGGTATAGATAGCGAAGATTATGTCACGGCTATGGTACGTGCAAATGTTTCTGGGAATCACAAAATTCCTTTATTATTGAAAACATAAAAATTTAATACGTTTGTCCGTCACTTATTTATCACAACAAAATTCAAGGATGAATTACTATTATATTTAAAAATTGATTTGAAAATCTATTTTTGCCTTCTGTTAGGATTTATCAGGAAGAAAACAATTGTGCAGGTTCAGTTATTATGTTAATAGAAATGCACAAGGGCATCTTTCTATAGATTTGTAATTCGAATACGATTTCATAAAGATTATTGCTTAGTGTATTATAACATCGCAGGGTATTGAGAATATTAAGTACCTAGAGTGGACCAAAAATAGCTATGGGTCGGACATCCAGAACAATAAACCAACTATGATGAGCTCTCAGGGAGAAGACTTACAGTGCAAAAGAGACAGACTCCCTAGTAGCAGCGCCTAGACAAGGTGCGCAAGCAGGCGCGCAGCCGGCGTCATTCAATAACTGCAGTTCTATGCCGGTGGCTGATTTGGTTGGCGTTGGATTAGAAGCGACAAGCAAATTCAACCCTTTCGAAAGAAGATCTAAGCTCGTGCAGATACTACCACAAACCCTAATCAGGGAGGTCTCTCAGAAAGGTAAAGAAGAAAGAATGGTCATTCCGAAGATGAACGACTTTGGAAGATCCATTCTGCACGGCTCTCCCATCGACGACTACATTGGAAGCACGAGAAGGAGGGAGAAAAAGAATTTAGCAAGTATAGGGAACTCTTGCCCTTGCTGATGAAAACGAGGCTTGTGGTTTTCCAGCACGGTTTTCCAGCGCATTACCATCACGAATCAAAAAATTACCTTCTCTCCAAAGAAGAAATCAGAATACAACTTCTGTGGGTACACACTGCTGAGAACAGAACACCCTAAACTATTCTAGGAACTTCCCATTTAGTTCTTATTCTAGGAACTCACAAGAACAGAACCTTTACAAGTAAAATAAAGACGTCGGTTGAAGATTTGGATCTATTTGCATGCATTAATTCGAAATTCGTATATTTAGAAAAGCACGTGAGAAACTAAATGACAGCTTTATACAGAGATGTAATTAAGCAAAAATGTAAACTGGAAAGACAACTACTCAAGAAGGCTCTAGCACTCGCTACTCTCCGGTCGGACAAATTTACGTACATTATCATGAAGACCGGTTGTATGGCCGTAACCGCTGGAGGAGTCATCTATGTAGTGAAATGTACTTTTGTTTCCGAGACCATCGGAGTACTGCTTTAATGAACGACCAGTCAACAAGATACAAATATTTTCTTAACAAAGAAAATCAAGGGAATAAAGATAGGAACATAAAGATAGGAACAGTTAAGGATTGTAACATCTGATTACCATTAATTTTCCAAATAGAGGGGAGCTGGTACAGACTTGTGCCAAAATCGATAGAAGTTCTTCCCCCTCAAATACTTGGTCCTATGACGACGCCATCATAAATACTAAACATCTCATGACTAGTGGAATATATACTCAGCAAGATCTAGATAAATTAAGGGACCACATTATGTTCTCTACGTTGCTTTTCTGAGGTGTAGAAGAGAGCAACATTTAAAATCGTCTCCACGTACCGGGCGGTTTCCGAACAAACCGCCCTGATCATCGCCGGTGTTGTCCCCATTGCACTCATGACAAAAGAAAGCAAAGCACAGTATCTTAGAAAAACTGAAGTCAAAAAGAAGATGGCGAGCCAAGAAGAAAAAGAAAATAGGTTCCGGAGTTGGCAGACATTTTTGGATCATGACCCGAGAGGACGCTGGACAGCGAAATTGATACAGGAAATGAAACTATAAACTGAAAGGCGGCACAGCGAAGTTGGTTATTATCTGACCCAGTTCCTGAGCGGACATGGGTACTTTTGATCCTATCTGGACAAGATGGGCCAGGCAGTGTCATCAGATTTTTTGTATTGTCCAGAAGTGAACCTGACGACGTCGACCACATTTTTTTTGATAGCGACCACAAGGCGCAACGCAGATGGGAGCTCAAGGTGGAGATCAGCCAGAGATTTCCGGCAATGTCGTAGTAATCATGCTCAGAGAAGAGGACATTTAGAACCTGATAACCTACTACGTGCAAGACATCCTTCGCATCAAAAAGGTGATCTAGTCCAAGCTAACATATAAGCAGTAAATATTGAAAAAAAGATAGAAGTGAGCCTCTAGGGCGAAGAAAAAAGATCTAGATCGAAGTAATATGATAAACAGTTCCAGATTAGTGTCCAACTGTGGTGAGAGGTGTTTTAGATGGTAAACATTTATCCAGCTCCATATAGAATATATTATAGTATGATTCTTTGCAGTGGTGGGCAAGAGCAGATGTATGACTGGATCGTCAAAAAACCTTTGGTGGCTGAGAACGGACATACGACTGCAAAGGATTAGTCCTTTGCGGACGGAGCCGCCCGACGGACGAATGTCGCTGTGGACGACAGGTATTGGAGCGCGTAGTAAAGAAATTGTCCACATCGCACGTTTGCGTTATAAAAACTAAAGCTTTATTTAAATAACTTTTTCATAAAATCCAACAATATCAAAACATACAAATTTAGTCCTGTATGCATATGGGACGTTTTATATTCGAGCTTTGTATGGTATAGTTCGAAGCAATCACCTATGTGCAAAGCCGACTTAGCCGAATAAGTAGCACAATAGTATCTGGATTCTCTCCTTCCATGTCTTACTTTTCGATTGGATCATCCGACGCAGTCTTTACTTCTTCCTATCTCGTCACGCCGAATTATATGTAGAAGGCTATTGAATCTTTCTGCTGTTCCAGATGTCGAAGGATGTATGGGATCAGCGACTCGAAAATCTCGAATCAATTGATCTACCAAGAGACGTACGAATTCTATATGTTTTAACTTATTTATATTGTATTTCTTGTGATGTTCCTGATATAATAGATAGGAATTTATGACTGAAACTTCCAATCCCCAAAAAAATAATTTTCGCCACCATTTTTAAGACTTTCGTATGAAACAGTACGTGCCTTTGTACTGATCTGCTATATCAACCCCGCCCATATATTTATTATAGTTTATAATCACATCTGGCTTTACAATATCAGTTCTCCCTTCTTTGCGTGAACTTTTAGTGACGGTTTTTGAAAGCGAGACAGCACAGGTGCTGAGCATGGTTACAATACGCTTGTCTCTCCAAGCCAATAATAGTAAATCTTTCCGTCTGTAGGCAATGATTTCATTTTTGGCAATCATTGGATTTTTTATTTGAGGTGGAATAAATTTCCTAATTGTCTGGATAGTTCCAGTTAGATAACATTTCATTTTCAGTAATGCATCTGCCAAGGGAATACTTGTGAAGTACCGGTCGTTGAAGTTGTGGTATCCTACAGCGCCAGAGTTGGATTACAATAAATTGTGACATCGTTGCAGAACTATTCTTGTGCTTATTGGCAGGTCTGGTCTGAATAATTTCTCCGTAGTAAAATTGCCATAATACGGTAAAAACGTCTGTATTTAACCAATAATGGCGTCTGCAAGAACATAAACACGAATACCTCACTTGGTCGGTTTCTGTGGGTTGTATGTAATAAAACTTATTCGCTCTTTGAATTTAATGATTGATTCATTTACAGACAACTCCGCCACGGGCACAAAATTTTCACTACATTTACCGTCAATGTATTCTAAAAAATGCTAATTTTTTACGTTCTTGTTGTCAGGATTCGCGTACCTTTTCGTACATTTTCGTTTGTATGGACCATTCAAAATATTTGTAGGAATCGATCTCTTCTGAATATTACTCCAAAGTATGGGATCCTACTTTTCTTGTCTGTGGTCCAATAATCCTTCAGGCTCGGAAGTGTTATTGTCCCCATAAACAATAATATGCCGAGAAATGCTCGTATTTCCTTTGGTGTAACATTAGTTCATCTATGCCATATAGACCGCTTCTTTATATGTTTTCTTTGTACTATATGATTTGCGTACCGATTAGTCTCTTCAACTATTTTCCTGATCAATTCATCGGTAAAGAACGAGTTGAAGAAATCTGATGGTTCTGTATAAATTGAATTTAATTGTGAACTAGGCGTTCGTGATCCAAATCTAAATTTTATTTTTTGTGGAATAATATCGTGGTTTGTAACATTCGTCCACTCATTATCATTACTGCTATCACTTTCCTGAATATACGTTTCTCCATTAATGCTACTATCACTGCCCATATTGAAAGGCCTGAGTGCGTTCCTTGTTGCAAGGATTTCACTTCCACTAGATGAAACAATGTCGTAATCTTCTGTGTTGTCAGATTCAAACTGGAACTCATGATCACTACTGTCACTATTGAACGTATCATCTCTGGATCTTGTAACAATCGTGGATAAGATATTATAAAATATGAAATATATGGAAAATTTTGCTGATTTCTCTGGTAGTGACACTGAAAGAATGACACGAAAAACTGAAATTCGTTCTGACCCTACCATGTTCTCGCATCGTAAGTTTACATTATACGGAAGATAAGACTTCATCACTACAAAGTTTCAAATTTCATTGAGAGGCTACTTATCTTCTTAGGCTAGTATACCCATGCGTATTTTATCGTTTAGGTCGACAAAAGAACGCCAGTCACAGCGCGAGAATTGAGCGGCTATATGTCGACACGAGTTCGCAACGGTAAAAAGGCTTGGGTGGCTATTTGTCGACATTCGTCCGCAAAGGGTTAGCAAATCGTATTTAACCTCAATCTTCAATACGTACGCCATCTATGCCGTATAAAAACAACACGAGACGTTAATTATTGTCAATGTTGTAAATTTCTCATCATTTATCTGTAAATAGTTACGCAAATCTATATCCCAACTTTTTACTATTATCTTAGATTTACGAGATTTATTTATAGATACAGGAGAAATAATACCATTGCTTTTACATGGAAATGGATCATCTATGGTTACTTCTATATCATTATATTTATCCTACCCTCCCATAAGTTTTGGAATAGGATTTTTAATCGCCTATAAAATAGGTTTTCCATTATATCATTAAATTCAACACCAGTGATAGGGGCTGTGAATTTTACTTTACGAGTTAACATCGAAATGATGCATGGAATATGTTTATGTTGATGCATAGTAATATTATCAGGAGCGTTAGATTCGTAATTTTTTGTAACTCGTTGACAGACAAAAGTAAGTTAGCAAAACATATTGCAATCCAAATTCTTTTAATTCCATGCATAATTATCGTATGAACCATGATCCACGTGTCATATTTAAATAAAATAAAAGATATAAAGTAATTTTGTCATAGAAAAATGCCGGCCAGTGCAATAGCACTTATCTTAATTTATGTTTGTTGATATCAAGTAACGAAATTACGTTTTTCTTCACGTTGACAAACTTAATGCTGTTGACAAAGTGATCAGACGTATTATTGCATAAGTGCTTATCATCATTAATAACTATGTTTTTCAAAATTATTAGACGAAGCAACGTAGAAGGTAAATATAGTATAAGCTTAGATTTATTGATTTCAGTTTTATAATTTATTATATCTCCAAAAAAGTATAATGAATCAAGAAAGAAAAATTATAAGCATAATTAAAAACTCAAGTTATCTAAGTGACCAATATATCGTTTCTGTTGACAAGAGCAACACACAACGTATTTTGAATATTTCAGATAGCGACAGGATGTTTCATAACGTTAAGGTACAATGAGCTCTTTAAGAATTACCGAAGAATTTATATTCAATATAATTTCCTTGAGCATACTGAAAATTCTGGACCACAAAGCAACTTTTCTAGAGAGAGTAAATCCATCGAAGACTTCAAACTATGTTTTGATTCGACACTATGGTCACTAATAGTTAAAGAAATTAATAAATAGACGGAATATTCGGTGCTTTCATCTGGAATCTAAAATAGAGAATCGGATATTAGTTATTATGTTATAGATTAAAGCATTTCTAACAGTATTACTAGAAATAGGAAAAAAAAGACCAAATATACGTTCGTATTGGATCGAAAATTCATGGAATATATCATGATTTCAAAAAATGATTCCAAGGTATAGTGTTGAGGCACATATGCGGCCTTCAATTGTTCGCAGTACTTTTTCATAAGGGTCATATATTACTATTAGAAATATCTGCCCTTGGGATACCCGCTAAGAAAATGGATGGATAAAGAACACGTTGTCCAAGCTTAGGCATTTTTAGTCAAGTAAAATAAATAGGGGAAGTTGACGTCTAGGTGCGACGAGTCAAGGGTTGTTTGGCGCCCAGCCTTGAAATATTCATTGACATCCTATAGTCTATATGATCACTAGAACAAAGCGGCACACATGGAATGTTTAAACATTTTAATCAACTATCCAGATCTACTTCCAACCAATGGGCATCTGTTCCTTCTCTTTCCATTCTCAAATCATACTTCAACTCCGCCCTTTTTATTTCCTTTTTTAATTTCATTACAGTCTTCGCGGATAGTTTTAAAGACGCCAAAAAGTTAGTCAAGTTACATTCTTCAGACTCACAACATCTAGAATTTCGAGTTTTATTATACATTTCTGGCTATCACTCCTTCAGAAATAGCCAGAACAACTAACTACACATCTTATTTCATCAACTATACGGTGATAGCTTCAATGCGCGCAATATTTATTATCGCGGATTTACCTCACAAGTCTTCCTCTTGTTAGGTCCTTTAAAAGAACGCGCGTTCTTTGATTAATTTGCGGGAATGCGGCGAGCGGTATTTTACTGGTGGCTTCCAGCGGCATCCTAGCTTAATGCCACTGCCCTTATTCATCGCTTATTAGCGATTTAGCAAGATTTGTATTCTACGGATACCTATTTAACCGAAACTATTAGAAGGAATAGAAAATTTATTCCCAATTACTTGAAAATAGCTAATGTAAATGAAATGAAATATTTTCGAAACAAAGATATGCTTTTTTGTGCGTACCATAAAATGAAGAGTGTAAAGAATCCTATATTACTAATTCGAACGAAAGTAGTAAAACAAAATATAATAATAACAAAGGACGACATGGTAAAGAAAACCCGCTACTGTTCATTTTTACAATACTTTCATGGATGGTGTCGACGAATCATATAAAATGATATATGTCTATCTTGATGAACGAAAAACAGTTAAATATAAAGCGGCCTTTAATATAATCAGCCGCATGGTTTTAAATGCATATATAATTTACAAAGAAAAAGTTGGCGATAGAACTATAAACCGATTAGATTTCATTTCGAATATTATTTTTGAAATTGAGTATGAATGGATGAAGGAGAAGAAAGCAGAAGTTTATCAACGTGTTGATGTAAAGAAAAAAATATTTCGTTTAGTAAAATTGCCACAACGTAACTTGCCCCTTGGCGTAGCATCAAATCAGTATAAAAAGATCTCATTAAAATAAGGAATTTAATATGTTTTGATAAACACCAATGTTATAAATTTTATAGTCCATAGTATTCGAATGTACTGGAATTTTTCGACATAAAATCTAAAAAGCGCGACAGCGCTACTTGAAACTCAAACAATTAATGATGTTGGAAATAAATTATTAGATGAATGCGCCCTGCAGGACATTTAGTTATTATATATTAGAGTTTCCGATCAATAATTGCTATATACTTCAATTATATTTTTTCTTTCTTACTTCCTGTTTCCTTTACCTCTTCTTCTTTGAATTGGCAAGCAAGCATGATAGTTTTTCTTTTCATATCGTATTGTAATAGTTCTTTTCTAAATTCTGGATATTTCACACTGCGCTATGAAAGTAACCTGATAAGGCCAATGAGACGCCCAGTTACGCCAAGTATTACGCTTAGAATTATGTCCGAGTTTACGCCCAGGTTTACGTCAAAATTGCGAATAAATAGAAAGGTGAAGTATTTTAAGAGAACGAAGAAATTTTGACCTTCATAGTTATGTCATGTGTATCAAATATGCAGCACATCAAAGAACTGAACGAAATGAATTTCGAATCATGATAGTTAATGAGGAAGAGTATCCTAATTTGTAACGAATTGTAGTCCTATGTAAACAGAGTAACTGTAAAATCAAACCAAATGGATGCTGAAAGACGAAAAAGCATTGGCATTGATTATGTTGAGTGTAAAAAGCAATCAGTTAAATCACATAAAAAACGCGGTTCTCCTCGTAAATTATTAAAGTCATCTAACGCAAATTTTCATACATTCCAACTGAAACAAGAATGGTCGTTCTGTGTTGTTCTACGCAATGTACATCATTCTGTTGATTTGAATAATCTAAAGGACGAATTACAAGAGCTCGGGCATGAGGTAAATAATATTAGTAACATTCGACACAGAGTTACACACAAGCCACTGTTAATGTTCTATATTGACCTTAAACAAAACCCAAACAATAAATCTATATATAACATAAGTCAACTGAATAATACTATAATTAAAATTAAACCACCCATAAAAAAGAAAGAAATAGTTCAATGCAAAAGATACCAAAGATACGGCCATACCCAGAAGTACTGTAATCGCCAATATAAGTGTGTAAAATGTGCAGGTTCTCATCCAACTGTAGAATGTAAAAAATCCATTGAAACTCCTCCAACTTGTCACTTATAACGGCGGCCACCATACCGTAAACTACAAAGGGTGCCCTCATTATAAAGAATTGCTCGAAAAAACATTCCCGAAACCTAGTCACAGAAAAAATCCAAATATACAATTAAACTCAACGACCAACCCAATGGGAGATAACCAACGTTTTACTAATCCATCCTTTTCTTATGCACAAGCATTTACAAGAAGCAATCATTCACCAAATAATCTTTGTCCAATTTTTCCTATTATAGAAAATAATAACAATAAATCGTGCAATTGTGAAAATATAAGTTAGGAAAACTAATCGAAAAGCAAACGGAAGAAATAAATAACCTTCTTTCTCTATTAACGGCTATTGTAAATAAATTGACTTCCACCAAAAATTAATGATGACTTTATGTATTGTTCTTTGGAATGCCAACGGTCTGATGCAACGAAAAGTTGAGTTGAATGCTTTCTTAAAAAATCAAGACATTCAAATAATGCTGGTATCTGAGATTTTACCGATAAAACTTATTTTAAAATATATAGGTATAAGGTGTATTGCATGTATCATCCCAGTGGAAGGGCACATGGGAGTACAGCGGTTATCATCAAAGATAACATTAAACATTATGAACTTGCGCCATACAAACAAAACCACATCCAGGCAACTAATGTTAAGCTATATGACTGACACAGCCCGCTTAGCATATCAGCAATTTACTACCCTCCTAGACACAGTATACAAAAAGAAGAATTCGACTACTTCTTTAAAAGTTTAGGCTCTAGATTCTTAGCAGGAGGCGATCTTAATGCTAAACATAATAGTTGGGCCAGCAGAACAGTAATCCCAACGGGGAGAACTCTCTTAAAAAGTATAGAAATCAATAGATTGACACATATTAATACAGGTGAGCCTACACATTGGCCAACTGATGTCAATAAACTCCCAGACTTACTAGACTTCTTTATTACCAAAAATTTATCTCTTCGATACGTTCAGATCAACTCCTCACTTGACCTTTCTTCTGATTATTCTCCAATCATAGCGACAATAAATTCAAACATCATTGAAAATAACATTCCTATCTCCATATACAATAGACACATAAATTGGAATAATTTCCGTGAAGCCTTCAACTCCTATATCGTTGCATCACCATCATTAGTGACAAATGACGATGTTGACCATGCAATAAACTATTAGGCGGACCGGAAAGTAATGTCGCTTTCTTAAATTAAATTCGAACGAATAAATTTTTAACAAGTTTTTATTTTTAATCAATAATGTAATCACCTTCGTTATCAACAACGATGACTTTTGCCATCTAATGTGCAAATTTTCAATGCCGGATCAATAAAATCAATTGGTTTTTCTGTAAAATATCTCGAGATAACATTTTGGACATCATCCAAATTATCAAATTTTTTGCCACTAAGAAAATGTTGTAGCGATCGGAATAAGTGGAAATCCGAGCGTGCGATATCGGGCGAGTATGGTGGGTGAAGCAGTACCTCCCAATCCAATTCATTAATTTTTTCCATGGTTCGTCTTGCATAGTGCGGTCTTGCATTGTCGTGTTGCAGAATAACGCCTTTTCTGTTGACAATCGCCTGATACTTTTCGATTAAAGATTGGTTCACTCGATCCAATTGTTCACAATAAAGATCTACATTAATAGTTTGTCCAAGGTTCAGTACTTCAAAATGAACAATTCCGCGTATACTCCACTAAACACACACAAGCGTCTTTTTGGGATGTAAACCCGGCTTCGCAGTACTTTGTGGTGATTCATTTGGAGAGAGCTACTGCCTTTTGTGTTTTGGATTACCATATAGGACCCATTTTTCGTCTCCAGTGATCAAGCGATCTAAAAACAATTCTGTATAGTGCCGTTGAAGCAATACGTTGCATGTGATAGATCAGTTGGCTTTGTTTTCTTCGAATAGATTATGGAGGACCCAAACACCTGCTCTGCCTATTTTTCCAATCTGCTGCAAATGTTCTTGGATGGTCGACCAAGGTTGATTAAGGGTGTTTGAGAATTCCGTGATTGCCTAACATGGATTTGCTTCCACTTTTCCCCTTAGTATATCGTTGTCTAATGTTGTTGGTCTTCCTGATCGATAGGAGTTAGAGAGATCAAAATTACCGGATCTGAATTTAGAGAACTATCTTTGGCATTTACGAACGTCTAATGCACTTGGATAAACATTGCAAATGTTTTTGGTCGCAACTCTTGCATTACTACCCTTGCGAAACTTAAAAAGCATACAATGACGAATATGCTCTTCTGGTATTTGGCTGGCCATTTCTCCCCAAATTGCAAAAAAAAGTCTAATATTTAATTATTTATTAGAAGTGAACAAGTCACAATAACCTTAAAATGTCTTTGACACGACTTCGAAGTACACAATGAGCTGACAAATAACAATCAAATATGGACATGCGCAGAAACGACATTACTTTCCGGTCCACCTAATACTTAACGCGCAATGTAGTAGATGCTGTACGAGACTCTACACCTAAATTGGAATGCTTGTATGACTACGTCTACCTCGTATGTATCATGAAAAAAATTGCAGAAAGCTGCATAGAATCTGGCACAATAGCAGATTACCTGAGGACAAGCATAAACTAAATAAAGCTACCAGAGTTTTAAGAAGATCTCTACAACGCTTTAAAAATGAAGGAATCCAAAAAATTTTAATGAACTTATCCCCCACAGCGAACTTAAACTATTCACTTTGGAAAGCTACAAGGCGCTTTACTCGTTCAACACAACACATACCGCCGCTTCGCCAACCATTAGGTGGATGGGCAAGAAAATCAATAGACAAAGCAAACCTCTTTGCCTTTCATCTGGCTGATATATTTAAACGTCTAGGTTATTATCTAACATCCTGGAAAATAGCTACCATAACTCTTATTCATAAACCAGAGAAACTAGCTCATGAAGTTACGTCATATCGGCCAATCAGTCTTTTATCCACTATATCCAAGCTATTTGAAAAAATACTAATAAGTTTCCTCTTCGATGCACTAGATGCACCAGTTTTCCCTGAGCATCAGTTCGGGTTACAAAAACGTCATTCCACAACTGAGTAAATTCACCGTATAACTCGTCAATTATCATGAGATCTCGAACTGAAAAAATTTCCAGCAGTATTTCTGGACAATAGACAAGCTTTTGATAAAGTGTGGCACATTGGATAGCTGTACAAACTTTAAAAAACTCTGCTATACTCTTTTTACACAATTGTAAAATCCTACTTCACTGACAAACAATTCATAGTAAAGTATTTAAATCAATTCACCACAGCATCCCTTTTTTATCTGGTGTTCCACAAGGGAGTACACTCGGTCTTTTACTATATGCAATTTACACAGCAGATCTACCCACTTCAGAGGAGATAACTACGGCAACATTTGCAGATGACACTGCTCTGTTAGCTTCGGACAGCGATCCTCAAAATGCGACTGAAATACTGCAATGTCATCTACACAAGTTTAAAAGATGGTGCCAAAAATGGCGAATCAACATCAATGAAAATAAATCGGTACATGTAACCTTCACGCTGAGAAAGGGCACTTGCCCTCCTGTGACAATTAATGGGACAGTAATTCCAACCAGGGATTCAGTCAAATACTTAAGTATGATACTTGATAAAAGACTGACATGGAAACATTATATTCAATCCAAAACAACCTATTTGAAGGAAAGAGTAAGAAAGCTATATTGGCTCATTGGCAGATCATCCAAGTTAAGTCTGGAGAGCAAGTTTATAATATACAAAGCTATTCTAAAACCCATTTGGACCTATGGAATTCAACTATGGGGAACCGCTAATAACTCAAACATAGAAATTCTACAAAAAAACTCAATCAAAAACCCTGCGGAACATTTGCAATGCCCCTTGGTATGTAACAAACGAAAAGATAAATATAGATTTAAGAATTCCTACAGTCATGGAAGAAATTGTTAATTTCAGTGAGCGCTACAATATTCGTCTAGCTAAACATCCAAATCCTCTAGCAAATAAATTGCTAGAAACCTCAGAACTAATACGTAGGCTAAAAAGGTTCTACACTTCTGATCTAGGAAGAAGATTTAGTTAATTTTTTAATTAGATTAATTTATCATTGTAATGTCGTCTTGAACTTATAACTCATGCCAATATATCACGTCAGCAAAAATACTTATAATTCTTTGCGAGAATTGATTGTATATTCCTCTATTAAAAAAAAAAAAAAAAAAAATTGTCTAATTATTGACCTTGTACTTTTTTCATTGTCCTGTACATGTCCTTGCAATACGAAATTTGCAATAAGAAACTTGGTCTGTAAGTTAATTCCAAAGTATTTATTTTCAAGCTTTCTATTCGTGGATTAAGAAATTCAAATGAAACCATCGAATAAGCCAACGGAAAGTAAGAAATTATGTGATAAAAATTTACATGTGTATCACCAGATAGTCTATAGCTACTGACGGTATTCCCAAGATAGCTGTTACCTTGTCTTATACGAGTACACTGAAATGCTCCAAAACTTCGCTACATGAACTTATCAGCACCACATGAATAATTTTCTATATGGCTTAGATTGTACTTTGTGCTATATCGACGATTTAATAACTTCAGACACTCAAGAAAAACACTTACAATACATTAGGACAGTTTTCAATATCCTAAAAAAAAATTGACGCAACCCTGTATTAATTTAGACAAGTGGCAATTTTGTAAAGAAAAGGTCATCTATCTATACTGCTCCATTCATCAGTAAGGGTAATAAGTATCTCAGAGCACAATCATGATAATTCTCAACCATATAAATCTAAGATTATCGTTGATCTTAGGCATTTTTTTGGGATTCTATATTATTGCAGGCATTGCCTCTCTCATATTGCTCGTCATCAAGCAGCACTTTACAAATTTTGAATATGCTGGAAAGCTAGAAATTGATTAATAAAGTCGACCATTGTCCTTTTATCTATGGCTTGTTACAACAAGTTGAAGTGTCTCCAAGGAAACTTCTTTGTCATTGAATTTTATAAATATATTTCTCAACTGATCCATCTCTCTTTCGCATTAATACAATTACTACGTCATTAATCTTCAATATCACACACTTCAATGTAATCATAATATCAGAATAAAATTGTCTTTTACATCGCTGCTAATAGCCACTCCAACATTCAACTGGATATCATTACGTTATTTCTAGCAGATTAATCTCAAATTTTCGATCGATTTATCAAGTGGCTCTTTGTTGTTTCCGTAAGGGATATTGAAGTGGAAATAATTATAGAAGCTTTTTATCAACACTAGATTTGTCATTTTAGCACCATTTTCGCTATCAACACCAACAGAGGTATACATTTCAAATTATCACTTTTCTCGAAACTTGCGAACATTATAAGAGCACGAAAAATTAAGATTACGTCGTATCACTCCCAGTAAAGTGGAAAGGTTGGAACTACTTTAGTTGTAAATTTAAGGTAGTCCTAATGTGCAAACCAAGTATCCTTTGGATACAACTCTTGTGATTATGCTCTTAAATTTACACAGTCTTTAAAGAGAATCTTGGCGCTTCATCAGAAATGCTCTTTGACAAGTCATTATGGCAGATTTTCTTACAGCCAAAGATGAATCATCGTATCACAATTCCTTTTTATATAGGCTTAATAAAACAATTCGATACCATTAAACTTGTCCCGATTTCCAATTAATCCAAAATAAAACAATTTATTCATAGTAGTTTGAAAGTGTTCTCATGTGCTTACACGAGTTGATCAGATTCCCTTGAAAATACTCTACTCTGATCCTCACAGAGTGTCTATATTATTCTATTCTTCGTATTATCTTAATTATCAAACTCCTTATCATGTGATAAGGAGTATGCATGCTTCGTATAAATTTCTTTATAAATATATCTTTTATATGACAAACAGTGTGCTGCGCTCGCTCTCTAATTAGTTTTTTTCTTTTCAGACTCGGTTTTTTAGAATATTTTCCCATTAATAAAGAATTTGGATAAATAACTATCTTAAGTGTATAATACCACATTAATTCGTCACTGTCAATAAATCGACAGAATATCTATAGAATATCTATGGAATATCTATAGAAATGACTTATAGGAGGAAAAGAACTAGGCATGTGTATTCCACAACAGAAATTGCAATACAAAAATTTCATTGAAGAAACTCCAATCATCTCACCCTTTCTGAACTTGTGTTTTTCCTTCTTTGTGTCGTGCACCAAGCTCCTATGTTAAAGGAGCATCAGGAATCAATTCATTCTTAGTTTTTTGATCCAATATTATTTTTTCATCGCCGCTTCTTTATCTATTTGCTAAACTCGGCTGTCATCTTCAGTAATAACGTCACCAACTTTCTTGGATCGCATCACCAACTACACGAGCTAGATCGTTGCTCAGTACCACAGTCCATCAACAGCTTCTTTGCGGCAGCGCATACATCTTCAATACTGACTGGCAGTCCATTCCTCCACCAGTCAATCTGCACTCAAATGAATTGCGGGAGGCAGCTATCAAATTAACTAAATACAATCTCAGAAAAACTATCGGCGAACAGAAGCTGATTACTCTTATATTCAATTCAACGCACTTTCATCTCGTTCTCATATCAAAAGTAGGGGCCTAATCCTTAATTTGAAGACAAATTCTGACGAACAAATGCGCAAACGAGACTTATGGACCTATGGTCTTACAGGACTTTTGGAAAAATTGAAGCGGCAAGTATTAAGTCTACATACTACTACAACACAGCTCCTAGTTGCACTTAGCTGCCATCATCTCTCCAGACACCATAACGTTGATAATGGCGCATTCCCATTAATTAGGGCGTTGGTCATACCACTCAATCTTCCTGGAGCACAACAGAATAACCGCGTCTCCAGCGTTTGCACATCTGGTTTGCACACCATTCGGCTTCCGTTCTGCAAGCTAGACCTGCTACTATCTCAGTAACTATTATCTGTAATCATCTGGTTTTAATCATAGTAGGTAACAATTCTACTTCATGATAGATGGCACCTTTACTAGATGTTATTTCCTGATGAGCGTTGATATTCTTTCAAGGCTATATAATCGTACGAAATCCTCAGTTTTATATGCCCTGTCGAGCTTCAACCGTCAATTTTTTCTCTGATTGCACTTCGATAAAGATCTATCATTATATCTACTATAGCTCCTTGTACTTAGGCTTTGTCTATGCGTCATATAAAATATTGTCAAAACTTTGTAGCAACGATCTTGTTGCGAATTCGTTTCAGCCATTTCGGAATTTCTGACAAGTCAGTTCGCCAACCATCTTGGTTCCGTATATCTCTTGGACCGTAGTTAAAAATACAGATAGTACTACGTTATTTGTTTATTATTGTAAAAAACAATATATTCTTCTTTTACTTTCTCCTACTACTTCGAATCTATCATCTAAATGAAACATTTTTTGCCTTTCCAAAATGTAACTATTTGAAATCCTTTTATGCTAATAATTTTCATACAACTGAATATAGCTGAGTATTTTGCCGCAATAAATATAATTTATTCGATGTAATATATTAAAAATGTAAGAATGATGATAAAGATTTTCAAAGTTTAAACTAGCTGTTACAAATTACAAATTGCAAAAATATAATAATATAAAATATAAAATATAAAATATAAAATAAGTGAATAACATTTTTCAAATTTGCTACTTGCATTTTCTGCTATAAAATTCGAACGTAATTCATAAAATTATTGGAAAGCTGCAAAAAAATAACAATAAAATGCATTTTTTATAATGCATTTTATTATATTTTGAATATGAAGATTCAATTTTAAATATGCAGTTTTATCAACGATTATTTAAAAATTGAGCAAATTTTTTAGTAAACTTCTTAAATATTTGATCACATAAATGCGCTCAAATCGATTAGTTTTTTCCAAATAAGAACGTTATAGATGATTATAATCTTCATTTTTCTCAATTCTCGTGGATAAAATCATGTTGTTCCCGAAATCATTAACAAATTACAGTATTGCAAAAACCAATCGACTTTTGTGTATCGCTATTTATTTATACAGTCTCCCAATAATTGATAATACTAATTATATCTACTTATTGCCATTGTTAACATTAAATTAAAACCTTCGCTGAACAATTTACAATAATGAAGTATCAACAAATCGATTACACAGATATATAATATCGTAGATATTTCACAGATTCGGTTTTTTATATTTTTATTATTTTTTCAGAATGCATATCATATTTTTATCAGAATTATGGAAAATGTTCTAATATTCAAATTATGTAAGATTTCTTAGAATTTACTTATAAGAAATTAAAGAATCCTCCATCAAATATAATTGACTGCTTAGCTTGTAAAAATGCGAAAACCATTTCGTGTCGATATTTGTACGTATTCAATGACGAATATACAATTATTCGTCATTCATTATTCTTTTGAATTGAACTTTTCTGTTGACATATGGAAAAATCAAGGTATTAATATTTTTAATTACTTTCAATCCTCATTATAAGAAACATTTATATGTTCTATTTCTGTCATAAATGAAAATGAGACTCTTGAATCATCTCGATATCTTCTTTTAGAATGACGATTATCAATATTGATGATGGGATTGTCTTGTAAGATATTTGTTGATAAAAAATATTTATTATTTGTTTGTCCATAGTTTTTAATGAATGCAGAGCTACATTCAATGAGACTGTGGTCTAAACACTGCACTCTAATAAATCCGAATCTTTAATCAGTTTTATTTTCGATTATAAGTAACCCTTGTATAACGCTGATGTTCTATTTTATAGAAATGTCGTGTCATATAAATCATTTTATGCGACTCGAATATAATAAAAAAAATCGTTGCAAATCTTTTTCAAATTGTTTACAGTTCTTTTCAAATTATATACTTTATATATTTTTTTAAATTATAACACATGACAAAGAAAAATACATTTTTATTTGATTGAAGTAATTCATAAACCTAAGATAACATACAAACTATGAAGTAAATGATAGTACATATATAAAATTGTGAAAGTTACGAACAGATCACGATCTTTAAACATTTCATCGATTTTTTTATGCCAACATACGAAAGATAAAAGACTAATGCATATAAGTATTTTTAAAAATATATAAAGTAACAAGTTAAAATTTTTTAATTCCAAGCGTTATATCGGAGCCGTATTATTTAAAATTGTCTTTGTCTTATATATTATCTTATCCACTGTGTAAAAAATTGGGCAATTCGTAAAAGTACCCAGCCGTCTTTGTGCGATAATACGATCTTGTGATCCTAATATAAAGCAATAAAATTCCACAGTTACGTATAGGGAGTGTATAGCAGAGTGAATTACGTGTTATAAATGCTGGTTTCAATAAAATGAAGAGAACCAACAATATTTTGTAATAGGATTAAAATTTGAAATTTTTTCTATTTATGTGTCCATTTTTTGCCTTCCACCAGTTTGATTTATATTTTTATATTTTAGTTTTTACTTTATCATTTGTATATTCATCCCGAAAATGTCTAGACAACCGAAGAATATCGATTAATTCGATGAAATATATAATATCGACGAAGATTGTTCGGAAAATGACATAAAAGTCTAATAGCGGATTTATAATATTTTCAGAGAAACATCAGGAACCGACAGACTACACTAAACGAAATATTAGAGAAAAGTGTCGGCATTTTCCTTGATTATTGATCATAACACAATCGAGTGACTTAATGTGCATAAGAAAATGCATGGAATTAAAAGCACTTCAAGTGTTGAAAACAACATAGGATTTATCTATTGCAATATTATATTGCATTTATTGGACTTCTGTATACACGCGGCGCACATGAGGCTAAAGACATATCATATTTATAGAATAATAAACGGAATCCAAAATATTTCTGGACAACAATGAGTCGAAATAACTACATAAATTATAAGGTTTATTCGGTTTAACAATAGAAATCAACGAAACCAAATCCTACAAACCGATAAATTCGCTTTGATATCTGGCATAAGTATATCGAGAGCAGACAAAACTGTAATAAAGCAAAACAACATCTTTCTATAGACGAACAATTGTTTCCAATGAAAGCACGGTGTAGATGTATTCAATACATGCCCAATAATGGTACTTTCCATGGTACGTTATTGAAGAGGTAACACCTCTACTTTTAGCGTGGAAAGATAAAAGAACCGTCACTTTATTGATAACTAGGGATTGACAACTAGGAATGCCTTCCGTAAAAAGGATTAAACGAAGTGGTATGAAAGTTAACATCAAGAAACCTAATACTATAGTAAATTATATAAAATAAATGAGTGGCGTTGATCGAGCAGATCAATAAGTTTCAACATATTGTTTTCTCCGAAAACCGTGTTAAAAAAAAATCGTAAACTTTTTTTGGCTATGATAATTTAATTGATTAATTCGTACATACTCTATAAACTTGAGAAAAAGAAAAGAAAGGAAAGACCACTTACTCATTAACGCAATCTAAGAACAATTGTTTACCAATGAAGAGAAAATTATCGCCAGCCTCGTGATCGAGCGTCGACATCAAGCATCAATGAATCCTGACTAAATGGAAAGATCCACGTTGCACTGAAAAGAGTGAAGAGGGACTGTAAGATCTGCTCTGACTGAATTAAGACTGGCTGTAGATCTGAAACCTCAAATTATTGTAATATGTGCCCTAGCAAACCGAGGATACATCTCGGGGATTGTTTTATAAAATTTGGTATAAAGACGAAAGGAATATAATATTTAAAGTTTTGTAAAGCGTAAAAATAAAATTATGTTATTTGTATACGTTTGATTGAGTATAAATCATTTGAAAGTATTTATAAAATATTTGCCTAATATAACCAAAATCTTCTCAAGTTGCTAGTTCGCCTAAGCGACAAAGTTCTCGAGTGCAACGGGTTAATGTGTGCAATAGTACAGTGCGAAATATTTTACGAGTTGCTTAATACCATGGAAGAGTAGTCCGTACTAAATATTTCATAAATACAGTTAATAGAAAGAAATGAATAGAATTTGTGAAAGAATATGACAATATACCTATGAAGTAATGGAAACTTTTTATATTTAGAGTTGAAAGTAAATATAACATATTTGGTTCGGATGGAGTATGAACTATATACAGAAAAAAACACCGAATCGGAAACAAACAATTTGCAACGGGAAAAGGGTAGATCACAGTTTGGAGCTGCATAAATGAAAACGGAGTTCGATCATTCAAATTTATTGATGATATCGTGGACGAAAAATTGTATATGTAAATTTTAAAACATCTTCAAGCAATTGCAAATAAAACTGGATTACAAGGCAACTATGTATTATAGATTATGATTCAAATCACAATGCTTAAAATATTTCAGGAAAACAAATTAATTAAAAATCCCACCACAATGTGCAGACTTCAAAGTTATAGAACATTTATGGTATTATCTCGAAGAAACAGTTCGTGATCATCACATTTCTTTAAAAATATATTTAAAAAATGATCCCTTAGAAGAGTGAAATAAAATATTTAGTACCGTAACAAGACATTTTTTTAAATTCGATGACACAAAGGCTTTGACCGTGTACACAATCTAAAGGGAATACCACGGACGAGAAGGCGCTTATATGGTCGTGTGTAAGCCTTGTGACGATAGCAGATCTGTTGGGCGAATTTCATGGAAGTGGCAATATATTTTGATAAATAGTTATTGACAGTTAAGATTCCTGAAAACGATTATGCACGATGAATGCGACAAAGTCCTGATCTGATTGAGATTGAAGAAAAGAGCGTACAAGTTATTTCATTGCAGATCAGAATATTTGAAAATGCCGTCCGAGGAATTCATCGGGAAATTGAAAGCAATGTCTTGGCATTGCGAAAGCAGAGCCATATTACGAAAAAAATTTAAGGATCGGGTATGAAGAAAGAATGAAAATTTTCTTGAACACATTCCAGCGAAAATAATTATAGATAACAGTGTTCCAACAGGCTAGGTCTAGTCGACCGAGCACATCGTAGATGGCCTTCCGGACACTACGTTGCGCGATGAAGCACTCATACAAAGTTCTCTGATAGCCAATTTTCTTTTATTGGAAATAAATTACTAGATAAGCGATCGACAGGCTTTCTAGTACCATTAGTTATAAGAAGCTACAAATTCCGATTTGTGTTTGGTATACAATTTTCCTGTATGTCTTAGTTTTCTCTTTTTTTGTTTTTTTTTTGGGAGTAGGCGAGCTAGCAAAGTGGTTTACCATTTCCGTATCGCATTATAATAAACATCTGTTCTAAACTCAATATATCACACCTTGGACAATAAATAGAACCTCTCAACTTTCAAGGGAATTCGCATAAGGATACAAAGCTAAATGCTTACAATACGGGCTAAATTGTCACGAGAGATTTATCAAATTAATTAAAAATCCCACCACAATGTGCAGACTTCAAAGTTATAGAACATTCATGCTATTATCTCGAAGAAACAATTCATGATCATCACATTTCTATAGAAAAAATTTAATTGATGATAGACCTTTGAGAGAAAATTCGTGGATACAACTTAGCGAAATTGCAGCATATAGGGACAAAATCGATATGGTGGGCGGAATGATGAAGCGATGGGAGGTAAACTATTTCTTCGATCTGACGGTTTCACAAGAAGCAGCGATAGGGCAAAAGGTATCCGTGATAAATACTGTTTTAAGTATGCCGTGTGAGAACACGAATGCGAACCGACAAAGAAGCTGAGCTCCAATTGCTTCGAGTGCCGTGCGTAGTGACATTTTACGCCGAAATGTCCTAAGAGAAAAGTTACAACGAAGGAAGCAGCAATTGGGTCTGTTTTGAGTACAATTCGCAATAAATGTACGTTAATCACATTTATTTTATTATACATTAACATAAGTAATTAAAATATATAATTTGTTATATAAAATATTAGAAATTGTTCTAGATATTGTACGAATAATGTTACTAGAAAAATACTTAAATCTATCTGACTCTGTGCTTGTAAAAAAATGTACATGCATATATATCATTAAATACAAAGAATTTTTGATGTAATCAAAGAATGTTGGAAAGTTCGTATTTTATAAAATGTTTGTCAATTTAAAAAAAGAATTATAATATCATCAGAAATAATTGTTTTAGAAGAAGACATTTACATTAGGATCTACTCAGTTCATCCTCTACTTTTATTATTTACTTGTGCAATCTCCTTAAAAATATTTGTCGTTCAGATTTCATATTTTGAAAAGTCGATTGAATTTCATCAAGTGTTAATTCCGAATCTGATTCATTGCCTTTAAACATTATATATTATATTGTTACGATCATCAATGGCAAACTGACTTTAATACAATTCTAACGAAACATTTGTATGAAAATTATATTTTCTAACCTTCCACATAAAGTTTCATTAATTATAACGTGATAAATGTTTTTAATACTTTTTTATTATGACAATAATTAGACTACACAACATAATTTTTACGCAAGATTACACTATGCTTAATTTCGTATTATCGGATTGTTAAAAATGTCTTTTCATTAATTAATCATTTTTTTCTGTAATCTTAATTCAGATATGAAAAATATACAAAGAAGATTAAACAAGATACCATTCTTAACATCAGCAAGCTAAAAATTATTTTAAAAATACAATTTAAATATAGAAGGTGTCGATAAGGCTAATCAATATGCAAATTCATATTGTTTAATGAGAAAATCGTGAAATTGGCGGGGAAAACTTTTTTTTCTTGGGATTAGAAATATGCGCAACCAGTAGCTACATCTAATATAAGGTGTCAGTTATAAGAGAAAACAAGACACCTATGTCACATTTTATGTTTGTCCGGAGATTCAACAACTCATAGGTGATTTTCGTGATGGAGCATCTTTAATAGTTACAGCAGATCGAACAATGACAAAATAGACTATCATGTTTATTAACCCATTTTCATCATAAGCATATATATACGCTCAATTTTCCTGGTCACTATCACAGGAGCGTATATATACACGGCTGTGTTCGGCATTGAATCCAAATATTTAATAAATAAAATAATACACTCCCTAACAGTATAAGCTGCTATTTTTCAAAGTAAAAACATATCAGCAATAAAATGGAATGGCGAAAAAGACGTAGAAATGTTATCAACAATGTACTCTCTCGAGTTTGCTGATACGGGAAAAATTAATTACAAAACCAAAGGAAAAATTATAAAGCCTACTGTAGGTTTAAATTATAATAAAAATATGGGAGGAATCGATGGAAGTGATCAAATGCTAAGTGAATTTCATATTATGCGACGGTATCACAAAGCATACGAAAAGATTTTTTTTTATTGCGTCGATATGATACTTTTGAATAGTTATATTATTTTCAAAAACATTCATAAAGACAGAGCATTTCACGTATTCAAACAAAAACTTGCTGAAAAAAATATTGCAAATAATATAGGAAAACTAAATGCACTAAGAAAAACACGAAAAGTTTCAACATCCGTATCATTGCCACCAAGATTTTCTGGACATTTTCCAATGGTCATACCATCAACTTCATCAAAACAAGCTCAAAAGCGTTGCGTTGTTTGTTTACAAGAAAAGAAAAGGAGGGAAATTATTTATCAGTGTGAAAATTGTGAAGTGCTTATTTGCATCTTACATTTCAAATATTACCACATTCAACAAAATTTCTAACAAATAACGCTGAAAAATGATTTTTTTTTACTTTTATACAATTTTATACCTAAATATAAAATAAAAATTTTTCGGTGATATGGGCCTTTTTTTCATATTTCCATATAATGCAAATGGGTTAAAGTTGTTGTAGATTCCAACATTACTATAACTCATAGGTACATTTTAATATCAAAATCAAAAACGCATAAAAAAGAAAGTATATTTTTTAATTATTTTAACATTATTTTTCTATACTTTCGGAGATATGCCATACGTAGAATGATGATGATTCCATGCATGCCTGTATCGAATAGCATTATAAAAACAAATCCGTATATTCCCAAAATGAATAGTGCATACACATGAGAAAATGGAAAGTTCATAATTCATACATTATTAAAGAAAAGTTGTAAGCAAATATATTTAACTTTAAAAATTTTTCGAAAGTATTCAATTGACCTTTTGATTAAATCATTTCAATTCTTTTATTTCAATTATTACAGAGAAATAAGTATGCGATCAAATAAGAATTCAATTAGCGTTAAATATGATTTTAATGGAAACAATATAAAAATAAAAATCTTAAGACAGTAAGTTTTAAAGCAAAATATTATGAAATATATATAAAATGCCTACGATACTAAAAATCAACTATTATTCAAAGAAAAAAAATTTATCATCAATGGTTTTTAAAAATCTTACCCCGAGAAAATAGATTAGTTGACGTTTGTTTACATTTGCGATCCGTGATTGACAATGAACACCATCTTTTATTGTAATAATTATTTATTAAGAGAAACTATAAAAGATATATAATTCTAGTATGATACAAAGATTGCCACATGCTATTGTTAATGATGTGTTGACTTTTACTACTCGTATCCTAATAAATGAATACTCTATGAGCATTACGACATTAATTGATTAAGTTTTACTTATTTCATTAAAGAATTTATTTCAGGTAAAAAAAAAAATAAACCTTTTCGTTTTTACAGTAGAATACTACCTGTTTAATGTAATAGTTTCCGCAGCTAAAAGGAAAGCATGCTACTTTTCGCTATTAAAAGCAAATCGTACTTCTTTTTACGACAGTTTACTAAAACATCCTTTTCGCTGCCAAAAGGCATAACATACTTTTCTTTGCTTGAATAAGTGAAAATAACCAAAAACTGATACATGGATAAAACTTACCAAAGATTTCGACACGATCTTTTTACAGAATTTACAGATCTTAAAATATTAAAAAATTAATACGAAAACATAAAGGAAAGAAAATAGCAGAAATGTCGGAAACATAAATTATATGTGAGGATACAGGAGTTGAACCAGCTAACTAAAGATATTAATTTTACAACTATTTACAAAGATATTTTAGGTACACAACAGGATAAAAATAGGAATACTGTGATGATGTAGTTCAATGTAAGTATATAATTTTTTCTCATGGATTTGTTGTTAAATATTTAATCTTTTTAAGAAATTATTCTATATTATGAAATAAAAAAAATCGTACAGATGAAAATTAATTAAAATATAATATAATAGTAATTTACCAGAATAATCAAAATTATTTACATGATTTAGTTGAAAAATCATAAGTAAATGTTTCTAGTATACATTAAATGTAATTCTTTTAAATGTATCAAAAATGTTTGGTTGTGAAAATATATCAAACAGAATAAGTGTTGATATGAGCTTTATAAAAAATTCCCAAATTCGAACAACTGCTATTAAAAAGCAACAGTAATATAGGAAAAAGTAAGACAATACAAAAATCAAGTAAGTTGGTAAAACCATCAATAAATAAAAGACCGAATGAAAATAAAGAAAATAATACAGTTTCTTACACTGCTTCTCTAAAAAAGATTATCTGTCGATACATCACTGGTTTATAATTTATTCGGCTGAATTTCGAATTATTTATTTGAAATTCTACCACTAAATTCCAAAGCTTTGTCCAAATCATTATTTACATTACATCACATAGAGGATAAAATATTTACCAACATCACTTAAGAGTCTGTTCGAATCAATTATTTACATCATAACATATAAAACAGTAGAACCTCGATTTCCGAACATCGATTAGCCGGATAAATATTGAGGATATGTGGCGATCAGCGACATTAACATATATTAACATATCATTGTCAATTGATCTTTACTTTCTAAATCTGTATGTCGAAATGTAATCATACCGTTTTATCAATTCAAATATAATGTGAAATATTAAGTCTTGTGAAATTGGAAAATCAAGAGTTTGACATTATAAGACGAAAGTGTGAAATTATATATAGTAACTTGATCGCAGTGCACACAAAAAAATATGAAGTCTATTAACAATAAAATTCTTGATATGGCTATGTATCAATGGTTTTGTCAAAAGAGAAGCATTGGATATCTGGGTCTATCGTATACGAAAAAGCTATAGTATAATCGAAAATTGAATGAAGATAGTAATTTCAAAGCATTATCGAGTTTGTTATTAAATTTCAAATCAAGTTACGATATCGTAGACGTATGTCAGGCAAAAACCTTCATCGGATAAATCTGCAGCTTTAAAAAAGAGTTTATAGAATATCTAAGGAAAGAAAATTATATGTTGGAAAATGTGTATAACGCAGATGAAACTAGCTTGTTATGGAAATCATTTTCGCAAAAGACATGTGTCAACATGAATGCTTAATACCGGGTCATAAAGGTCGAATCATGACTCTTGTCCAATGACAAGATTCCTGTTTTATTAATTGGAAAAACTAATAAACCTCGATGTATCAAAAAATGTACATTTAAATACTATGACTATTACATATATGTCCTAGAAAAGTGCTTACATGAATTATAACATTTTTATTGAATGGTTTTCAATGATTTTTATTACAGCAGTAATATAACGAATACTTAAAAACGGACAAGTGAGAGTAAGTTATTATTGATAGATAACACTGTTTACTATGTCAACGATGCTTGTCAACAATGCTTTTGGGTTGAATTCTATTAACGTCTTTTGTCTATGAACAAAGAAGATTTTCGTTAGTTTCACGCACTCATTTAACGTTGTGGAAGTCCACAAAGTAGGTTTTTGAAACATATCAGTTTTGCACCATTATCATCTACACACACGCATATATTATCTTTCATTTAGAAGTCATTTTAACTCCTTACCATATAATATTGTGTGAGATAACTCCAACAATTTAAAATTGCACAAAATGTAAAATTATTTCTTCTTCAATGATCAATTGGTAGTAATTATTTATCAAACATCTTGCAAAATAAAATTAGTTGTATCTTACACATACATTTACATATCAAAAGACATGTACGATTTGCACAACTTCGAACGTTGAGCCAAATCGTAAAATAGCTCAACGTTTGACTGATCTTGTTTATGCCAATATGCTATTGTAATTTAAATCGTAAGACAATAAAATTTGGTTGCTATAACTTAAACCTAATGTATTTTGTAAAATATTTCTACATCCAAATTTACTCTCTAAATATTCAAAAGCACTTTTTATATGTTGGATTATATAGCATTATAGCATTCTATGGCTCCAAATAAAGGACAAATTTCCTAACGAATTTACCACGGATGTTTGTTTTTTCGGAAATAAAAAAAAGCAAATTTGACGAAAATGTTCTTTATTCTCTAACATATTTAATATTTCATAAAAAAAAAAAATAATAATTAACTGATCAAAACAAAATCTTATTAAAATAATACCAAAAATTTTACCTTTATAAAACGAAAAATAATATTTGCATACGTAAAGTTGATAAAAGTTTTAAAAGTTATTTTTCGTCAACAAGTGGAGAAAACAGAATGAATAAATTTATATATTTATATATTACAAGAAAAATTTTCCATGGCTTCGCCCATCCTTATTTTTTTACGTTGAAGATGTCCATAGAATAGAATTTAATATACTGCATAGTATATTATATAATATATTATTGATGTATGAATACATGTATGTAACTGAAACTGAATTGAATAGTGGAACAACGTTCCGTACTGAAATAACGCAGCAGAGACGGAACGGAAACAGAAGTACGATTGAATTGAAATATGTAAATCAATATTTAAAAACCGAACATGAGAAATACGAGTGAGAACAGTGATTTAATATTCATAGATGCGCTTCCATATCATCTTCCGACGCAAAATATTAATCTTAGTGTTGCTCTCTACTGTCCGTGTTTAAATACATTTCAGAAAAAGCCTGATGTAATCTTTTTAAAAAGAAATATAAGTAAGGAAAAATGTGCTGACATAATCTCAAATAGTAAAATAGTAAATGTCAGTATTACAGATAATGATCGTCTAAATGTTTTTAACACTAACCGTACAACAGTTTCTCAAATGATCGGTTTTGGATTTTGAATACAAATTCTGCATTCACTGTTATTCTTTTCTCTATTTGATTTCTAATTATAATTCCTATATTATTATAATTATGATTTCTATAATATCCATTTAATAATTTTATCAATATTTACGCTTGCTTTTAATTTGTTTATCCTGAGAAAAATATGTAGCTTGTCATATCAACCGTAACCAATTAATTGACCATTTGTAAAAACGACAATAAAGTAGGCATACGAGATTTGATCTAAACAAAATCATTCAAATTATCCTCGAATATTATTATCGTACATACTGCTACATCAAAAAACAGTCTAATTTTGACAGTTCCAAACAGAACATTACAGTGTGAAAATAATAAGGAAAGAGAAAGTGAACAAAACTTAATAGTTAGTTTACATTTTATTTTACTGTTATATATATACTAATATTATATATACTAATTATTATATACTATATTTATACTATTTATACGTTATATATACTAATATTTACTAATATTTCTAATATTTACTCCTAAATATGACAAGACGTTCAGTAAAGAAGATACCAGTGAAAGAGATAAACGATATAAGTGAGGGGTGTTTAGAAGACGATGAAGATAAATTTTCTAAAATTAAAGATGACCAAATTATAATTAGATATAATTTATTCGAAACTGATAATAAATGGTTAAATAATGAGGATGAAGAAAGGAACATTTTGAACAAACAGGAGATAAAAGGGAAGAGGATTTCCGTCAAGTTCTGAAAACGAGACTGATAGAAATGACCAGGACATTGAAGTTGCTATTGATGAAATTATATGGGAAGAAATATAAAAGGATTCAAGATTTGGACGGCCATTACTAAATCCAACGGTATATACAAAAAAAACATTATAAAAGGTAAAATAAGAACTATATTTGCCTTGATAATTATTATTGAACTCATGCGAAAATGCACAGAACTAGTAGCAAATCGAGTGTTAGGAATTACATGGAATCTACCTCTAGCAAAATTAGATACTTTTCTTGTTATTTTGTAAGCACGTAGAGTATATGAAGAAAAAAATTTGAACATTTCATATTTGTGGAATAAGAAATGGGAGACTACATTTTTTTTCAAACACGACAACCAAGAATTGTTTTATACAAATTTTTTAATTTATTCGATGGAAAAAGTATTCGAAGCCAACGTCTACAAACAGATAAATATTCTTTGATTTCTGAAGTATGGAATAAATTTATTGAAAATAGCTAAAATTGTTAGAAGCTGGCAATGAATCGTACCGTTAATAAACAACTGTTTCCAACTAAAACTGGGTACAGATTCATAAAAAGATGTGCAGGGTGTAATAAAGATTGAGAAGGCCAAAACACTAGATCTTAATGTGGAAGTGATATAATTTATTTTAACGAAGTATTGCAGATGTAAGTTAATCGGAATATTAATATAATAGTGGAAATGAAAATATAATGTTTGAATTAATCAGTTCAATTTGATTTAATAATTTAATTTAATTTAATTTAATATAATGCTCATTAAGTGCTAAGTGGGGTTATATATTATATATATTATTATATATAAATATTAAAGCATGTATTATATAATATATTATATTATGTTACATTATATAGTAAAGATTATGAACTGATAATGATAAGAAGCAATATAAAGATTATATCAAATGAGATTCCACTTATATATTCACATCCTATATTCATACCCTATTTCAGGGCCTAAAATGAAAACTAATGTAAATAGAATATAATATAATAAAAACTAATATATATAGAATATCATTAATGAAAAGTTATTCATGAAAATAATAAAAAAAGTATTTATTATGAAATCTATAGTAAAAGTGTTAAATGTGAAAGAAAAACATAGTTATTGTAACATATAAATACATTTAAATATAAAAGAAATGTTGAAGAATGATGTAATCCATGTGAAAGAGAAAGTGAGCACCAACCATCAAATTAAAATAACAATGAATTTTACAAAAATTTAATGCAAGTAATGGTTGCTGGTAATATACCGTGAAGTTCTTTAAATAACCATACATGGAAAAATTTTCTTGCAAAATACATAGATTATTCGGTTTCGGACGAATCTATATTATGCAAAAATTACTTAGATGATTGTTATAATTAAGAAGTATTGAAGCCATTAGAGAAGATATAGGAGAATATTACATATGGATTTCTGTAAACGAAACGACCAATGCAAAAGGGCAATACATTGCAAATTTAATAGTAGCATAGCTTTGTGAGGATGAAACGACAAAATGACACTTACTGTTTTCTAAAATAGAAGAAATAAATTATGCAACTATATTTCCCTTTATAAATTCAGTCTTAAGAATTTTGTTACCAAGCGATAGTGAATTACTTACAATGGATGCAGTACCATACATTGTATGGGGAAGAAGCAGGGAAGAAATTAAAATTATTTTGTGCGAACATGATACATGTTACATATGTAATGTATAGTTTACACAGGACAGCTGAGGATAGCTGAGTGCGATTCTGTTTTTCAGTTATTCATATATTAATATTATCTGTGAAGAAAATATTTTTAAAAACATTACTTCGTATTGAAGCGTTCTATGAATGAATATACATAAAAGTAATTTGAGATCGAATACATATACACTACGATCCTCAGGTAATAATTAAAAAATTCAAGTTGAAAACGTCAACACATATAGAAGAACAATAAAGATACTAAGAGAAAAAATGCAAAACATTATACCCATCAAAAAATACCAAAAGGTATAACGGTCATTCTTCGAATATAAGTTAATTTTTATAGATGAACGTCCCCAATTAACACCATCGAATGTGGGAAAGATGCTTGTAATATATTATAATTGGAAATATAATATATAACAATAATTGCAAAATATATTGTTAATACTTATGTACCAAATATTTCCATATTTTTCGTACATATTTGCATATGTTTTGGTGGATAAATATCATATGTTACATATTTAACGTGCATAAACATCCAGAGTCTACCGATAATAAAGAAGATTATAGACATCAATCATCAGATCAATAGATTTGAGTCAAGGAAAAAGTAATAAATCAAAAATCTGGAATTACATCGAGATATTTGGCATAAAATTAATAATAACCAGATAGCAAACAAAATTAAACATAACCAGAAGTCTATATAAGATAAGCAGACTGGGGGATGTATCGAATCAAAATTATTGTAAATATTACGATCTCGATGAAATAGTTGATGTATGTATTAATGAATCATTAATACCATTTTGAGAATGCATAATTCTTAAATAATTTTTAAAACAGAAGTACCAAAAAAATAATATTAAACTTTTTAAATTATTTTATGATCCAAGATATACATACCAATTTCAAATATATTCTGAAAAAAAAATCAAACGCACCATTTTTAACACTAACAAGTCTTGTAATGAGCATGTGTAACAATATACCGCATAAAGGCCACACAATTTACGCAGACAATTGGTATACCAATATCAATTTAGCTAAAAAATTAATTGCTTGTAACACTCATTTGATAGAAACTATAAGGAAAAACCGTAAAAGAATATCCGTAGAAGTTAAACTAAAAAAATTAAAACGAGAAAAATTGACTACAATGCAAAATAGGAAAAGGATTATGGTTCTTAAACAACAGACGAGATATTTTAATAATTTCCATAAAATATTTGGCGCAAACAGTAACTGTATGCAAAAATAATTACACACGTGAAAAACTAACAGTAGTTTTAAATTACAATGTAGGAAAATAAGATGTAATTTGTCCAATCAGATGATAGGATATTCTACACCACACAGAAAAACCCTCATGCGGTATATAAAATTAGCTATCGAATTGTTATTAAATACATCAGCTACGAATATATAAACTGACAAAGAAAAAGGAAAAATTAAGATCTCTAACTTTAGAATAGAACTGTCAATGCATCTCACATAGTGCCGTGATGTAGATATAGGGCCATCAAATATATCTATCCGAAGAAGAGTAAGCCATAAAACGTAAAAGAAGGTAGGACTAGCATACACGGTGTGAAAATTTTACAATGTTAGCAAAAAAATTTTGCAAGTTTTAGAACAATGAGTATTAAAATTCAGACAAAAAGCCATATACTTCCCAAATTGTATTGATCAGCTACATTTATGTTTGAAATGCTTTAGTGCAATATATCGTAAGATGGAAGATTTGATAAAAATTAATTTTTCATTTTTGATTTTAAGCAAAATAAACAAAATTGTAACACGACTGAAGTTCCTGTAAATTGTGATGAAATAAAATTATATTATATATAATAATAATTAAGATAAAAAAGAAAGTAAAAATAAAAATTTAATTGACTGCTTTGAAAGAGTCATTACAAAATAGCCAATATTCAGAAAGATTATACCATTCATAAGATTTTTACAAATTACTATATTTTTGCATTTAACAAATAATGATGCAGTTGACAATACAGACTGATTACATAAAATAAAAGTTATAATAAATTTGTTTATTCATAAATTCAAAAATGTATACACATGGATGTCAGCATTAATAAATCATTAATGCAATTTAAGGGACTTATTTCATATAAACAATATAATCTAACCTACAAAGATTTGGCATAATAATTTATAAATGATATAAATCAGCGTGAAATTATTGCTATCATTTTATGATATATATAGGTCATGACAAAATAAATTCTAATAATAACGCACCAAAAAATTATGAAATTGTCACAATCAATTTTCAATAAATTATTTCATATGTTGAAAAATAATATGCGTCACCGAAACTGTTTTTAACAATAATTAAACATAAAACACCTGGAACTATGCGTTTTAATAAAACCAATATACCCAGATTTTGTCGGTTAAAAATTAAAAATGAGAAAATATAACTGAAAGGAGAAAATAAATGAAACGTTTATGCCATTTCTACAAAGTACAAAACAGCAGAAATAACTGATTGTAGGCAAGAATAAACACAATTTAATCGTATTTTTAAACCAAAATATGTCACTGAATATAATAAAAGTACGATTGAAATTAATCACTAATTTCTTTTCGTATTATGAGATAATATATGAAAATATATAGAAAATTCATCTTATATATATTCGACAAGGCACATTTAATAGATATATACTGTGCGAAACAATAAATAAAGAAAAAAAACAAAGTTATACTGAATATAGAATAAATATTATAGAATTATTATTAAAAACTGCACAATTAGTGGATAATGAAAAACGATTCAGAATAACTTATCGAATAGCAATAAACATCACGAAAACTATAGATGCAACATTGGGCTCATTTTTCAAAGAATATAAAAAAACTATAAAAAAAAAAAACAAGAAAATAAAAAACAATTTAACAATATCAAAAAATAAATAAGAGCTTATAAAATTAGTGAAAAATATAAGAAATGCATTGAAACAACATGGAAATACAAAAGATGCCAAATTGTGTTAGATGCACCATACTGCAAAGATATCACACGATTATTAATTTTTTCTAAATGATAGAAATTAAAAATAAGCATATCTTCATAAATTGAAATAAAATGTTACTAGTATTTCTAGGTCAAAAATTATTTCATTTTACTGGATGAATTGTTTTCGATTATTGCATCTAAAAAAGATCTCGAAAGACTTACTTTTTGTGTTATGATCTGTTTGATTATATTATAACGTTTAAATGCATGTGCAAAAATATGTTTATTCAAATTAATCAGATTTTATGGTTTTTATAATAATTAATTTCGTTAGCATCCACATAATTGGCACACGTTTAAGCACGCATGGTCAAAAAGCTGCAGAAGCCAACGTGTGAGCGAGCGCCTTCGTCACCAATTATGACAACCAATCGCACTTAAATCACACTGCAAAGAGTTGTTGCATGACTTGTATTAATTAAATGATTCATTAATAAAACAAGAAAATACTATCCTAAGCTAATGAAACTGGACTATGCCCAATAAAAAAAAAATTAAAACTGTACCATTCAAGAGTAAATCCAAAAAGTTAATTATTAATGGTTATTTGTCAACTATTAATAGAAAAAATTAAAACTAGTAACTCATGTCAAGTCGAATCTTTCATCCTCGACATAATATATACTGGTGAGACTGAAATTTGTTCACTCACTGCTTAAGATCCACAATAGCTCCAAAACACTCGCCCCGTTGTAGCTCGAAATTTATGTAAGCTGTTCCGTCATAAGTCCAAAATGAAATAAATCGACGTAGATGGAAAATTAATTAGATTGAATTTGTAATACATTGGCTTAATGACAATGCAAATCTGAAAAAGGATTAAACACAATTTTTATTATATTTATCGTAATAAAAAGAAATGTAGAATTATATTAGCTATTAAATTTAAACATTTATTTACCAATATTCTTCTACAGAAGTGTAATAGGTCCTTGATCATCTTCCATGATGCACTGACTCAAATGCGGAATAATTATTTAATAATTAAGAGTCAAACAATGAATTTAATTCGCGAATATCTATTGCTTGTATTATATATAATATCTACAGTATATTTGATTGTAGAAGAAAAAAAAAAAATTTTATACGAACAAATATTGACTTTATGACTGCTTTGGACCCGAACTATTCATACAGATATTTCTAAAAGTTTTTTAACATCATAAAACGCAAACAAATTTAAATTAACCGAAAAACATTAACAACAAATCTACTTCACAATTCCTTTATTTTATCGAAACAAAGATCGATTCATCTATAGCTGCACGAACAACTGCAATCATAATCTGAAAATAAAAACAATATCAATATTATTGTACAATACAAAAAAATTGTTAAAAGTATAAAGTCAAAAAATAAAAGATTACTCAAATTCTTACTAACAAAAAGTAACAATGAAATAAACAAAAACATTGTAACGGTAATCAAAAGAATTAAAAAATAATATCACCTACGAATCACAATATAATCTAAAAAATATTAATAATGTTCACGATACTAATTATTTTATAATAAAAATACATAGCATAATTATTAATAATTATGATAATTATTAATTATTCTAAAATAAAATATAGTTAAATTTTCACTGGAATAATTAACACGCAAATACTTATACAACAGAAAAATAGCCGAGAATGTTATTGCGAGTAGGTATCGTATCATCCTAAGAAAGAGAGGTCATCTATACCCATCCCTGCTACAAATCTTTCGTAAGTTCGTACACGAAAACAAATTTTCGAGAACAATTACTGATATCATTTCCTAGGACGTAATAGAAGATTTATTCATATTTAACGCCCTCATACATCAAAACATACTTGACCTTTTTTTTAACAGCATACTTAGCTTACTTCGACTACATAATAAAAACAGTAAAATATAATACACGACCTTCACTGTGTTTCCAACTTCGTCGATTCAAAAAATTTTATGTATTACTGTATATATACTGTATATATATACTGTATATATATGTGTACGTATGTTACATATAATATATAGTACCCAATATACGTAGTATGTATTATAACTTATAAAAGGTAATATAATATTCATTTGACAACAACACAACTTCTTACAAAATGTTCTTTCTTGTTTTTCAAATCCTACCATTTCCTTCCAACCTATTTACATATATTTATCCTTAATTTATATTATAAATAAGATAGCATTCGCTGTCTTATGTATTATATCATGAATTTGACAATAACAATTCCGAACGAAACAGGTCACTCGTTGGCTGATGTGACAAAGAAATGTCTTAATTTTGAGAATTCTATATATGTACATGTGCGTATCTGTACAAATGTATGAACATACATATATTTATCCATGACGAGTTATATACACAACGTGTACGTGTGATATATGTATGCATATATGTATGCATATATGTAGTATTAGTATTCATGTATAGTATTTATCAGGAATATACACACATGTATATACATTATATGTACGATATATTAAGTACGCATATGTATATACACGAATATATAAGATTTAGATAAAAATCGAATATAACACATAATACGATCAGTCAAGATTAATAATTTATAAATTATTATATTCCGTTCAACGAATCATCAGTAGAAATAAACATGCGTGATCAGAACAGAACCGTATTTACAATTTTCAGACTCTTCTTCAACAATTTGCCAGTAACCCGTCATCCGTCTAGTAAACCCGAGAAATCGAAACTAACTAATAAAAACCCATTTTCAATCCTAAATTTTACAGTTGACTATCAATAGTAGTTTAACAGCCAATAGCTATTATCCATCGCACTTATCACGTGCCTAGCAAGCGAATGTTTTGTTTATTTTTATTCGACTTTTTTATTCGACTAAGGACACGGACTAAGTTATTTTAAAACAAGAAAAGTAAACATACCACAAAAATAAAGGCCAGAAATTCGAGAAAAATATGACGCAATAGCACGGCGATGAAAACATGTAAACGGTAATTTTATTTTCGCCAACATTTCAGAAACGCAATATTTTCTTGACTTGCAAATACTATGTCGTAGAAGTCTCATGTTTGATGATCGATTATGTATATTGGACGAATAAATAACTTAGAAAAAAAAATCTTAATTACCTGTAATTACGAAATGATAAAACTTCGTTATCACATACGGGTCCAAACTGGTCTCAGCGATCCCAGCAACAAGAATGACGAAGACTTATCTATGGAGCACCATCTTTTAAACATTTTATACTAATATACAAGCAAATAATAAATCGAATAAGAAGTAAAATTATCTATGTAATAAATTTGAATAATTCTTGTAAATATTCTAAAGAAACAATATCTCTATCTATTCATTTTTATCTATATAGGTTTAATAATATAGTTATAATAGTATAGCATAGTTAAATTGTATAATATAATTATAATAGTATAGCATAGTTAAATTGTATAATATAGTTAAAATATTATATAATTGAAATAAAATATTAGAATTCGGTATCATCAGAAATGTTTAATCGGTTTCTGAAAGAAAGTGATGCTTTTCGTGAAGAACTAATAATTTTCAATAAATAACTGTGTCTTTCTAAAAGAAAAATTTAAAAGAATAAAGACTTACACTAAACCTTCATTATATATAATACATTTGTTCTACATTTAATTTTTTTATTGTGTTACTTTTTCTTTAACTTCATCCTCTACAAATCGATTTCTTTTTCGTATATATAAACAGAATTGTGTAATGTGAAAGTTATAATATTACTTGTATAACTATACTATTATATATACACAATTAATATTATATGCAAACAATTATATTATTATTATATATATATATATATATATATATATATATATATATATTAATATATATATATTAAGTATAACACATATTTATTAAACATATGAAAAGTTTTACATATAAAGTAAGAATTTCTTTTTTACTGGTGAAATAAAATGAAATTTTCAAAATACAGATGAGCGTTAAATACAATTTTTAAATTATATAATGTTGCAAAGAATTAATGGCAACAAATATGCAAAAAGCAAGTTTTAATAAATTAATGTCCTACCCAAAAAAATAACTAATCTACTTTCTTGGACCAGTATTTTGATACATATATACTTATCTGCTTTTACTATATATGAAGAGAAACAAAAAATAAAACACCTGCTCTTTGTTCAAAGTTACATCATGAAATTTCTTCTACCATCTTCTTCGTCCTTATAACTGATAGTAACTGACGACAGTACTAACGACACTTCTCGTAGACCTTCAGAACTGAAATAAGCATAACAGATGATGAGAAGAACAAAGAGCCCAACTGATTGGCTGCACATGCGCACCAACATCACATATCTCACACATGCCCGCACGTACAGGCACGCGCGCATGTTCTATTAAGTCGACTTGTATGCTCTTTATTATATATATGCAAGTGTGTGTGTATCATTCTTTGTATATATATATATATATATATATACACATATATATATATATATATACACACATATATATACACATATATATATATATACACATATATATGCACACATATATATATATACACATGTATATACACACATATATATATATATATACACATATATACACACATATATATATATATATACATATAGAAATGTATTATCCTATATGTGTATATTGCGTCGTGTGAGAAGCAACTACGAGAGCTTTTCTAAATACGCGTCTCTAATAGAGATTAGACGAGCGATAATAACTGATTTATACGGAGAATCTTTCCCCGACCTTCCTAATCGTCAGAGTTATAGATTAACTGGACGCTATGAATAAGAGTCAGCACAAGGCTAGGATACCATCGGAGTTTATTAATGCAAATTAATGGGAGAACGCGCATTCTTTTATAGGATCCCGTGCAGCTTGTAAGGTAGATAACAAATATAGTGTGAATTGTTGTTATCAGAGTATATTTGTTGAAATAAGATACAATTGTTGCTCTTGTATAATAACGTGTACTTATGTTGTTGCTGTTTAGAATGTGCTGGATAGCCCCGATTGAGGCATAGCCAGTGATATTGATAAGACTCGATTATTTTACTGCTAAGTGAAAATGCTTTGTTGCGATTGACTGTAGATTTCTCCCGAACTATCCACGAACGTATTAATGAATTAGGAAAGGAAAATGGAAAGAAAAGAGTTTAAGTAAAAAATGTTAGGAAAATGAAAGCAGCATCCTTATTGATAGTGAGCGTGCTAAGATAGTTTATTCGAAATGTTTAAACAGTCTCATGTATGATACTTTGTCTTGGTGACTGTGTGGACTCATGAGAGTTGCATTGATATTTGAAGGATAAGCGCCAGACAAACCCTTGGCTCGTCACACCTAAGAGTCTACTTTCACAGTTTATTTATTGCCCATTTCGGCATATTATTGAAGACTAGGTACTTGACTAAAAATGTCAAAACCCGAACAAAGGTGGTAATATGTTTTTTATCTATGTTCATTCTTAGCAAGTATCCAAGGAGTTCCCAAAAGCAGATATTTCGAATAGTAATATATATATGACCCTTAGGAGAAAGAACTGTGAATAACTGAGGGACACACGTGTACGTCACAGTATATGATACATATATACATAGATATATATAATAGAAAGATATATTTTATATATTTTATATATTTTTTTATATTTTATGTGTATATATATATATATGTGTGTATATATATATATATACACACAATAATTCATTTTTGTATATTTTTACATCAATCTATAATGTATTACATAAAATATTCATATTGTTACGCTATTAGTCTCCATTTCGAAGAAACTATCCTTCATTGCCCTTTAAATCACATTAGAAACTTAGAAAAAAATCTTACAAAAAGAAAAATGTCTGTTGACTCATAAAACACTCGTTATAAGCATGTCTAAGAAAGAAATAAAATAAAAGAAGCTAAGAATAAAAAGTGATTGTTATAATAAATAATTTTGAAAAGAACGCAAAATTTAATTGACAAGAATGTGATTTAGCAGACGAATTTACACATATGGCTTCATTAATCATACGTCATATACACACATGCGTCTGTCGTATATACCCACACACACACACCCACTTGCATACGCGCGTTTACACGAGTATAAAAAAATTTCGCCTTGTCAACAAGAAATAATACAATGGCAACTCAAGATCGCATAGGACATTTTTTTTTAAAGTTGTGAGGAAATTAAAATTGTTATTTACAATCTACGGTGAAGGTGAAATATGAACCTAAAGGAGAAAGAAATCGGTAAAGCACTATTTATCGGCAATCAAAGGAGAAAATAAGATACATATTCTCATATAAGCTTTACGTAATGTCATATAAACGTATCTAATACTATAAAATATTAATTATATGAATGAATAAAGAATTAATATTATTCACTTGCTAACTATTTTATTCTATTCTAAATAGTATTATAAAAATATTTTTAACAATAAAATGTTTAAAATTTTCAATTACACTTTATACTATAATCTTTTGATCAGAAATTGAAAACACAATATGTCATAATAATAAACCATTTTAACATATTACAGACCAGACATTTTATTACTAACCATCTTTTTTCGCATAAAATATTTTTAAATCTCTAACATCGTCATATTAATATTTGTTTTCAACAAATACTTTGAAATTATATGCGTTTTTGATATAAATTGTGCGTACTAAAATTTTTTTAAAGTATGATATTTAGTGAATAAAACGAAAGTCCACATAGCCTGCAAACATAGCGCATTTCATTTCTTTGCTTGTAATGTATGTGATCTGTACATAGAGCAATATATGAAACTTCGTAAAAAACTTTATATCTTATTTTATTTTCTGTATCACGCTTTTAAAATATCTTGCATAAATTCAAAAAATTACGATTAATCGAATAGAATTTTTAATTATTAACTCTTATTACTAATCTACTAACTCATAATACCACTCTTGCTTAGTACGTAGAAAATGTGAGATATCTTGTCATTGGTCCATATTGTCTTAACAATTAACACATAAAGACATTTTGATATTTTATAATTGTCTTTCGTGTTATTTCAATCATTATTATTATTTTATAGTTTTCTTATGTGATTTCATAGATGAGATATTTTTATTGTCAAATTATGAAGTTTTTACTCATCAATCACTCTATATAGATACATCTTCGAAAATTCTGCATTTTTACAAGATTATTTATTTATATATATTTTTCTGTTAAAGAACATAAAGTTACTTTGTCATTTTATGTAACAAATTGTGAAAGAGTTATCCTATGATTATACATTGTCAAAACATCTTCAAGAAGGTAATTTTCAAAGTATAAAAATACGACTGTATAAGAATTTACAGCGCACCAATATATGAAATTGATGTATAATTTTATAAAATATCCATCATTAATACGGAAAAATTAATGATTCTGAACGTGGCATTAAATTAAAAATGGAAAAAGGTTGTATTTAAAAAAAAGAAGGATATAGATTAATAAGAAAATATGCGGCTATGGAAGAAATTGTTTTTCTTTTCTTACCAATGAAACGAATTTTCTGGTTTTTATATAAGGGCCAAAGTATTGGCCTTGCAATTTCATATCTTTTAACATTTCCTTATAGAAAATTTGAAACTATACAAACAGCAATAGCATAAGTTGCAAAGTAACAAAAATCTAATTTATTTTCAAGTGTAGTTTATGATGATATTTCAAAACAATATTAATTTTTTATATAAATGTATTAATTAGATTACTCTATGCAATGGAATATTTTTTAAAACATTTACATACTTATATTAGAATCAAAGGATATCTGGTCCAAAGACTCGTTCGTCTGTTGGAAAAGCTCATGATTTCTCATGATAACGAACATAAATTTGTAACTTATATATTGTATTTACATTTTATCATATATTTATTTAAAATAAATAAAAATTATAGTAATGATAATAATGATCTACAATCTTAGAACACACATATGAAATATGTTGAACATATATGTAAACTTTGAGGTCCAAAACCTAATCTTTCCAGCTCAGACAAAACTTTACTTTGTAGATGATCAATAGAAAGCAATTATTTATGACTTTCATGCAACTGAGATTTTCCATAACAGCTTAACTTAACAACTTTGTTTATGATAATATATGATGATAGTGATATAAGAACAAATAGTAGTAATATTTTATGTTTTGTAATAAAATGTATGTAATATATTTATTGTCTTCAGAATTACTGGTATTTGTATTTAAATTTTTTAATTTCTTTTAAAACACTTATAAATCTGTGTTTATTGTTTATTAAGGTATAACCATCATCTACAACAAATGTAACCAATAATATAAAACATATAATAATATACAATTTTCAGCTCTTTATTTTGTTTCAAAAGTATTATTTAACAAATAAATATACACAATGCTTTTGACCAGACAAAGACTAGATTGAGAGTGAATATTTTAATTATAAGTTAATCTATCCTAGTGTGACTTTACATATGCTATAAGTAGCAATGTCTATTTTTTTTTGCCAAATACATTAACATGATCTACGTTTACTATTAATTGGCTTGTACTTGTATCTAACTAACAAATTTTTACGATTGTTAATAGATATTTTGTATAAAAATATTTCTCTTTTGATAAAAAAGCATTTTTGATAAAATAGATATACATTTTTTTGGTTTAAGAATGTTCATTAAACATGGTTTTATGATTTACGTAATTAATGAGAACTGGCGTAATTCTTGACCGATTTTGATGAACGAGGTCGCATTTTAAAGACGAAGAATTAATCTAGAACAAATCTCTCAACAAATCGTGTCCTTGATAATTTCAACGCATGACTATCCAACGATAGATACGACTAACTCTTTGCACTCTAAGCAATTTTTAATAAGACCTTTTAGCAATTCTAAATTGTTTTTACAATGAACTACCAGCAACTCCAGGAGTATTTCATCATATTGATTAAAATAAGCAGATGCCGAAATATCTTCCTATATGTATAAAAATACAAAGTTGTTTGTAAATGCAGCCGCAGCGACGACAACGGAGTGGAGAAGAAAACAACATATGATCAAAAGTAGATTTTTATCCGCTATCGTTGCTTAATATCTTATGGTCGTTAGGTATATGTTTCCATATTGTTTCTTCACCACGATCAGTCAAAGCTGATTGTCTTTATTGTTATAAAATAAAATATATTAAATAATATCTAGATGTATATAAATAATATTTAAGTTTATTTTTACTATTATTATTATTAGTATTATTATATTATATTGTATTGTATTGTATTGTATTGTATTGCATTGCATTGCATTGCATTACATTACATTACATTATATTATATTATATTATATTATATTATATTATATTATATTATATTATATTATATTATATTATATCGTTATTATTATCAGTAGAACTAGTGATAGTTTAAGCAGGATAGAATGGACTAATCTTACAGGAAAGATCTCATAAAAAATAGTGTTGGGAGTTCTTCCTAATAGATAGTGTAGTAATGAAATCATGTTTTAATTTGTATAAAAATAATATAATATATAAGTATTCATTAATTATTTTTAAGAAAATATTCGACGAATTCTTATTTTTTATTGCAGATTTGTATAATTCTTAAATGTTAATTATATTTATTATTTTCTATGGATTTATCATGAAATAATTTGAAAAAGTTACGACTACATCGTATCTAACACGAACTACTGCGAGATAAACGGTCCCATCAAAGAAATGTATACACATAAGAGCATGAAAAGTGGAACTTCACATTTTACTTCCTAACGCAACTATCTATGATCCAACGAAACCAATTATTATGCATGCGTGAGAGGGGAATAACTACCCCGATACGATAGATGCACGGTGGCGACAGATACCGTTGCTTGTTTCCTAGTTCATATTTTGCCCATACTTGTCGCTAAGATCACACACATTAGTGCAAAAGGTAGTTAACAGCCTTAAAATGTTAAATTCAACTAATAGTTTAAGTATTGGTAATACCAAATATCAATTTATAATTTATTTTATTTTATAAAAATGACTATGACGTTGTATTTACCCAATGCTTTGGCGCTGTAATCGCAATTGTGGCGGTCTCGTGGCGACTGTGACCCATCCTCCGGCAATACACATAATTAACACGCCTCGGCGCCATCAAACGCACACGTGGGAAACTAACTAAATAAAGTGAGAAACAAACAACAAAGACGTCGAAAACAAAGTAAACGACAAAGATGCCGAGAACACAAAAGAAATCATTTATTCTTTCTTGGACTCTTCTCGAAGTCACTGCTGTAACTGCTGAAAGTCACAAGCTGATCTATTGTATATCGAACAAAGCTAAATAAAAATAATACTATTGTTATTTGATGTGCAAAGTTTCAGCGCGTAAACTATAGACGACATTTCTTATTATTAGATCGAACATTAGATCGAAATAGGGCTGTACATAAATAAGATATAATTTACTTATACATTTTTATGTAAAGAATTCAAAAAGTACACAATATGTTAATATGATATCCATGAATGTAATTATAGTGACTTCTTATCCTTCGAAAAAATGATTTGCGCGAATGCCTCTATAGTAGCATACCTTTCAAAAAGATAACATGCGAAAGCCATTATAATGGCATTTAGTAGCTAAAAGGTTAAAAGAACATATGCGATAGGTACGGCGTAGAACGAACCAGTTGCGAGAATGTTTTCACTTGAGCGTTGACGAAACTGTGTTTATTTGATTAGAATAACGATTACCCATCGTCACGGAAAAGTTACAAAAAATGCCCAAAGTGGCTAAGGTAAAATGATTATTATACATTAGAATATTTTATTTTATAATTATAAATTATAGCATGCACAACTTATAATTGTAATATTCACAATTAAAATTTTTTTTAGATGAAAAACAAAGCACCCGAGAAAATTTAAATCATAGCAAAACAGCTATTAAGAGAAACAAAGAAAAAAATCTTTATGCAATACTGTTATACCTATCTATAATTTTACATAGAGAATAATTCATTTGTAAGTATCCCCTTTTATCCACCTAAGCAGAAAATAAAAAATCCCCATAAATTGGTTGATTATCAATATGGAAAATGAAATACCTATGACTACAATATGTGTAAGAATCATATGGTTATAACGAATCTGATGAAATATGCCCGATGGGAAAAAAATTAGAAACAATGCAAAGAGCAAGGTACTTTAAATACAAAAAATAGTACATTTTATAGTCTTAGTTGTATTAAAAATATTTAAAGGTTTTATATGTCCAATTTATTTTAAATCTGTATATGAACGTGCGCTGGATGTTGATCATAGAAACATTACATTATGGCTATATTATATTGAAATAGAAATGCACAGTAAGTAAATAAGTTATGCCAGAAATTTATTAGATCGTGCGGTCACAATTTTACCTAGAATAAATCAATTTTGATACAAATACATATATATAGAAGAAATGTTAGAAAATATTACTGGTAAGATTTGATATAAAATTAGGGATTATTTTTTATTATCTGTCTTGATTTTATAGAGATTTATTATAGAAACACGTCAAGTTTTTGAACGATGGATGGAATGGGGACCTGACTAAGAGGCATGGTAAACATAAATTAAATTTGAATTACGATATAAAGAAATACAAAGAGCTAGGTAGAGATATATAATTGTATAGGGAGATATATAGTTTTGTAATAAATGTAGGACGCAAAGTTTATGAAGATGTTATAAACTTTTTCGGAGATGAAAACTTAGATGAAAAGCTATTTATAGCATTTGCAGGATTTGAAAAAGGACAAAGAGAAGTATTATTTTAAGATAACAATATATTTTGTATCTCTGTTATAAGTATAATTTTAATATTTCTCTGATAGCATGATAAAACAAAAATAATTTCTAAGTATGCTTTAGACAATATTTCAAAAGAAGGAACAAAAGAAATATATGATGCATATACCATACACGAAAAGAAATATGATGATTTTGCAAGTAATTTATACTATAAAGATTAAGATTTATTTAATACGAAATATAAATTTAAAAGTTTTAAGTATTAATATGGATTTGTACAAATTTATAAAAAAATAACACAAATTTCATAACATTTTTAAATAGGCATTGAAGATGTAATAATTACTAAAAGAAAATTTCAATAGGAGCAAGCAGTCAAGGAAAATTCTTCTATGATGCTCGGTTTGACTATTTGAGATTAGTAAAATCTAAAGAAAATCATAATGTTGTAAGAGCATATGAACGAGCTATAGCAAATGTCCCTTCTACTAAGGTAATGAATATTTATATTTTAACAATTTTGAAGTCAAATTGAAGTTCCTTTCCATTAAATAAATTTTTTATCGGAGCATGGAAACGATATGTCTATCTGTACATAAATTATGCTTTGTATGAAGAAATTGACACGGAAGTTATAGATAGATGTCGTCAAATTTACAGGTACAGTTCATTTTGTATAAAATTATTGTTATATATAAAGAGATAGCTTTATAATACTTTATTGTTGCATATGAAGATAAAATTTTATAACATTTTTTTATTTTTTAGAATCTGTTTAGATCTTATTCTATATAAACATTTCACATTTTCTAAGATATGGCTATGTTATGCATATTTCGAAATACAACAAAAAAATTTGACTGTAGCGAGAAAAACATTAGTATCCTATTATTATAATAATTTTTTTATTATTTATAAGTATTAAATTATTGTATTTTGAAAGATTTAATTTCATTTTTTTCAAGGTATGGTATTGGGTGTGTATTCCAAATAGAAATTGTTCTGTTGTTACAATGATTTAGAGGTACAATCTAGAAAATTTGACAGATGCAGGATTCTGTATAAAAAATTATTTGAATTAGCACTTCAAAACTGCACAATGTGAATGAAAGTAAACTACTTTTCTTATAGTTACATTTATCTTATGTTTTATTGTACTTATATTTATTTAATTGTCATAATGTCTATATAGTTCGTAGAATTAGAAACTTTATTAGGAGACTTTAACCGTCCTAGAGCTATTTATGAATCAGCTGTGTCTTAGACGAATTAAGTTATATTTTTATAAATTACTACTAAATGTAATTAAAGCTGTCTTTTTCTTTTATTTTTATTTTTTATCAAAAACATGTTTAATATTTTTATTATTTTTATTATTTAGTTTGGATATATCTGAACTTTTATGGAAGTCATATATAGATTTTGAAATATCTCAGGATGAAATAGAAAATATCAGACAACTATTAGAGAGATTATTAGAACGAAATGTTCATGTCAAAGTAAGTTTGATTTCATAGTATGATTATATATATATATATATATATATATATATATATATATATATATACATATATTAAACTTAATTTATAAATATTTTTACATTATAATACACGTTTGAATAACTTATGCTAAATTTGAATTAGTTAATTCTCCATCGGAAGATGATGGTGATAATGTTACCTTAGCTCGTAGAATTTTTGAACATGGGAATTATGCATTATTTGCAAACGGTGACAAAGAAAGGAGAATATTACTTTTGGGAACATGGAGAGATTTCGAAAAAGAGAAAGGAGACAAACAAAATAGATTAATATTATTGTCAAAATGCCTAGAAGAATTAAATGAAGAAGTCGAATGGTTGAAGAAGATGGAGTATGTAGTTTTTATAATATACATTAAATAGTACAATAACATTGAATAGTTTTGGAGGAATTTAAATTAAAAAGAAGTATTCTTAATTTATATTAATAATAATCTATATTAAGTAGTAGATATTCGGCTTCGGGAAAAAGTATTCGACTTCGTATTCCCAGAAGACGAATACCAAAGAGCAAATCTTAACTTCTTGGCATTAGCGAAAGCGTGGATAAAGCAAAAAATTTGTAGTGAAACTGCTCAAAATGAAAATTAACAATTAGAATCGGACAATAAAAAATAATTTATATCTTTTATATTATTATTATATTTATATTTTATAAATAGGCAATATAAGTATTGTGGAGAATTTTATATTTGTCTTGACTAATTTATAAAATGTAAAAGGTATAAAATTATGCTTTGATAGTTTTTTTTTATGTAAATACAGTTTATATTTTATAAATAATAAACAATTTTCTATAATTTATATTTAACATCTTTATATCTAAAATATTATATTATCACTTCTAATAACTTATATTTAAAAGTGGTAATGCAGAGGTTTTACAATATATTATATTGTAAATATTACGAAATTTTACAATATATATATTATAAAATAGGGAATTTAATCAGAGATAGCATTATTTTATGCAAAGTATTCAGAAGCTTTTAGAAAGGTAGTAATTTAAAATAGGATTTTCCATTAAGAACTTACAACAAGTTTTAACTATTATCACTCCGATTATTTAATGCAATTAACGATCGGCAGCTCTAATTTATCTTTGATATATGCTTGCGTATTAAATTTGGAATATCTTACTTTAAATGCGACCATAACATGCAAATAATAATCTTCAAATCATTTTAAAACAATCTTTATACATTTCCAAGAAAAATATAATTTCGATAATAATCAGTAATCATATTCGATTTTGAAACTTTTTCTATGATTACAATTCACTTATCTTCCCAAATTAGCAGCAAATAATTTTTTTCTTTCTAGTCATAAAAGTGAAATGGATGCGTTTAGAATAAAATAAAAAAAAGATTAACTAAGATGCGAATAAAAAGTATACGGAATTTAGAGACACAATTGAGTGGTCGAAAAGTAAAGTTAATTAAGAATAAAATAGTCAGTGTAATGCCTGATAAACACACTTAGTTAATTATAAGGGTTAAATTAAAACAAAGCAAATTATATTTGTGATATTGTAATATTTTTTACTTCATTTTAAAATACATTCAGCTGATATCATTATGTATGAAAAATAATAATGGTCAAGTGACCACTTTAGCTCTGTATGATCACATTTCTATCTAATTTTCGATTACATTATCATACGAATAGGACTTAATTTCATCGATAACACGAATGATATTGGCTTCTCATCAATCGTCAAGTGACTTACTGGCTGAAAAATTCAAAGAATTCGTTATTTTGTGAAGTGATCATATTATTTGGTAACCAAGATCATGTAATTTGGCTATTTTTTATGAATTTTAAAAAGCAATTTATATTATTTTACCATATTTCTCCAGTTTTTGTTTTATGGAGTTAATTGATTTGGCAAGTGAGTAGTTCTTATGTACAATAACCGCAAATAATAATGCAAATATACTCAAAATTATTCGTTTTATTGACAAAGAACAAATAGGTTTACGTTAAATCTAGTCAAAGTTACAGACAATAGCTTCAATTCAAATAATAATAATGATTCATACTTCGTTAATTTTATCATATTATTCTTCTTGTCAAAAATAATGCGTTATAATAATAAACTGGTGAAAATATTATTTAGAAGGAGCTCATTGATACACTTATATCTACTTGCAAAAAGTATTACAATTCTTCGTTTTCTCTCATATTGCTATTATTATCAAATACATATAATAATAAACTAGTTATTGCACTACATTATTTTGAAGAAATTAATAGATATATTTATTTGATATTGTAAAATACAAGTTTTCCTGCCGAAGCGACGAATTTTCTGTTAGTTTTAAGATTATAGAATCAAATCTATGTAGATGTACAACCTACGTTAGTTTGATTATATACAATAAATGCAAAAATATTTATAGTATTATTACAAGATATATAAACAGATGTTTAAAAATTTACTTATAAAAAGATATTTACAAATATTCGTACGTTATGTGTTAATATATGTTCAGATCTTTATTTGATAATTTATGTGCTCCATTCGTATTTATACTACTAATGAGTTACGTAATATAAATTAATTTCCGTTGCAAAAATATTCTTTAATCACGCACGTGGTATGATGGCCAAAAACATGTTACGGTGCGTTAACAATATTTTTTCACAATCTTTCCACGATGTAGGACCACATTTTCTTAGCCCTATATGTGATTGTGATCTATCTGTTACAAGCAATTCTTCTTACTCCTCAAGCATTTGCAAACAATTCACATACTGTATCGCGAAATAAAGAAAACAGGCTTTCATGTATTGGTGTGAAATTTATTCTTGAAAATTACCAGATAATGGTAAGAAACGATTGAACACAAAGTTGTTTGTCCAATATCGTTCAAGATGTATGACTTCAGTGATAATACGAAAAAAAGAACAAAATGCGCATTAAGAAAGTTGACATTTCTCCCGAACCATCGTGGAATTTAGTTTTACCTCCCGCATTCTCTCTGGCTCTCTTTTAGTATTTTTGTTGTTGTGCACCAGCCAAAACAATCCTTGCGGCTTTTTAACTCCATTCTCATTCTCTCTCTCTCTCTCTCTCTCTCTCTCTTGTTCTTTCTTTCTTTCTTTTTTTTAGAATCACGTACACTTTGTGTTTCCTCGTTCATCTTAGCTTGGTCACTCGTAAGTTTGGTTTATTAACATTATCGCTACTACGCCGGAACAATGGAGAAATATAAACTGGTCTTATATGGATACTTGGTGTGATAGTTGTGTAAAATGGTTAGTAACGATCGAAATCATCGAGCTTAGAACAGAAAGAATTATTTATAACGGAATCGTTTGATCGTCGAAAACGAGAGAGAGAGAGACAGAGACGGAGAGGGAGGGAGAAGGAGAGAGAGAGAGAGACAGAGATTAGTAGCGCTAAAGTCAGTTAAAGATCCAAGTTCTCTACTAACTAAAGGGGCTCTTAAATTAGCTGAATATAATTTCAATATCATCTATTAATCGGGAACAGTTAATGCAAACGCGGATGCTCTATCTCGGAATCTTCCCGAAACTATGCAGATTTTAACTATTCCTCCATCGAACGAAACATCATCTGACAAATCGTCAGATCAGTCAATGTCAATCAGACCAAAGATAAATGAACAAACATTAGACCTGAGAGAAGAACCATCAGTAGGAGTTTCGACGCTATTAGACATCTGTATAAACCAGGTAAATGGTGATAATTCCGAAATAAGATAAGTGTTGCGTGAGGCTTCAGGTAGTGGTTCCAATATCTCTCTCCGCCCCAATCAAAGAGACGACGATTCGTACACTAGATCAGAAAGTATGTTTGATTCTGCCTCGTGTCCGTACATTATATCGCCTCATTCAGAGGAAACATAACGATTCGTGGAATATGGTAGAATCACACGATCAAATTTCGATTAAAAAAGACAATTCAGCGATCTTCATCAGCTATGCGCTGAATTGTTTATGATGAAGGAGCTAAACAATTGGCCAAACTCGGAAAGCTTTTTCAATATAAAGATCTAACGTTGGGACCTGCAAGAGTAACAAATTTCTGAAAGAACAAATTAATATCTCTACTCATTAAGGAAACGGACAACATAATGTTAAGTGATGAAATACAAGATTCCGCACTCGTATCGCTATTGTCGGCAATACGAGAGCTGGATCTTTGTACAGTATCCATTTCAAAGACTGTCAAAGTTGATAATGTACCATGGCAATACATCGAAAAAAGGCTGGGAGAGATATTTAATGGAGAATCTTATACGATTTGCATTTGTAAAAATTTGACAAAAACACCTGAGAAACATAAGAAGGAGTATCTAATACGAAAATATCACGCATCAGGAGTATACATAAAGAGATAACAAAAAGTTACAACAGAATAAGACAGCATTATTATTGACAACAAAAACTTACAACAGAATAAGACAACATTATTATTGGAAAAACATGAAAGAACAAATACAACTTTTTATTCAAAATTGTTTAGAATGCCAACTACCAAAATTGGTTAGAATAAATAACAAACACCCGATGATACTAACAGACACACCAGGTGCTGCATTCGATATAGTAGCAATGAATATTGTCGGTCCTCTCCTTTAAACTCCAAAGGGAAATAAATTTATACTGACCATCCAAAATCAACTTACAAAGTTCTCCATCGCAGCAACCCTCTGTAACATCACGTCCATTGACATAGCAAATATAATGGTCAGTGACTTAATTTGTAAATTCGGAGCACCGCGCGCTATCTTTACAGATAAAGAACTTTCTAAGTTCTTTTATAAAGGCAATAGTGCGAGAATTCAAAATAAAACAGTATAAGAATACAGCATTTTATTCGCAGTCTAACAGGTCGATTGAAAGGTCTCACCATGTACTGTTGGAATATTTAAAAACGATCGACAAGAAGGAAAAGGTTTGGGACGAATGGTTAGGTTTTGCAATGTTCTCGTACAAGACCAGTACTCATGAGGGAACTCACTTCTCACCTAATGAACTAATTTTCGGAAAGATAGCCAAAATACCAGCGTCAGACCCGCCATTAGAAGAGAATTTGGAATAGACGTATTTTTGTTACATCCCGCTCCCTTCTCATACTTGAGTATTAAGATCTGTAAATAAAACTTTCTTATACCATTAAGTATAGGAGTAAATGGGGTCACCTTACGTACCACATAAAATTTTTCAAACTTTTATTAATCAAAGAAGCATATAAACTACGATCCTTACATATATAAATAACTAACACAAATATATGACACATTTGAGCCCGATGTAAAGGGAGTCTCTATTATCACAAATTAACACTATTATAGAACACACACTAGTAAATAGATAACAAACATATAAACGATAAATACAGGACACGAAAAGTAAGTTATGAAAAGCGATGCCAAACTCCAGAAAAATAAAAGGAACGCAGGAATTCGAGGAATTGGTAAAGAAGTGAAATCATCGCTCGACGTGCGTGTTTGCTAGGTAGAAATCTTAAAAATTTCCATCCTCACCACAGGGCCACGGCAGCGGCAGATTCATCCCCACTATGCACCTCGGCTTCATCCCCATGGTGGCTCCACTTCGAGCCGCCTACCGCAGATAAGGAGCTGCATCGCTCGTATCCGCGGTTATATTGATTCATCTCTCAACGATTATACTTCTCTTCGGTAATACTAACGCACTGTTAGTCTTGTTCTTATACGAACTTCATTTTTATACTAAATTTCGTCTATAAACTGTACTTGACAATTTTAACACTTTAACGACCGCTCACACAACATGTGTATGATGCTACCGCCGAAGTTTGTTGGCCAGTAGCACACTCTTTGTGTGATAATTTATAAATGTAAACAAGTGTGGATATTGCTATAGGCTTCGTATTTCATCGCCATGTCTTTGATTTTAGGTAATTATTGCCTATTTTTAATTTTTGATTTTAAACTATAGTGGTGTACCACGTAAATTATGGAGCAAATGTTGGCGCTCGACGTTGGTGTAGTACGCTAAGCTACCGTACAAGCGCTAGTGTTGCGCGCGTTTTCTAATTCAAAATGTTGAAATAGATTGTGTTTCTATAACGAATTGTGCCATGGCGTTGATGTTTTGTGCAAAGCTACTGCACAGTGCTAGTCTCACTTGTGTTTTTTTGAAGTAACAACAAGTAACAGAAAATTCAATATGACAAAAATAAGTACAATAAGACAATATTAGCAAGTTTTATTTTGGCATGTTTGGTGCAGATATTTCGACGATCTTTCTACGAAGGAAAAGGTAAGCTTATATAAGACGAATGTGCGGATAATTTATTTGATATTCTAATTGAATTTCTGGATTTAGGAGAAACAGAAAAGTTTGCATCTTTTAGAGGAACAAATTGAAACGGAACTTTTGCATTTTTCAATTCTCGGAAACCTCGCGAAACCCCTCGAAAACTCGTTTAGAATGGAAGACGAAGTGTTTGAAGAAGAATGCGCAGATAATTTTTCTGACGTTCCCAGTTATGCCGAAGACAAAGAAGGCAGCGATAGTAATGGTGGAGAAAATATTGAAAGAGGGGAAGAGGAAGATTCTTTCCCACAACTAAGAAGAAATCACCGTGTACTTCGTATATCTAGTAGCAGTGAGGAAGAAGAAGAAAAGGAGAATCCTTTCCCGCCCCCAAGAAGAAATCTCTGCCGACTTCGTACACCAAACAGCAGTAACGAAGAGGAAAACGAGGAGGATACAATTGGCTGGTCTGACATTGATAGACCATGTGATCATGAAGTTTTCGAAGATGCCACGGGACCACGTGTCAGCGTCAACCATTGTGATTCGGTTGAAAACGTCGTAAATTGTTTCCTCGGAGATGATCTTCTAGAGTTCATCGCGGTAGAAACGAATAAATATCATGCACAGAATTACAGGAAATTTAAAAGAGGGAAACTATGCGGAATGTGGCGTGATGTTACGATATCTCAACTAAAACATTTTTTTGGATTAGTAATAATTATGGAGTTAGTTAGAAAGCAAGAATTAGCGACTATTGGACTACTAACCCCATCATTGAAACACGAATTTTTTCAAAAACCATGAGCCGTAATAGGTTTCGAGAAATCCTGACATATTTACATTTTTCTGACAACGAAAAAATGTCTCCAAACGCTGACAGGTTGTACAAAATGCAATATCTTCTCGATTACTTTTCCAAAAAATTTGAAGAGAACTTTTCTCCAGGACAGAATATATCCATTGATGAGGGCATGATACTGTGGCGCAGACGACTCAATTTCAAAGTATACAATCCAAGTAAAATAACTAAATACGGTTTACTTGTCAGAATGGTGTGTGCTTCTGTTACTGGTTACATATTGGGCTTCAAATTATATTCCGGTACGGGACAAAAAATAGAGAAAAGTGTAATGGATTTGTTAAAAAACAAGTTTCAATAAGTGGCATCACGTATATATGGACAATCTATACAATAGTGTAAATTTGGTAAAAATATTAGTTTTATATAAAATTAGACTATGCGAAATAATTAGGGTACATCGGGGTTTACCAGAATTCTTAAAAGAAGCTAAATTAAAAGTGATGGAAGCCATATTTGCTCGTCAGGGTAATATATTGCTGCAGCTATATAAAACTAATAAAAAAGGGACATTAGAATGATATCAACTATTCATAATGCAGATATTTTTGATACCGGGAAAAAGGATAAAAATGGTGATGCAATCTTTAAGCCAAAATGCATTATTGACTACAACCGGTATATGAAAGGGGTCGACCGCGCGGACCAATACTTGAGTTATTACCCCATTTATAGAAAAATAAAAAAGTGGACCAAGAAAGTTTCTTTGTATTTCATAAATTGTGCCATATTTAACTCGTTCTGTATATATTGACATTAGGACAAGGAGCACATTCGGAAATTAAATTACCACGATTTTTTAATTAAATTAGGAAGTGCGTGGATTAAAACTAATGACACGACATCACGCGTCGTTCGTTCCAATCCAGTGGAAAGATTAACTGGAGGAATAATACATCAATTAGTTCAAATATCGGCAATAAAAAAAGTGTGTACGAAGGGATTGCCATGTTTGCTATGCAAATAAAATTAGAAAACTTACATATTTTATGCGTAAGACATGTAAAATACCATTACATGTAGGTGATTGCTTTAATAATTATCATACAAAGGAGAAATATTAAATTTGTTGTTGAATTATTGTTGTTTTTTGTTTTATATTAACATTTTCGTGAATTTAATAGAATTCTTTAAAAATTAATTCTTCAAAAATACTGCCGCCCCCTGGCGACGTTTGACTTCGTAGACGTGCGGTCGTTAAAGTGTTAATAAATTAGTTTTATTAAGTTTAAATTCAGTGTTCGTTCAATTAACCCCGGCTGTGCTTCCTAGGCAACCTCGCGTAATTCTAATTTAAACTTATTAAATTCTCTTGCGAGTCTCAAGATCTTCTTACTACACAGTCGACAATTTCGAAACTAAGAAGCTTCCATTATTCAAGTGAAAACCTTTCACCTAAGTTATCCTTTACTAAAGGTGCGTATGAATCGCACGAGTAAAGGCAATAAAATCCTTACCCGATAACTAGAGGTGCGTACGAATCGCATGAGTTGCTGTAACCTCATCCAATCCCCGATAACTAGAGAAGCATACGAATTGCACGAGTTACTGTAACCATCCTTTAAATTATAACTTAGGTTATTATTTTCCGTTCCTAAACCTCATCTTTCTTTATGCCGAGATCACGACGTGGTGATAGGAAGTATCGCCTACGGCAGATACTCGTGGCGTATTACGATCCGTCTCGTCATCACGGAGACTTGGGAATCGCGTCATCCGAGACTACTAACAAACGCGAAACAATTCCATATCGTTTCGTGCCTATTACTACGGAAGAGACAATCTACATTTCGTATCTACATGTCAAGGAACTTGACACCATCCGATTCTAGGGCGAAGAACAGTCAGAAGTTTCCAGTCAACGTTGCTGAGCTAGACGACCGCGCGTATTGGTGTTCATCCCGTGCCACAAACTGCGCATAACAGGTAACGGCCTAAAAGGACACAAATCTCACGAAGGTTGGAGCTCCTCAAGGTAAGTTTCAAACTTAAAAAAAATTTTGAGGCCCGTACCGAGTGGGACGTAGCACAAAACTGATGACAACGGTGGGAGCTGCGAAATATACGCGATGTCTTCCGATAAGGCAAACCTCCCCGAAAAAATGCAAACGCGTAGTGCAAGGCCTAGGCGACCCAACGAGCAAGAGTTAGAAGATGCTCAAAGAAAATTACTCAATTTTGAATCTCAATTAGTTGCACGCGAACAAGCATTATGCGCACGTGAAGACGCGATGAGGCGCGAAACAGAACGTACAAAGACCGAATTGGATCCTCTTATCTTCATGATGCAGGAAATTCTTGCCATGAGGAACGAGACTCGCTCCAAATCCGATCAGCACTCAATAAACGAAGCGCTAGGGATGATACCGCGTTTTGACGGGAAGAATATGCCTCTAACTTCGTTTATCAAGGCATGCAAAAGGGCCCATCAAATGATACCCGAGTATCCAGAAGTACTATTCACTAAAGTTGCTATATGGAAAATATACGATACCGCGTACCGCGCCATAGAAAAACAGGAACTTCATAATATGAACGCGTTATGTAATTGTCTTAGACAATCGTTAGGATCAATACACTCCCAAGAATTTTATAGAGCCGAACTTAGGAATATTTTGATGCGCGAGAATGAATCGATGATAGAATATATCGGTAGAGTGAGGGATTTACACGAAGCGCTTATGGACGAAGAGTATTGGGAAGAAGCGTCCGAAGCAAAGAAGATCGAGATCGATCAATTAGCTCTCAATAGCTTTTGCGCCAGACTCCCCATGGAGTACTTCTCTTATATATTAGACAAACGGAATAAAAATCTGTCAGATGCATGCGATAGAGCAATCGAGTTACACGCCAAAATGCAGTACGAAATAGCAGCGAACGACTAGCTGACCATTACTACCATGAGTCACGGAGAGCAAAAGGATCCAACACGCGAGTAGCACGGATTAAAGACACGCGTGAAGTCTGTTCGTATTGTAAGAAAGTAGGACATACGCAGGATCGATGCTATAATATTAGGTCGGTGCATACGAAATGTTGGATTTTCTTTAAATATGATCGTTTGTCTCCCTGTTTTTGTTATGTTTTTGTTTTTGACATAACCTGGTTTATAGTCGTACTGTCCATTGCCAGACTCACATTTTAGCAAAGAAGATTTTCTCAAAAGTGTTTCCTTTTGTTATTTGCTTTGAATTTTGGACCGATATGAATTCAACCGATATTCGTGTAATTTTCTTATATGAGTATAAACTTGGTAATAATGCTGCAAAAGCTGTACGCAATATAAACCAGGCGTTTGGGGAGAATACTGTGAACGATCGAAAAGTGCAGCGTTGGTTTAAAAAATTTCGGTCTGGTGATTTTTCCCTGCAAAATGAACCGCGTGGAAGACCCGAAACGTCTGTGAAAAATGATGCTCTGAAAGCATTGGTGGAAACGAATCCAACTGTTTCTTCAAAGGAACTTGCTGCCAGAATGGAAGTTGACCATACAACAATATTGCGACAGCTTTCTGAAACTGGCGTGGTGAAAAAGATGGATAAGTGGATACTGCACGAACTAATCGAGCGAAATAAGCTGGATCGCTTGAACGAATGCTCATCATTGCTAACCCGATTTAATCGAGATTCATTTTTCGATCAGATCATTACTTGTGATGAAAAATGGGTTCTTTACGACAATAGGAAAATGTGTGCTCGGTGACTTGATAAGGGCTCCTGCTTGTGTTCATACTTCACGGCCATCACCTTATCCACGGAAAAATTTAATCACAGTTTGGTGGAATGTGACTGGAGTAATACACTACTCATTCCTTCAAACTTGAATGACAATTACAGCCGAAAAGTATTGTCAGTACATTGAAGAAATGCATGAAAAATTGAAAATTATACGCCCATCACTTGTTAATCGGCATAGCGCAATATTTCTCCACGACAACGCTCGGTCACATACATCGTACAAAACAATTGCGAAATTAAATGAATTAAAATATGAAATTTTGCACCACCCACCTTATTCACCGGATCTTTCGCCAACCGACTTTCATTTATTTAAACATTTAGAACTGTTTTTACGGGCTAAACAGTACGAAAATGAAGACAGTCTGAAAAATGCCATATCAGAGTTCATTGATTCTAAAGATCAGAATTTCTTCAAGACAGGCACCTATGCATTAAAATCTCGTTGGGAAAAGTGTATTGAAGTAAATGGAGCATATTTTGATTAAATAAACAGCTTTTGGAAAAAGATATGCAGTTTAATATATTCACTTAAGAATCCGACATTTCATTCGCGCCAAGCTAATAACAGGCAAGAGTCGTAAAAAATACTCCTACACATAGATCATACCATCCTCCTCCTCCTCCTCCTTCTCGTCTACCTCACACATCTCCGGCTGTAGGATCTTTCCGCTCTCCTACGAAAGAGTGTAGGTATTGTAAAAATTTCCGACACACGATCGAGGAATGTCGTAAAAAGAAGTGGCAGGAACGCCAGTCTGAAAACGTGAGCCACCCTCCGACGAGAGATGCGACTTCGGTGGTAAACGCGCAAACGCGTCAAATTATGATAGTAAGAACAGACGAGCCAACTACGTCCGCACAGTCTGCTTAAGCAGTGATCCGAGCTCACCTTCTGTCGTCATCTCCTACAAAGATCTTAAGGGAGAAACAGAATTCTTAGTCGACACAGGGTCAGAGCCAAACATATTAAAAATAGGTAAAGCTGATGATTATCTAATGTGCAATGAAACCAATAAAATAAATCTAAGCAGTATTACAAAGAAAACGGTGGGTACGTACGGAACATGCATCATCGACGTTTATGGATACCCCGTAGAGTTCCACATTGTTCCCGACTCTTTTCCCATCCCACATGGCGGCATTATCGGGTCGGATTTTTTCCAAGATGCTGCAAAAATAAATTTTATTAAGGAACACGTAGAATGGCATGGAATGACTATGCCCTTGTCGTCAAACCGAAGGAGATTACCATTCCGGCGCGAATCAGCAATATAATCAAAATAAACACGTTAGATAAAGAAAATAAAATAGGCTATGTGCCTCCATTAAAATTAGAAGAAGGAATTTACGCAGGCCAGGCTATAGTAAACAGTAATAATGGAGAGGCTCTCATAAAAGTCTTTAATACGAAAAAGGAAGACGTAAACGTGGTTATTTCAACAATCGAGCTTCAAGATTTCGATACGGTCGACGCATGCATTGTACCGAGTCCAGAACTTAGAAGCACGGATAAGGATAAAAAGAATATAAGGGATTCTTATCTCCCTGTCAAAAACAATTCGTCGAACGTGACTAGTAAGTCTGGAATGCGGACCTTATCTCCCCTAGGGCGAGATAACGACGCACGTAGAACACCTTAAGCACGAGACCGAGATTTCGAAAGTTATGCAATCGGCAAACGCCGCCACGAGTCCTTCCCTCTTCCTCTCTTCTCACACTCGCTCTTGTAAGACAGTCACAAACAGAACTAGCGAACGCTACGCTACAGCGCTACAGAATATAGATTTAAAATCATTGAACGCGGAAGAAATTAGAATGGCAAAACAGATTATAAGGGAATCGCTGGAATTATTCCACTTACCGGGAGACAAACTCACATTTACTAACACAGTAACGCATAAAATAGAGACGGTAGATACGACGCCAGTCTTTGTTAGACAGTATCGCTTCCCTCCCGTTCACATAGAAGAAATAAACAAGCAAATAAGCAAGCTCTTAGGGAATGAAGTCATTCAGCCCTCGACGTCACCCTACAATTTTCCTCTATGGATCGTTCCTAAGAAAGCAGGCGCCGATGGAAAGAAACGATGGCGTAATCGACTATAGAATGTTGAATGAAAAAACAGTTAAAGATAGTTATCCTCTACCTAATATCACGGAAATATTAGACCAGTTAAGAAGCGCTAAGTACTTCAGAACGTTCGATTTAGCATCCGGATTCCATCAGATTGCGATGAGCAAGGAAGACGCTCCGAAAACTGCTTTCTCGATTCCTTACAGTCATTATGAATTTACACGAATGCCTTTCGGTTTAAAAAACGCTCCTTCTACGTTCCAAAGACTAATGAACTCGATTCTCACGGAACTGCAAGGAAATGAGCTCTTTGTCTATTTAGACGACATAGTTATTTACTCCAGATCTCTCTTAGAACACATTATTAAATATCGAAAATTATGCGCGATTAAAAACCGCAGGATTAAAGCTACAATCCGAGAAATGCAAACTTCTTAAGAAGGGAGTAACTTACATAGGACATATAATAAGTTCGGACGGTGTGAAACCCGATACGGGAAAGATAAGAGCGGTAAAGGAATTCCTAGTACCACGCTCAGCTAAAAATATTAAGCAGTTCTTAGGACTAGCCGGTTACTATAGACGATTTATACCTAATTTTTCAGCAAGAAGTAAACCACTTACAAACCTTTTAAAGAAGAATGTTCCATTCAAATGGGAAACCAGTCAGGAGCATTCATTTAAAACGTTAGTAAATCTACTATGCCAGAAACCACTTCTCCAATACCCAGACTTCTCGAAACCTTTCGTTGTTACAACCGACGCATCTAATTACGCTATAGGTGGTATATTGAGCCAAGGCGAAATGGGCAAAGATTTACCTATCGCATATACGTCTAGACTTCTTAATCAGGCAGAACAAAACTATTCTACAATAGAAAAAGAACTCCTAGCTATCATATACGCAGTAAATTATTTTAGGCCTTACTTTTACGGTACTAACTTTTCACTCGTAACAGACCATAGACCATTAGTATGGTTAAATTCAGTCAAAGATCCAACATCAAGATTAATACGTTGGAGATTGAAATTTGCCGAGTATGAGTATAGTTTAATATATAATGCAGGAAAGAGAAACGTGAACACGGACGCATTATCTGGAAACTTAAAAATAAAACGTTGAAATACATAAACAAATACTTCCCACAGCAGGGACAAGCTCAAGCGAGGAAGAATTATACACGTCCAAGAATAAACAAGCCCCTCAAGATAGGAAAGCGAACGATACGACACATGAAATCACTCAAGCCCCACTTGACGTAAACGACGCAACAGACATAACGAACGACGAAATTTCGAGCGATGATACATACTCGCACGTCGATAGAAAAATTATAGAAATAAAAGATAGAATAATTATGCACAATGGCAACATCGCCTTCTTCACAACAACGAACGGTACACTGGTAGATATAGGTGCGAAAGAACTGATTGACAATAACAAGCTACCCACCATTACCGATGCAACTCTCGGTAGAGTGAAAATTACTAAAATGGGTAGAAGATGTCTAATAGCATTACCTGTCAAGGAGAGAATATCGCTTTCAATTCAATTAGAAAACTTAGATGAAGTCCTTCACTCTCTTTTTGAAAGGGTGATTGAATTACAATTAAAAACTATTGCGACCATTAAAGGACCAGTGGGTGATATACCCTGGGCCAACGTAAAACGTAAAATTCATTCAATCTTCTTAGAAAGCGAGACGAAAATTATTATATTAAAGCATGAAATAGTAATACCTAAAGAGATTGAACGAATAGGTATTATATATGATAACCACTCGGCACCGTTAGGTAGACACAAAGATGTTTCTAAAACTTACCTAAGAATTAGAGAGAAGTATTATTGGCCGAACCTAAAACGGGACATACAAAATTTCGTACAACAATGTAAAAGCTATCAGACGAAGAAACTTGTCAGACTAAAAACTCACTAACCAATGACTATCACCGATACGCCCGGGAAGGCGTTTGATAAAATATCAATGGATATCGTAGGTACACTACTGACTACGAAATATGGAAAAAGCTACATTTTAATCATTCAAGATCTTCTTACAAAATATTCGATGGCAATTCCTCTTCGACAAGCTTCTTCGGAAGAAATAGCAGACGCGTTTATAAAAAACGTAATATGCCGATTTGGCTCTCCGAAAGGCATCTTAACTGTTCAAGGTTCTAACTTTCTGTCAGAATTGACGAAAGCAGTAGCTAAGAAATTTCAAAGCCATTAGTACCAGACAAGTGCGTATCATCCACAATCGAACGGTTCGATCGAACGATCGCATCTCGTTCTTATCGAATTCTTAAAACATTTCATTACCGATAATAATGAATGGGACGAATGGATTGAAATAGCTATGTTTTCATACAACACGCGTGTACACGACGGAACATTATACATACCGCATGAATTAGGATTCGGTCAACTAGCACGAACATCTAATAAATCTACATATAACAACCTACAAATCGAAACTTACGCACATTACTTAGGGACTTTAAATGAATAAATAAATAAATCTCAAGAAGCCACTAAACAAAACATAATAAACGCTAAGTACAGGTCGAAAAAGTACTATGATAAAAAGCAGAGAGTCGTAGATATCAAGGTAGGAAACAAAGTATATCTCCAAAAAGGGTCACAAAAAGGTAAATTCGACGACAAATACATAGGATCGTTCGAGATAGTAGAAATATTAAGCAAGCATAATATAAAATTAAGTACCAACATTGGCGACCGCGTGGTACACGTCAATAGACTTAAAGTCGATAAGTCGAAATAGTAGTCGACATCATGGAAAGCTATGATATCGACAAACGGGTCTTTTCAACGCAGCATAGCGCAACGATCGCTCTCCCTTCCATGTTGACGGTTGGTAAAGGTGGTCTCCCACTAAAAAATTAGAATATAAGGAACTGTGAATGTACCAACGGCATCAGTTACCTTTTCGACACTCCACGTGATAAAATAACTCAAAGATCAACGCACAATGTACTCAATAAGAACTTATATTCTTATACTTACCTTAGCAAGATCAACGCTAGCATTAGTAGGATATGATTGCACCACGCAATCCTTAAATATCACATCGTACTCTCTATTGGATATCGCTGACTGCGAAATCCCGAATTTACTACCAATCAACAACACCGTATACGTACAACTACTACAGACTGCCAACTACAACACGGTGAGAGTTCTACAATGTCGTGTGGAAATAGACCGCACGATATTCCACTGTGGTATGCATTCACACGCATCTATCGTTCACAATGGACGTCGAGAATATTTGTTCACGCTAACGCATCAGTTGTGCCAACAGCTACATTCTATAGGTACACTCTCTCGGTCCAAATGTCTTTATCTTTGGCGTAAAGAAGAACAGCACTGATACAAGGAGCATTAATTTAAGTGGTACTGCTACAACAGATGGCACTTGTAAGGGCTCCCAGTATAGTGACTTTTATGGAACATGGGACGACGTAGTGGTACAAGCATTTATCAAAATCACGTTACGAGACTACTACGCCACCGTGAAAACAAAAGCCAATCAAATACACCTACAGACAGGAACCGTTTGTACATTGTACGAGGAAGCCTGCCTCGACTCAGACGGAAGTGAGACTTACTGGTCAAACATACCTACCGATAGCTGTGGCTTTAACGAATACGATATTCTTTATGAAAGGCCGGCAACGAAACTGACACCCGAATCGTTGCAACGACCTATATTATATACAGTAACAACAAAAGATGTCACATTTGCATTAACGAGAACGGGCGAATTCATTCTATGTGGATATTCGATAATAAAGATAGAACATCCCAAACTATTCATACTCGGAACATCGCCTGGAAGAACTTTCGAAGGTAAAACGAAAACCTCCGTGGAGAATTTTGATATCTTTGCGTACGTAAACTCGAAGTTCATCTACGTAGAAAGGCACCTCAAAACACAGTTACACGCATTGTATATCGATATCACCCGACAAAAATACGTATTGGAGCAACAAGTCCTCTAAAATGCTCTCTCGTTGGCATCGTTAGCGCCCGACGAAATGGCTTATGCCCTAATGAAACAACCGGGATATATGGCTGTCATCGCATCAGAAGTTATCTATATCATAAAATGCGTTCCAGTAGAAGTCAGGATAAGACAAACAGAGGACTGTTATAAGGAGGCACGCAACATCTTAAAGGAAGCATCTCCAAAAGACTGCAACGAACTGCTCTATCTAACATGTATAACCTACACGGAACATGGTATAGGGTAACACCAAAACTAGTAGAATAGATACATCCGCCAGTAATTTAACCACTAACAAAGCTAAAATGGAGGTATATCGATCCGGAATACCTGGGAACAAGCGGAATTTATTCCAACGAAGACCTAAGCAAATTAAGGTCTCATATAATGGAACCAGCCGAAAAACCTGCTATCATCGATACGCTCGCCAGAGGAATCAGCGGAAGGTACATACCCTCCGGAAAAATTTCGTTATATAATTTAATAGACGAGGAGTCATTAAATAAAATCGCATCAAGTACGGCACAATGACTATGGGGCGCGTTCATAACATTTGGGTCAGCAAGCGCTGGAGTTTTAGCAATCTTCATGGCCATACGATTGGTAAAATTCATCATCGATCCACGGTTATGCCCTGCATGACATATACGGATGGAGCTTACATCTCTTAGGAGCACTATGGAGCTTGGTGACAAATTTTCTTCTCTACCTAGGAAAAAGAGAAAAGAAAGAAGAAACTCCAACAAGTACGGCACCCGAGGCTACCACCACCGACAAGGAAAGAGGAGAGTACGCTACTGATGAAAAACGTAACACATTCTACGAACTAAACACTTATTTGAGTAAAAAAAGAAGTTAAAATGCACGTATAATCACGCACATTTTTTAATAAGAGGGGAAGTGTTACATTCCGCTCCCTTCTCACACTTAAGCACTAAGATCTGTAAATAAATCTTTCTTATATTATTAAGTATAGGAGTAAATGGGGACACCTTACGCTTACGTACTATATAAATGTTTTTCAAACTTTTATTAATAAAGGAAACGTACAAACTAAGATTCTTACATATATATAACTAACACAATTATGTAACACATTCGAGCCCGATGTAAAGGGAGTCTCTATTATCACAAACTAACATTATTATATAGCACATAATAGAAAATAAGTAATAAACATATAAGCGATAAAATATGGTGACATGTCCCGGGTGAGTGGACAAACCCGCGGTAGTAAAAGTACTTACTGGTGGTCGGACGAACTAACAAACCTTAGGGCCGTTGCAACGACCACGGTAGGGAAACTTTCCAGAGTCAGGAAAAGGAAGAACAGGGAGGAAATAGTGCGCTGTCTGGACTCCCGAAGGGACACAAGGAGGGCACTGACTAGGGCTATTAAGGAAGCCAAGAAGAACTCCTGGAGGGACCTGCAGGACTCTATAGAGGATGGTCCATGGGGCAGACATTACAAATTGGTCTTGGGAAAACTTAGGCCTTATGTCCCATCAGTAACTGAAACCCTGGAGGATGAGGTACTGGAGAATATCCTCTTTGAACTATTCCCAGCAGGAACGCGAAATGATGAGCCGCTGGAACTTACATTCCCAGAGGTGACTATCTCTGCGGAAAAGATCTTGGCTGCCGCCAGGAAAGGTAAAGGAAGGAATGCTTTTGGATTGGATGGGATACCGGGTGTGGTTGTGCGTGCTGCGTCGACACACAGTGGAATAGAGTTGGCGCAGTGCTTCTCCGCATGCTTGAGGACAGGAAGGTTCCCGAAAGCGTGGAAAATAGCGAAGCTCGCGCTGATAAAAAAAAAGGGACCCGCCCCTGGACTCACCGGGATCATACAGACCCATATGCGGGATTGGCGAACTGGGGAAACTATTTGTGCGCATAGTTGTTGGGCGGATCAACAGCTTCTTAAATGAGACTCGGATCATGGCCCCATTGTAGTATGGGTTTAGGACGAGCAGATACCGTCCTCGATATTAAAAAATTTGTGGAGGCATCGACGCAGGACAGTAAAGTAGTTATTCTGGTGAGTTTTGATATCTCTAACGCTTTCAACTCCCTAACGTGGGCCGTTCTCGTTAGGGTGATGGAGCGAAAAAACACGATACCTGGTGACCATTATCAAACCTTACTTAGACAATCCTACCATAACATATACAGACGAACATGGACGCGCCGTGGAAAGACAAGTGTATTGTGGGGTCTCACAGGGATCCGTTTTGGGCCCAACGCTGTTAAACATTGCCTATGACAGTGTCCCCGAAACCAAGTGGCTCCTGTGTTATTTGCTATGCGGATGACACGGTGCTACTGTCATCGCGATGGGACCTGTCTCAAGTTATCATGAACGCCGAGCGGGACTTTGACATTTTGGTGGAGGAGATCGAGGGATTGGGTCTTAAAGTGGCGCCGCAAAAAACGGAGGCCATGGTCTTCTGCTGCAGGCGCAGGAATGTTCTGCCCCCTATGATTTGCCTCAGAGGGGTTTGCGTAGAAATTAGAACCAGAGTTAAATACTTCAGCATAGTAGTAGATTCAAGAATGTCGTTCAGGTCTCACTTCGAAGCCCTAATCTCTAAAGCGGAGAGTATCCTCCGCGGTACCTTAGGAGGCTTCTTCCGAAGCTTCACGGATGGAGGGAGAAGAAGCGACGCCTCTACGGCGGCGTGATCTACTCGGTGCTTCTTTAGGGGGTGTTCGTGTAGTAGTGTGACGTCGAGGAGTAAATAAGGATCATCAGAACTACTCGGAGAATACTGAGAATGGTGGCGATTCGGGTATTTTCTGCCTATAAAACGGTCTCTTTCCACGCAGTTATGATGATTGTGAAGTCCTAATCTATAAAGCGGAGGGTATTCGCCGCTCTCCCTTAAGAGGCTCCTTATGAAGCTTCACGGACGGAGGGAGAAGAAGCGACGCCTCTACGGCGGCGTGATTTACTCGGTGCTTCTTTATGGGGTGTCAGTGTAGTAGTGCGACGTCGTGGAGTAAATAAAGATCATCAGCTATTCCGCGAGTCCAGAGAAAGGAGGCGATTCAGGTGTGTTCTGCCTATAAAACAGTCTCCATCCACGCAGATATGATGATTGTGAAGTCCTAATCTCTAAAGCGGAGGGTATACGCCGCAGTCCCTTAGGAGGCTCCTTCCGAAGCTTCACGGACCGAGGTAGAAGAAGCGACGCCTCTTCGGCGGCGTGATCTACTCAGTGCTTCTTTAGGGGGTGTCGGTGTAGTAGTGCGACGTCGTGGAGTAAATAAGGATCACCAGAACTATTCCGAGAATCCAGAAAAAGGTGGCGATTCGGCTGTGTTCTGCCTATAAAACGGTCTCCATGCACGCAGTTATGATGATTGTGAAGTCCTAATCTATAAAGCGGATGGTTTTCGCCGTCCTCCCTTACGAGGCTCCTTCCGAAGCTTCACGGACGGAGGGAGAAGAAGCGACGCCTCTACGGCGGCGTGATTTACTCGGTGCTTCTTTATGGGGTGTCGGTGTTGTAGTGCGACGTCGTGGAGTAAATAAGGATCAACCGTACGATTCGTAGAATCCAGAGAAAGTTGGCGTATCGGGTGTGTTCTGCCTATAAAACGGTCTCCTTCCTCGCAGTTATGATGATTGTGAAGTCCTAATCTCTAAAGCGGAGGGTATTCGCCGTGTTCCCTTGAGAGGCTCCTTCCGAAACTTCACGGACGGAGAGAGAAGAAGCGACGCTTCTACGGCGGCGTGATCTACTCGGTGCTTCTTTATGGGGTGTCGGTGTAGTAGTGCGACGTCGTGGAGTAAATAAAGATAATCAGAACTATTCGGCGAGTCCAGAGAATGGTGGCGATAGGGGCGTATAAAACGGTCTCCTTCCACGCAATTATGATGATTGTGAAGTCCTAATTTCTAAAGCGGAGGTATTCGCAGCGGTCCCTTAGGAGGCTCCTTCCGAAGCTTCACGGACAAAGGGAGAAGAAGCGACGCCTCTACGGCGGCGTGATTTACTCGGGGCTTCTTTATAGGGTGTCGGTGTTGTAGTGCGACGTCGTGGAGTAAATAAGGATCATCCGTACTATTCGTAGAATCCAGAGAAAGGTGGCGTATCGGGTGTGTTCTGCCTATAAAACGGTCTCCTTCCACGCAGTTATGATGATTGTGAGGTCCTAATCTCTAAAGCGGAGGGTATTCGTCGCGGTCCCTTAGGAGGCTCCTTCCGAAGCTTCACGGACAGAGGGAGAAGAAGCGACGCCTCTACGGCGGAGTGATCTACTCGGTTCTTCTTTTTGCGGTGTATATGTAGTAGGGCGACGTCGTGGAGTAAATAAGGATCATCAGAACTATTCGGAGATTCCAGAGAAGGGTGGCGGTTCGGGTGTGTTCTTCCTATAAAACGGTCTCCTTCCACGCAGTTATGATGATGGTGAAGTCCTAATCTCTAAAGCGGAGGGTATTCGCCGTGTTCCCTTGAGAGGCTCCTTCCGAAACTTCAAGGACGGAGAGAGAAGAAGCGACGCTTCTACCGCGGCGTGATCTACTCGGTGCTTCTTTATGGGGTGTCGGTGTAGTAGTGCGACGTCGTGGAGTAAATAAAGATAATCAGAACTATTCGGCGAGTCCAGAGAATGGTGGCGATAGGGGCGTGTTCTGCCTATAAAACGGTCTCCTTCCACGCAGTTATGATGATTGTGAAATCCTAATTTCTAAAGCGGAGGTATTCGCAGCGGTCTCTTAGGAGGCTCCTTCCGAAGCTTCACGGACAAAGGGAGAAGAAGCGACGCCTCTACGGCGGCGTGATTTACTCGGGGCTTCTTTATATGGTGTCGGTGTTGTAGTGCGACGTCGTGGAGTAAATAAGGATCATCCGTACTATTCGTAGAATCCAGAGAAAGGTGGCGTATCGGGTGTGTTCTGCCTATAAAACCGTCTCCTTCCACGCAGTTATGATGATTGTGAAGTCCTAATCTCTAAAGCGGAGGGTATTCGTCGCGGTCCCTTAGGAGGCTCCTTCCGAAGCTTCACGGACAGAGGGAGAAGAAGCGACGCCTCTACGGCGGCGTGATTTACTCGGTGCTTCTTTATGGGGTGTCGGTGTTGTAGTGCGACGTCGTGGAGTAAATAAGGATCAACCGTACGATTCGTATAATCCAGAGAAAGTTGGCGTAACGGGTGTGATCTGCCTATAAAACGGTCTCCTTCCACGCAGTTATGATGATGGTGAAGTCCTAATCTCTAAAGCGGAGGGTATTCGCCGTGTTCCCTTGAGAGGCTCCTTCCGAAACTTCAAGGACGGAGAGAGAAGAAGCGACGCTTCTACCGCGGCGTGATCTACTCGGTGCTTCTTTATGGGGTGTCGGTGTAGTAGTGCGACGTCGTGGAGTAAATAAAGATAATCAGAACTATTCGGCGAGTCCAGAGAATGGTGGCGATAGGGGCGTGTTCTGCCTATAAAACGGTCTCCTTCCACGCAGTTATGATGATTGTGAAATCCTAATTTCTAAAGCGGAGGTATTCGCAGCGGTCTCTTAGGAGGCTCCTTCCGAAGCTTCACGGACAAAGGGAGAAGAAGCGACGCCTCTACGGCGGCGTGATTTACTCGGGGCTTCTTTATATGGTGTCGGTGTTGTAGTGCGACGTCGTGGAGTAAATAAGGATCATCCGTACTATTCGTAGAATCCAGAGAAAGGTGGCGTATCGGGTGTGTTCTGCCTATAAAACCGTCTCCTTCCACGCAGTTATGATGATTGTGAAGTCCTAATCTCTAAAGCGGAGGGTATTCGTCGCGGTCCCTTAGGAGGCTCCTTCCGAAGCTTCACGGACAGAGGGAGAAGAAGCGACGCCTCTACGGCGGCGTGATTTACTCGGTGCTTCTTTATGGGGTGTCGGTGTTGTAGTGCGACGTCGTGGAGTAAATAAGGATCAACCGTACGATTCGTATAATCCAGAGAAAGTTGGCGTAACGGGTGTGATCTGCCTATAAAACGGTCTCCTTCCTCGCAGTTATGATGATTGTGAAGTCCTAATCTCTAAAGCGGAGGGTATTCGCCGTGTTCCCTTGAGAGGCTCCTTCCGAAACTTCACGGACGGAGAGAGAAGAAGCGACGCTTCTACGGCGGCGTGATCTACTCGGTGCTTCTTTATGGGGTGTCGATGTAGTAGTGCGACGTCCTGGAGTAAATAAAGATAATCAGAACTATTCGGCGAGTCCAGAGAATGGTGGCGATAGGGGCGTGTTCTGCCTATAAAACGGTCTCCTTCCACGCAGTTATGATGATTGTGAAGTCCTAATTTCTAAAGCGGAGGTATTCGCAGCGGTCCCTTAGGAGGCTCCTTCCGATGCTTCACGGACAGAGGGAGAAGAAGCGACGCCTCTACGGCGGCGTGATCTACTCGGTTCATCTTTTTGCGGTGTATATGTAGTAGGGCGACGTCGCGGACTAAATAAGGATCATCAGAACTATTCGGAGATTCCAGAGAAGGGTGGCGGTTCAGGTGTGTTCTTACTATAAAACGGTCTCCTTCCACACAGTTATGATGATGGTGAAGTCCTAATCTATCAAGCGGAGGGTATTCGCCGCGGTCCCTTAGGAAGCTCCTTCCGAAGCTTCACGGACCGAGGGAGAAGGTGCGACGCCTCTACGGCGGCGTGATCTACTCGGTGCTTCTCTATGGGGTGTCGGTGTAGTAGTGCGACGTCGTGGAGTATATAAGGATCACCAGAACTATTCGGAGAATCCAGAGAATAGTGGCGATTGGGGCGTGTTCTGCCTATAAAACAGTCTCCTTCCACGCAGTTATGATGATTGTGAAGACCTAATATCTAAAGCGGAGGGTATTCGCCGCGGTCCCTTAGGAAGCTCCTTCCGATGATTCACTGACCGAGGGAGAAGATCCGACGCCTCTACGGCGACGTGATCTACTCGGTGCTTCTCTATGGGGTGTCGGTGTAGTAGTTCGACGTCGTGGAGTATATAAGGATCACCAGAACTATTCAGAGAATCCAGACAAAGGTGGCGATTTGGGTGAGCTCTACCTATAAAACGGTCTCCTTTCACGCAGTTATGATGATGGTGAAGTCCTAATCTATAAAGCGGAGGGTATTCTCCGTTGTCCTTTAAGAGGCTCCTTCCGAAGCTTCACGGACAGAGGGAGAAGAAGCGACGCCTCTACGGCGGTGTGATCAACTCGGTTCTTCTTTTTGCGGTGTATATGTAGTAGGGCGACGTCGTGGAGTAAATAAGGATCATCAGAACTATTCGGAGAATCCGGAGAAGGGTTGCGGTTCGGGTGTATTCTGCCTATAAAACGGGCTCCTTCCACGCAGTTATGATGATGGTGAAGTCCTAATCTATAAAGCGGATGGTTTTCGCCGTTCTCCCTTAAGAGGCTTTTTCCGAAGCTTCACGGACGGAGGGAGAAGGAGCGACGGCTCTACGGATGCGTGTTCTATTCGGTGCTTCTTTATGGGGTGTCGGTGTAGTAGTGCGACGTCGTGGAGTAATTAAGGATCATCCGTACTATTCGTAGAATCCAGAGAAAGGTGGCTTATCGGGTGTGTTCTGCCTATAAAACGGACTCCATCCACGCAGTTATGATGATTGTGAAGTCCTAATCTCTAAAGCGGAGGGTAATCGTCGCGGTCCCTTAGGAAGCTCCTTCCGATGATTCACTGACCGAGGGAGAAGATGCGACGCCTCTACGGCGGCGTGATCTACTCGGTGCTTCTCTATGGGGTGTCGGTGTAGTAGTGCGACGTCGTGGAGTATATAAGGATCACCAGAACTATTCAGAGAATCCAGACAAAGGTGGCGATTTGGGTGTGTTCTACCTATAAAACGGTCTCCTTTCACTTAGTTATGATGATGGTGAAGTCCTAATCTATAAAGCGGAGGGTATTCGCCGTCCTCCCTTAATAGGCTCCTTACGAAGCTTCACGGTCGGAGGGAGAAGATGCGACGCCTCTACGGCGGCGTGTTCTATTCGGTGCTTCTTTATGGGGTGTCAGTGTGTTAGTGCGTCGTCGTGGAATAAATAAGGATCATCAGAACTATTCGGAGAATCCAGAGAATAGAGGCGATTGGGGCGTGTTCTGCCTATAAAACGGTCACCTTCCACGCAGTTATGATGATTGTGAAGTCCTAATCTCTAAAGCGGAGGTATACGCAGCGGTCCCTTAGGAGGCTCCTTCCCAAGCTTCACGGACCGAGGGAGAAGAAGCGACGACTCTACGGCGACGTTATCTACCCGGTGCTTCTTTATAGGGTGTATGTGTAGTAGTGCGACGTCGTGGAGTATATAAGGATCACCAGAACTATTCGGAGAATCCAGAGAATGGTGGCGATTGGGGCGTGTTCTGCCTATGAAACGGTCTCCTTCCACGCAGTTATGATGATTGTGAAGTCCTAATTTCTAAAGCGGAGGTATTCGCAGCGGTCCCTAAGGATGCTCCTTCCGAAGCTTCACGGACCGAGGGAGAAGAAGCGACGCCTCTACGGCGACGTTATCTACTCGGTGCTTCTTTATGGGGTGTCAGTGTAGTAGTGTGACATCGTGGAATATATAAGGATCATTAGAACTATTAGGAGAATCCAGAGAATGGAGACGATTCGGGTGTGTTCTGCCTAAAAAACGGTCTCCTTCTATGCAGTTATGATGATTGTGAAGTCCTAATCTCGAAAGCGGAGGGTATTCGCCGCTGTCCCTTAGGAGGCTCCTTCCGAAGCTTCACGGAACGAGGGAGAAATAGCGACGCCTCTACGCCGACGTGATCTACTCGGTGCTTCTTTATGCGGTGTCGGTGTTGTAGTGCGACGTCGTGGAGTAAATAAGGATCATCCGTACTATTCGTAGAATCCAGAGAAAGGTGGCTTATCGGGTGTGTTCTGCCTATAAAACGTTCTCCTTCCACGCAGTTATGATGATTGTGAAGTCCTAATCTCTAAAGCGGAGGGTATTCGTCGCGGTCCCTTAGGAGGCTCCTTCCCAAGCTTCACGGACAGAGGGAGAAGAAGCGACGCCTCTACGGCGGCGTGATCTACTCGGTTCTTCTTTTTGCGGTGTATATGTAGTAGGGCGACGTCGTGGAGTAAATAAGGATCATCAGAACTATTCGGAGATTCCAGAGAATGGTGGCGATTGGGGCGTGTTCTACCTATAAAACGGTCTCCTTTCACTTAGTTATGATGATGGTGAAGTCCTAATCTATAAAGCGGAGGGTATTCGCCGTCCTCCCTTAATAGGCTCCTTACGAAGCTTCACGGTCGGAGGGAGAAGATGTGACGCCTCTACGGCGGCGTGTTCTATTCGGTGCTTCTTTATGGGGTGTCAGTGTGTTAGTGCGACGTCGTGGAATAAATAAGGATCATCAGAACTATTCGGAGAATCCAGAGAATAGAGGCGATTGGGGCGTGTTCTGCCTATAAAACGGTCACCTTCCACGCAGTTATGATGATTGTGAAGTCCTAATCTCTAAAGCGGAGGTATACGCAGCGGTCCCTTAGGAGGCTCCTTCCGAAGCTTCACGGACCGAGGGAGAAGAAGCGACGACTCTACGGCGACGTTATCTACCCGGTGCTTCTTTATAGGGTGTATGTGTAGTAGTGCGACGTCGTGGAGTATATAAGGATCACCAGAACTATTCGGAGAATCCAGAGAATGGTGGCGATTGGGGCGTGTTCTGCCTATAAAACGGTCTCCTTCCACGCAGTTATGATGATTGTGAAGTCCTAATTTCTAAAGCGGAGGTATTCGCAGCGGTCCCTAAGGATGCTCCTTCCGAAGCTTCACGGACCGAGGGAGAAGAAGCGACGCCTCTACGGCGACGTTATCTACTCGGTGCTTCTCTATGGGGTGTCAGTGTAGTAGTGTGACATCGTGGAATATATAAGGATCATTAGAACTATTAGGAGAATCCAGAGAATGGAGACGATTCGGGTGTGTTCTGCCTATAAAACGTTCTCCTTCCACGCAGTTATGATGATTGTGAAGTCCTAATCTCTAAAGCGGAGGGTATTCGTCGCGGTCCCTTAGGAGGCTCCTTCCCAAGCTTCACGGACAGAGGGAGAAGAAGCGACGCCTCTATGGCGGCGTGATCTACTCGGTTCTTCTTTTTGCGGTGTATATGTAGTAGAGCGACGTCGTGGAGTAAATAAGGATCATCAGAACTATTCGGAGATTCCAGAGAATGGTGGCGATTGGGGCGTGTTCTGCCTATAAAACGGTCTCCTTCCATGCAGTTATGATGATTGTGAAGTCCTAATTTCTAAAGCGGAGGTATTCTCAGCGGTCCCTAAGGATGCTCCTTCCGAAGCTTCACGGACCGAGGGAGAAGAAGCGAGGCCTCTACGGCGACGTTATCTACCCGGTGCTTCTTTATGGGGTGTCAGTGTAGTAGTGCCACGTCGTGGAATATATAAGGATCATTAGAACTATCAGGAGAATCCACAGAAAGGAGACGATGTGGGTGTGTTCTGCCTAAAAAACGGTCTCCTTCTATGCAGTTATGATGATTGTGAAGTCCTAATCTCGAAAGCGAAGGGTATTCGCCGCTGTCCCTTAGGAGGCTCCTTCCGAAGCTTCACGGAACGAGGGAGAAAAAGCGACGCCTCTACGCCGACGTGATCTACTCGGTGCTTCTTTATGCGGTGTATGTGTAGTAGTGCGACCTCGTGGAGTATATAAGGATCACCAGAACTATTCGGTGAATCCAGAGAAGGTTGGCGGTTCGGGTGTGTTCTGCCTATAAAACGGTCTCCTTTCACTTAATTATGATGATGGTGAAGTCCCAATCTATAAAGCGGAGGGTATTCGCCGTTCTCCCTTAAAAGGCTCCTTACGAAGCTTCACGGACGGACGGAGAAGAAGCGACGCCTCTACGGCGGCGTGATTTACTCGGGGCTTCCTTATAGGGTGTCGGTGTTGTAGTGCGACGTCGTGGAGTAAATAAGGATCATCCGTACTATTCGTAGAATCCAGAGAAAGGTGGCGTATCGGGTGTGTTCTGCCTATAAAACGGTCTCCTTCCACGCAGTTATGATGATTGTGAAGTCCTAATCTCTAAAGCGGAGGGTATTCGTCGCGGTCCCTTAGGAGGCTCCTTCCGAAGCTTCACGGACAGAGGGAGAAGAAGCGACGCCTCTACGGCGGCGTGATCTACTCGGTTCTTCTTTTTGCGGTGTATATGTAGTAGGGCGGCGTCGTGGAGTAAATAAGGATCATCAGAACTATTCGGAGATTCCAGAGAAGGGTGGTGGTTCGGTTGTGTTCTGCCTATAAAACGGTCTCCTTCCACGCAGTTATGATGATTGTGAAGTCCTAATCTCTAAAGCGGAGAGTATTCGCCGCGGTCCCTTAGGAGGCTCCTTCCGAAGCTTATCGGACGGAGGGAGAAGAAGCGACGCCTCTACGGCTGCGTGTTCTACTCTGTGCTTCTTTATGGGTTGTCACTGTAACAGTGCGACGTCGTGGTATAAATAAGGATCATCAGAACTATTCGGAGAATCCAGAGAATGGTGGCGATTGGGGCGTGTTCTGCCTATAAAATGTCTCCCTTCCACGCAGTTGTGATGATTGTGAAGTCCTAATCTCTAAAGCGGAGTGTATTCTCCGCGGTCCCTTAGGAGGCTCCTTCCGAAGCTTCACGGACGGAGGGAGAAGAAGCGACGCCTCTACGGCTGCGTGTTCTACTCGGTGCTACTTTTTGGGGTGTCAGTGTAGTAGTGCGACGTCGTGGAGTAAATAAGGATCATCCGAACTATTCGGAGAATCCAGAGAATGGTGGCGATTGGGGCGTGTTCTGCCTATAAAATGTCTCCCTTCCACGCAGTTGTGATGATTGTGAAGTCCTAATCTCTAAAGCGGAGTGTATTCGCCGCAGTCCTTTAGGAGGCTGCTTCCGAAGCTTCACGGACAGAGGGAGAAGAAACGACGCCTCTACGGCGGTGTGATCTATTCTGTGCTTCTTTATGGCGTGTCTGTGTAGTAGTGCGACGTCGTGGAGTATATATGGATCACCAGAACTATTCGGAGAATCCAGAGAATGGTGGCGATTGGGGCGTGTTCTGCCTATAAAACGGTCTCCTTCCACGCAGTTATGATGATTGTGAAGTCCTAATTTCTAAAGCGGAGGTATTCGCAGCGGTCCCTAAGGATGCTCCTTCCGAAGCTTCACGGACCGAGGGAGAAGAAGCGACGCCTCTACGGCGACGTTATCTACTCGGTGCTTCTTTATGGGGTGTCAGTGTAGTAGTGCGACGTCGTGGAATATATAAGGATCATTAGAACTATTAGGAGAATCCAGATAAAGGAGACGATTCGGGTGTGTTCTGCCTAAAAAACGGTCTCCTTCTATGCAGTTATGATGATTGTGAAGTCCTAATCTCGAAAGCGGAGGGTATTCGCCGCTGTCCCTTAGGAGGCTCCTTCCGAAGCTTCACGGAACGAGGGAGAAATAGCGACGCCTCTACGCCGCCGTTATCTACTCGGTGCTTCTTTATGCGGTGTCGGTGTTGTAGTGCGACGTCGTGGAGTAAATAAGGATCATCCGTACTATTCGTAGAATCCAGAGAAAGGTGGCGTATCGGGTGTGTTCTGCCTATAAAACTTTCTCCTTCCACGCAGTTATGATGATTGTGAAGTCCTAATCTCTAAAGCGGAGGGTATTCGTCGCGGTCCCTTAGGAGGCTCCTTCCGGAGCTTCACGGACGGAGGGAGAAGAAGCGACGCCTCTACGGCGGCGTGATCTACTCGGTTCTTCTTTTTGCGGTGTATATGTAGTAGGGCGACGTCGTGGAGTAAATAAGGATCATCAGAACTATTCGGAGATTCCAGAGAAGGGTGGCGGTTCGGGTGTGTTCTGCCTATAAAACGGTCTCCTTCCACGCAATTATGATGATGGTGAAGTCCTAATCTATCACGCGGAGGGTATTCGCCACGGTCCCTTAGGAAGCTCCTTCCGATGATTCACTGACCGAGGGAGAAGATGCGACGCCTCTACGGCGGCGTGATCTACTCGGTGCTTCTCTATGGGGTGTCGGTGTAGTAGTGCGACGTCGTGGAGTATAAAAGGATCACCAGAACTATTCAGAGAATCCAGACAAAGGTGGCGATTTGGGTGTGTTCTACCTATAAAACGGTCTCCTTTCACTTAGTTATGATGATGGTGAAGTCCTAATCTATAAAGCGGAGGGTATTCGCCGTCCTCCCTTAATAGGCTCCTTACGAAGCTTCACGGTCGGAGGGAGAAGATGCGACGCCTCTACGGCGACGTTATCTACCCGGTGCTTCTTTATGGGGTGTATGTGTAGTAGTGCGACCTCGTGGAGTATATAAGGATCACCAGAACTATTCGGAGAATCCAGAGAATGGTGGCGATTGGTACGTGTTCTGCCTATAAAACGGTCTCCTTCCACGCAGTTAGGATGATTGTGAAGTCCTAATTTCTAAAGCGGAGGTATTCGCAGCGGTCCCTAAGGAGGCTCCTTCCGAAGCTTCACGGACCGAGGGAGAAGAAGCGACGCCTCTACGGCGACGTTATCTACCCGGTGCTTCTTTATGGGGTGTCAGTGTAGTAGTGCGACGTCGTGGAATATATAAGGATCATTAGAACTATTACGAGAATCCAGAGAAAGGAGACGATTCGGGTGTGTTCTGCCTAAAAAAGGGTCTCCTTCTATGCAGTTATGATGATTGTGAAGTCCTAATCTCGAAAGCGGAGGGTATTCGCCGCTGTCCCTTAGGAGGCTCCTTCCAAAGCTTCACGGAACGAGGGAGAAGAAGCGACGCCTCTACGGCGACGTTATCTACCCGGTGCTTCTTTATGGGGTGTCAGTGTAGTAGTGCGACGTCGTGGAATATATAAGGATCATTAGAACTATTACGAGAATCCAGAGAAAGGAGACGATTCGGGTGTGTTCTGCCTAAAAAAGGGTCTCCTTCTATGCAGTTATGATGATTGTGAAGTCCTAATCTCGAAAGCGGAGGGTATTCGCCGCTGTCCCTTAGGAGGCTCCTTCCAAAGCTTCACGGAACGAGGGAGAAGAAGCGACGCCTCTACGGCGACGTTATCTACCCTGTGCTTCTTTATGGGGTGTCAGTGTAGTAGTGCGACGTCGTGGAGTAAATAATGATCATCCGTACTATTCGTAGAATCCAGAGAAAGGTGGCGTATCGGGTGTGTTCTGCCTATAAAACGTTCTCCTTCCACGCAGTTATGATGATTGTGAAGTCCTAATCTCTAAAGCGGAGGGTATTCGTCGCGGTCCCTTAGGAGGCTCCTTCCGGAGCTTCACGGACGGAGGGAGAAGAAGCGATGCCTCTACGGCGGCGTGATCTACTCGGTTCTTCTTTTTGCGGTGTATATGTAGTAGGGCGACGTCGTGGAGTAAATAAGGATCATCAGAACTATTCGGAGATTCCAGAGAAGGGTGGTGGTTCGGGTGTGTTCTGCCTATAAAACGGTCTCCTTCCACGCAGTTATGATGATTGTGAAGTCCTAATCTCTAAAGCGGAGGGTATTCGTCGCAGTCCCTTAGGAGGCTCCTTCCGAAGCTTCACGGACGGAGGGAGAAGAAGCGACGCCTCTACGGCTGCGTGTTCTACTCTGTGCTTCTTTATGGGTTGTCAGTGTAGCAGTGCGACGTCGTGGTATAAATAAGGATCATCAGAACTATTCGGAGAATCCAGAGAATGGTGGCGATTGGCGCGTGTTCTGCCTATAAAATGTCTCCTTCCACGCAGTTGTGATGATTGTGAAGTCCTAATCTCTAAAGCGGAGTGTATTCTCCGCGGTCCCTTAGGAGGCTCCTTCCGAAGCTTCACGGACGGATTGAGAAAAAGCGACGCCTCTACGGCTGCGTGTTCTACTCGGTGCTACTTTTTGGGGTGTCAGTGTAGTAGTGCGACGTCGTGGAGTAAATAAGGATCATCCGAACTATTCGGAGAATCCAGAGAAAGGTGGCGATTCAGGTGTGTTCTGCGTATAAAACGGTCTCCTTCCACGCAGTTATGATGATTGTGAAGTCCTAATCTCTAAAGCGGAGGGTATTCGCCGCGGTCCCTTAAAAGGCTCCTTCCGAAGCTTCACAGACCGAGGGAGAAGAAGCGACGTCTCTACGGCTGCGTGTTCTATTCGGTGTTTCTTTATGGGGTGTCAGTGTGTTAGTGCGACGTCGTGGAATAAATAAGGATCATCAGAACTATTCGGAGAATCCAGAGAATGGTGGCGATTGGGGCGTGTTCCGCCTATAAAACAGTCTCCTTCCACGCAGTTATGATGATTGTGAAGTCCTAATCTCTAAAGCGGAGGGTATACGCCGCAGTCCCTTAGGAGGCTCCTTCCGAAGCTTCGCGGACGGAGGGAGAAGAAGCGACGCCTCTACGGCTACGTGATTTACTCGGGGCTTCGTTATAGGGTGTCGGTGTTGTAGTGCGACGTCGTGGAGTAAATAAGGATCATCCGAACTATTCGTAGAATCCAGAGAAAGGTGGCGTATCGGGTGTGTTCTGCCTATAAAACGGTCTCCTTCCACGCAGTTATGATGATTGTGAAGTCCTCATCTCTAAACCTGAGGGTATACGCTGCGGTCCCTTAGGAGGCTCCTTCCGAAGCTTCACAGACCGAGGGAGAAGAAGCGACGTCTCTACGGCTGCGTGTTCTATTCGGTGCTTCTTTATGGGGTGTCAGTGTGTTAGTGCGACGTCGTGGAATAAATAAGGATCATCAGAACTATTCGGAGAATCCAGAGAATAGTGGCGATTGGGGCGTGTTCTGCCTATAAAACGGTCTCCTTCCACGCAGTTATGATGATTGTGAAGTCCTAATCTCTAAAGCGGAGGTATTCGCAGCGGTCCCTTAGGAGGCTCCATCCGAAGCTTCACGGACCGAGGGAGAAGAAGCGACGCCTCTACGGCGACGTTATCTACCCGGTGCTTCTTTATGGGGTGTATGTGTAGTAGTGCGACCTCGTGGATTATATAAGGATTACCAGAACTATTCGGAGAATCCAGAGAAAGGTGGCGATTCAGGTGTGTTCTGCGTATAAAACGGTCTCCTTCCACGTTGTTATAATGGTTGTGAATTTCTAATCTCTAAAGCGGAGGGTATTCGCCGCGGTCCTTTAGGAGGCTGCTTCCGAAGCTTCACGGACAGCGGGAGAAGAAACGACGCTTCTACGGCTGCGTGATCTATTCTGTGCTTCTTTTTGGCGTGTCTGTATAGTAGTGCGACGTCGTGGAGTATATAAGGATCACCAGAACTATTCGGAGAATCCAGAGAATGGTGGCGATTGGGACGTGTTCTGCCTATAAAACGGTCTCCTTCCACGCAGTTAGGATTATTGTGAAGTCCTAATTTCTAAAGCGGAGGTATTCGCAGCGGTCCCTAAGGAGGCTCCTTCCGAAGCTTCACGGACCGAGGGAGAAGAAGCGACGCCTCTACGGCGACGTTATCTACCCGGTGCTTCTTTATGGGGTGTCAGTGTAGTAGTGCGACGTCGTGGAATATATAAGGATCATTAGAACTATTACGAGAATCCAGAGAAAGGAGACGATTCGGGTGTGTTCTGCTTAAAAAAGGGTCTCCTTCTATGCAGTTATGATGATTGTGAAGTCCTAATCTCGAAAGCGGAGGGTATTCGCCGCTGTCCCTTAGGAGGCTCCTTCCAAAGCTTCACGGAACGAGGGAGAAGAAGCGACGCCTCTACGGCGACGTTATCTACCCGGTGCTTCTTTATGGGGTGTCAGTGTAGTAGTGCGACGTCGTGGAATATATAAGGATCATTAGAACTATTACGAGAATCCAGAGAAAGGAGACGATTCGGGTGTGTTCTGCCTAAAAAAGGGTCTCCTTCTATGCAGTTATGATGATTGTGAAGTCCTAATCTCGAAAGCGGAGGGTATTCGCCGCTGTCCCTTAGGAGGCTCCTTCCAAATCTTCACGGAACGAGGGAGAAAAAGCGACGCCTCTACGCCGACGTGATCTACTCGGTGCTTCTTTATGCGGTGTATGTGTAGTAGTGCGACCTCGTGCAGTATATGAGGATCACCAGAACTATTCGGAGAATCCAGAGAAGTTTGGCGGTTCGGGTGTGTTCTGCCTATAAAACGGTCTCCTTTCACTTAGTTATGATGATGGTGAAGTCCTAATCTATAAAGCGGAGGGTATTCGCCGCTGTCCCTTAGGAGGCTCCTTCCGAAGCTTCACGGAACGAGGGAGAAAAAGCGACGCCTCTACGCCGACGTGATCTACTCGGTGCTTCTTTATGCGGTGTATGTGTAGTAGTGCGACCTCGTGCAGTATATAAGGATCACCAGAACTATTCGGAGAATCCAGAGAAGTTTGGCGGTTCGGGTGTGTTCTGCCTATAAAACGGTCTCCTTTCACTTAGTTATTATGATGGTGAAGTCCTAATCTATAAAGCGGAGGGTATTCGCCGTTCTACCTTAAGAGGCTCCTTACGAAACTTCACGGTCGGAGGGAGTAGGAGCGACGCCTCTACGGCTGCGTGTTCTACTCGGTGCTTCTTTATGGGTTGTCAGTGTAGTAGTGCGACGTCGTGGTATAAATAAGGATCATCAGAACTATTCGGAGATTCCAGAGAAGGGTGGCGGTTCGGGTGTGTTCTGCCTATAAAACGGTCTCCTTCCACGCAGTTATGATGATGGTGAATTTCTAATCTCTAAAACGGAGGGTATTCGCCGCCGTCCGTTAGGAGGCTCCTTCCGAAGCTTCGCGGACAGAGGGAGAAGAAGCGACGCCTCTACGGCGGCGTGATCTTCTCGGTGCTTCTTTATGCGGTGTCTATGTAGTAGGGCGACGTCGTGGAGTAAATAAGGATCATCAGAACTATTCGGAGAATCCGGAGAATGGTGGCGGTTCAGGTGTGTTCTGCCTATAAAACGGTCTCCTTCCACGCAGTTATAATGGTTGTGAATTTCTAATCTCTAAAACGGAGGGTATTCGCCGCCGTCCGTTAGGAGGCTCCTTCCGAAGCTTCGCGGACAGAGGGAGAAGAAGCGACGCCTCTACGGCGGCGTGATCTATTCTGTGCTTCTTTATGGGGTGTCGGTGTAGTAGTGAGACGTCGTGGAGTAAATAAGAATCATCAGAACTATTCGGAGAATCCAGAGAATGGTGCCGATTGGGGCGTGTTCTGCCTATAAAACGGTCACCTTCCACGCGGCTATGATGATTGTGAAGTCCTAATCTCTAAAGCGGAGGGTATACGCCGCGGTCCCTTAGGAGCCTCCTTTCGAAGCTTCACGGACCGAGGGAGAAGAAGCGACGCCTGTACGGCGGAGTGATCTACTCGCTGCTTCTTTATGGGGTGTCAGTGTAGTAGTGCGACGTCGTGGAATGAATAAGGATCATCAGAACTATTCGGAGAATCCAGAGAATGGTGGCCATTGGGGCGTGTTCTGCCTATAAGACGGTCACCTTCCACGCGGCTATGATGATTGCAGATATTATTTCTTTAGTTCATCTGGTACCCCAGCTGGCGGAGATGTTTGCGGCAGTTGGGGACGCGGAGGTACCTGTTCCCCGTGGACTAAGGCTGTTCTCTATCAGAACGACCTTTCACGCTTCACTGCTGATGACCAGCCATGCCTGTTTTTCGGCGTACTAATACAATATAAGAAAGATTCCCTCGCCACGTTGCTTTCACTGTGGGGGAGTGAGGATACGGGGGAACACAACCTGGTAGATTGGCTGGCATGGACGGATGCTAGGAATGAGTTGATCGGTGCGGAGTGTGGAGTGCAGCTAACTCTTCCCATGAAAGTCAAGGTCTCTCTCTGGTGGCCTCCCTCGGGGGGATCGGCGGCCTTCCAGACCTTCGCAGGGCGTGTCATGCGAGAAAAGTAGGATGCTGAGAGGCGCAGGGAACGTACGCAAGAAGGAGGACGTAGGAGTGTGCGTGCAAGTGTGTATGTGGACAGAAGGAAGGATAATAGGCCGCATAGGAGAGTAGCTCCAGTGCGGCTTCCTCGGGTAAGTCTCCGAACGGCTCAGGCTGCGCCTGGCTCATGCTTCCCATTAGGTGTGAGTGTATACAGAATGTGTATACGGATGTGAATGGGCCTGGTCAGCGCACCATGAGATAGTGATCAGGCCAATACGTATGTCTAGGTATGTATATGTATGTATATATGTATATATGTATATATGTAGGGAGTACTTGCATCTCCGGGGACTCGTGGGCCCCTGTCGAATGCGTCATAATTTTAAATATTTGTGGTATGAATGTAGATGAATGAATGAGAGCAAGGCGAATGCCGGCCTGGCTCACTGAGGAGGGATATTGGGTGATTATGTACTACGTCTATGCGCGATACCGCCCACTCCCTCTTTCCTCAGCAAGTTAGTATTAAGCATCGGGAGGTTTTTTAGTCGGTAGGCGATCCGAACCTGAGAGTATGTTCAGGCGGGTTGAATCTGACACTGCCCTGAGTACTGGGCTCAGGACGCCTATGAAGGTTTTTCCTTCTGACGAAACAAATAAAAAGGTTGCGTCAGGGTTGCGAAAATAAAAAATGGCCAATAATGTTATTCTCTTGCTTGCTAGCGTAAACATTAAGAATCGTGACTTTATCGCGCAACGTAATGATATGAACTGAACTATAATTTTAAGAAATTCTTTCTCGGCTGCCTTAAGAAAGCAGCATAAAATGTTCTTTTCTAAACTCAAGATATTTAATAAATGATAGGCTATGGATCCAGGGTTACTCCCAAAATTACGTTGAGAATTATGTTCAGAATTATGCCATAGTTTACATCCAAATTCCAAATAATCAGGTGAATATTTCAACAAAAAAATCTCGATTTTCATAATTACGGCAAAGATAAATGTAAATGTGCACACATCGAAAAATTTATCGAAACGAACTTCGAATCATGAAAGTCAATGATAAAAAGTGTATTAATTTGCAACGAATTGTGGTCCTATGTAAATAGAGTAACTGTAAGAACCAAGCAAAATCAAACCGAATGGATGATAAAGAGTGAAAAATATTGACTTTAATCACGTTGAGTGTAAAAGCAATCAGTTGAATCACATAAAAAGAGTCCAGTCATCGAAAGAAGTATGAGAAACGTTAGGACAAATGTATGAGTCGAAAGGTCCAGTAAGAAAAGCTAGTTTACATAAGAAATTGTATCGCATGAAAAAGGAATTTTCGCAAATTATGTTATCATATATTAGTTCGTTGTGTAATATCGCTAAAAAAATTAGAAGAAGTGGGAATAAAAATACCGACTGAATTACTATCAATTATGATTCTAAGCTTTTTATATTACGAATACGAAAGCTTTTGCATCGCAATACAAAAGAATCTAAAGATGTAATATCATGAATTGAATTATTAAAAGCAAAATTAATAAAGGAAGAAGAAAGATAATTAGAACGTGATAGTAAGCATTTCGTCCATGACGATGAAAACGACGCTTTAGTGACCAAAAACAAATTTAAATCAAATAGAAATACACAATCGAACCAACGCGAATACAAAAGGAAGATTGAAGTTTGCGGGGAAATACAACCAGGACATAAATCTTCGGATTGCAGAAGTGTAAAAAAGCAGACACTGAGGACGTATACGGAGAATGCAATTTCTGCAACGGTCTTAATAGCAGAATCATACTAAATGAATAGTATTTAGATAGAAGCGCTATGTGACACAAATGCAGTAACCCAAAGAAATTTTCAGAGTTAGACGACACAGAAATTTGTTAAATCCACATAGCTACGAAAAAACGTACAAAATCAACTGGTGCAAGAACTATGAAATTAAATGTCAAATTAAAAGTCGGAAATGTAAACCAAATTAAATTGCAGAATACTATATTAGTACTAGGAATCCGAAATAATTTATTGTCAGTGCCATGTATGACAGATAATGAATAGATATATAGTAATGAGTTGTTCGGAAAGTAATTTCGTTTTTTTTTGTGAAAATGAAAGGCAATTTTCGTATAATGAACGAATATGTTATTAAATTATATATTGGCCATTCTGGTCCAATACCTTTTGCCATCCCTCTGGTAGTAGCATGATTCCACGCTCATAAAATTTTTGTCATTGCCGGCAAAAAACTGATCGAGGTTGTTTTTGACTTCCTCATTTGAAGTGAAGGTTTCACCGTCTAAAAAATTTTGCAGTGACCGAAACAAATAATAATCCGAAGGTGCCAGATCTGGAGAATATGGTGGGTGTGGCATTGTATCCCATTCAAGCTGTAAAAGCTTTTGGCGAGTGACCAAACTTGTATGACGTCTCGCATTATCTTGGAGGAACACTACACCATTTCTGTTGATTAATTCTGTTCTTTTCTGTTGAAGTGCATCATTCAGTATGTCCAGCTGATGACAGTAGACTTCCGAATTAATTATTGTGTTATTCGGTAAAATCTCAAAAAAACGATTCCTTTACAATTTCCACCAAACTGACAGCATCACCTTTTTCTAATGATATGGCTTTGGAAATGCTTTGAGCCGGTTCACCTTTTTTGATACATAATCTCTTGCGTTTGACATTGTTATATACAACTCATTTTTCGTCCCTTGCAATGATGCGCTTCAAAAATGGATCATTTTCGTGACGTTTGAGAAACGAATCATAGACGTCAACGCGACGATATAAATTTCTCTCCGTGAGGATATAGGGAATCCATCGAGTTTAGAGGTTAAATCCAGGCCTTTCAAGTGGTCATAAACAGTTGAATTTGATAAATTTAACATCTCACCGATCTCACGTGTTGTTATTCGTTGGTTTGTTTCAACTAATGCCTTTATTGTGTCTTTAACAGCTTCAACCGGCTTTCCACATAAAATGTGGTGCATTTTCGACATCAAAATTGCCGAAACGAAATTTTGCAAACCAGTTCTGGCACTGGCATACTGTCAACACATTTTCTCCATACACATCGGTTAATTTCTTTCTGGCTTGAACAGCATTTTTACCTTTTCTATAGTAACAAAGTAAAATATGACGAAAATGCTGCTTATTGCTCTCCATATTTAAAAGGGCACCAACCAAAAACTACTCCGTAGAATCAATTGGACTTTTTCACACACAAGCCTTGGTATATCAGCTTTCAAAACATATAATGATTATGCGACCTAAGTGTGAATTTGAGTGCAAAAAAATACAATTAAATCTTCTGTCGGGAAAAAACGAAATTACTTTCTGAACAACCCAATAACATTGACAGTGAATTTCGGAGAAATTAAGCGTAGAGATGGAATTGTTGCAATTAAAATGAAGGGAAAAAGCCAATTGTACGCGGCAAATGAAGTCCAAACGGCCAAATAATAAAGTAACAGATAATTCGACAAATGAAAATATGAAGCAATTGAGATGACATGAGAGATATGGACACTTTAATTTTTGTGACTTGAATAAATTGATACAAGAAGTGGTGATGAATATGGATATGAAACCATTTCGTGTTCAATTTACAAGTTAAGTATGTGATAAACGGAAAATTCATCAATAACCATATAAGGATTCTGACCATTGTAATACAACTGGATTTAGTGCATTATGATATATGCGGTCCATTTAATGTCAGATCTATTAGTGGTGCAAAATATTTTGCGACGTTCATTGAAAATTACATCAGATAAACGCAAGCCGTTATGCTTAAGAAATGTTCAGATATTTTTATTGAATTTAAAAATTATAAGAAACAAGTCGAGAAGGAAATTGGCTGTTTTATTAAAAGGATCCGAACGGATAATGTATCGAAGAGTACGTTTTAAACTTTGAATATTTTGGCGGACAGTCCCGTTTTCTTCGAAACCTTACATCCGTTTCGAACGAAACTAGTTTCTTCTGTAACTCACTCCGCTGAAACGATTGGTAATTTTTTCAGAACTGTGACACAAGTTCTGTTAAAGTTTTTTCGATTTTTAATTGCTGAATTAGAAATCGCACATATTTCCAAAATGACTCCAACTTTCCAGTTGTAATTCAAATAATATCTTCATAAGAATGTTATATTCTGTTACTATCGATAAATCTCATTTATAGAATCCGGTTTCGGGAATGTAGGATAAGATTTCAATTTTTCATATTTTGATGTACAGCCGCGTACGCGAAAATCGTCGTAAAGCGAAACAAATGGGTTCGAAAAATATCGAATCAGGTTCAATCGCCATAGAATTAAACCTTTGAGTGTTGAATACTCGTGGCCTATGCAGTCCGTACAGACGGCGCGTGGCTGGCGCTCACGATAGACGGGGACTGAATACTTTTTCGCGCAGTATGGATATTATCGACACTGTATGACACATTATAATATAGTATACATTCCAATTACTATTCCGTTGTCTGTTCCACATTGAATGAAAATATTTTTATTTTCGATATATACTGTTTACTCACCTGCTAGAATTTGAAATCCCAATAATTTGATAATTATAATGTATTTGGATATTAAAAATCAGAAAATTAAACAAATTATAAAAAGGATTATATAATCATGGAAAGCCTTCAAATATATATATTTTCAGAAATTAACATTTAATACATTGATATTTCAAGAAAAAACAATGGGAAAATTAATAATTTATTTGCATATGATAAATCTCAAAACATAATCCGACGTCGCATTTTTTACATTCATATGGTGTATCCTTCCTTTTTTGCTGTCTTCTACAGACAACACATTTTCTTCTTTTCGATTTTCTCTCTACATTTAAAATTTTTGAAGGGAAATGTCTCTCCGTCAAACGAAATGGTAAGTTTTCTACGCTTCTTTTGCCACCGCCCGCTTTTTTTCTATTTTGAAGGTATTTTTACAGAATTTGTTTGATTAGTGACAGATGAAAATCGTTATATTGTAATTTTTTACCAGTTATACATTGATACAGGACGTATACGAGTTATATAATGAGATGTCTACTAAGTGGAAATTGTCGAACATATACATTTGACCATAGTACACTGATCATTTTTGCCAGGCGTGTATTTGCGTCCATAGCCTATATCGATACGCATGTATCTAAATTTAATGACCGCAAAGAGTTAATGATCTAATTTAGACGATTAAATAATACCATAAAGCGTCAATAACAGCACAATTTTTGGTAATAACGCAGTCAGTAACTATGATATGAAAACGAAAATAAGACTATAAGAATAAGTAGCATAACGAATAGCCATATCTGTACGAAAGGTTCGCTCAATATAAATCTTTTCGGGAAACCAGTCCGCTTTCATTTAGTTGAATCGATTTTTCCCATAGAGCAGGACGGAATTCTGAAGTGAATTCCTGAAAGGAGTCGGTGCATACGTGAATTACGCCAAAGAACGAATCCTCCAGTCAGGAAATATTGTTCATTCATAGGGAACTAATTCATATCGCCGCTTGGAACAGTATTTTATTTCGGTGTCACGTAGAGAATAAAGAAGTTAGGAAAGGATATATTCCCAGATTGGAATCATTGCAAGAAATATATACTGGAGACTCGTTAATTAAAAATGAGCAGAGATGAGTCTATTTTACGACTACCTACGAGGATCATGAGATTGTCATGCCAACGCTGATATTACTAGAATATACAATGTATGAAAACCAATTATTAATTACAATGTATCAAAATTCGGATGCTAAAATATTGCAGCTAGCTTCAAGATCATTTCGATAATAATCACTGGAATAATCAATGTAAGTCTCAGAAGAATGGAATTAATAAAAGTGATAGGGCAGGTTAGGTAGAATCATTACTGTGTTTGGAACATTTAAACGCGGAGGAAAGGAAAAAATGTGTTGAAGCTTTTGGCAGCCAGCTCAGACTGCTCTCATCTAGCAGGAGAATGTTTAACACTAGGTATACGGGACCCGTCAATTTGACGGATTTCAAACTCTGAAATGAAATAGCCAAAAAACCATAGCATTAATTTTAACCATTTTACATCGTAAATGAATTATTTCATCCAAAGAATTTATACACACAATTATTTTTTTCCTAAGCTTTCTAAATTTTGAAATTTGTATGTAGTATACCTATCTCTACGAAACCCGTCAAATTGACGGGTTAGTTGATAAAAGAGAAAAGCCGATTGTATGGTCTGAGTTATAGTCTTTATCTTCATCTTTGTCTTTTTGTGTGAAATCGATTATCTTATCGGCGTAGAAACCTTAAAACAAGAAGCGATGTTCGGTATAATTGTTGCAGTGACCGAGTAAGAATATTTTTCAAAGACAGTATGTACAATTTTCATTTATTGTAGACAGTCTTCGTTTATTGTATTTACAATAGGGTAATTGAATTTGGGCACAGTATTTTTTTATTTTGACCAATCCCCCTTCTTTTCTATCATGAGTAACTCCAGGAGATATAATAAAATATTAAACAGATGATAATATCAACGAAGATTATTCTGAGGGTACTTCTAAAGAAGATCAGTATTAATTAGACCAAAGCGAAGATGAGAGTGAAAGTTCTAAATATATTGAATTTGGAGAGATAGGAGGATCTTCGGTTAGTGAAGAGGAAAACTTCTTGAAAATGTGTCGTAACAAGAAAAGGATGCGTATTCTTTCTAGTTTTGACTCCGAAGATGAGAAGATGAGCATTTGAAGCACATCTCAAAATGTAATGAGTGAAATTGAAATTGTAGTTAACGGGACACAGTGGATAAAACTGAAAGCAGGCGGATCTGAGTGTAGGACGCCCGTTCGTATGATAATCAAGGATATCGCAGGGCCTATTGGCTACGCCAAGAAAAATATTATGTTGGGTTTTGTAACAAGTGGTTTTGAATTAATAATTGACAGACACATAGTGGAATACATAAAAGATTGCACTGAAACGGAGGCACATCGAGTTTTGAAAAAACACTGGACAATCACAGTTGCTGAGTTACGTAGTTTTTTAGAAATTCTATATGCCCGGGGCGCATATGAAGTGAGATCATTGAAAGCTTTTTATTTATAGTCGAAAAAATAGGGACCCGCTTTCTTTGCAAACACAATAAGCAGAGATAAATTTACGGAAATTCTGAGATTCATACGTTTTGACAAAAAGAAAAACCAACAATCCGAAAAATTACAAATAGATAAAGTTGCGCTGATATCCGAAATATGGAACAAATATATAAGTAATAGTCAGGCTTGTTGTAAACTATATGAAAACATATCGATAGATGAACAATTATTTCCAATGAAAGCCCGATGCAAGTTTACGCAATATATGCCAAATAAACCTCATAAATTTGGCATTAAGTTTTGGTTAGCAGTTGACGTCCAAATAGCATTTTTCCTTACATGGGGAAAGATGACACTCGATGCTCAAAATCGTTGGGCGAGTTTGTAACATTAAAATTAGCCGAACCATATCTAAAACAAAGTAGAAATATAACAAATGACAATTTCCTATTTCGAAAGGAAATGATTCAGATACTAATTCTAAGATATCAGATTATAATTCGAGATTACGTGCTTCACATCGTGGAGTCTACATCTGCTACGAACAGTATTGAATTCCTTGACATACCTTCTGTTGCACCTAGGTCACCGATCATCACAATAAATAATAATTAATGTTTAATAAATTAATATCATTAAATATACGGCTTCAATGAATGTAATATTTATTATCGCGCATCCACCTCACAAGTCTTACGGGATCCTTTAAAAGAACGCACATTCTCCCATTAATTTGCGGGAATGCGGCCAGCGTTATTTTGCTGACGGTCTTCAACGGCATCCTAGCTTAGTGCCACCACCCATATTCATTGCGACCAGTGAATCTATAACTCTGACAAGGAAGAGACAAGAGAAATTCTTCGTGCAAATTGACTATCATCGCTAGTTCAGTGCAAAACGCATATCTGGAAACGCTCTCATAGTTGCACCTTCACGATGTAACATAATTTTGGTCCTTCGAGACAGATTCTGATGACACTGTGAGCAATCCAAAGAGAAGCTAAATCATCACATAAGAGAACGAAGCAGTGCCATCATGAGGTCGTATATACCTTATAACGAAACACCAGACGAACAATAAGCCATTGCAACAAAGAGATTTGTAGTTTCCGAAATCATCAACCCTATTTTTTGTCGTCTGCAATCCTACAATGGTAGCCCTACATCTTCTAAATAAGGTTGTTTATTTTTGAGCTTATTACTCCTTTCTCATCCTCTTCCACAATGGAATTGGAAGAGGCATTAAACTTATCAGTGCTCAACCGCCAACCGTCAACGTTCATAGGTATGGTAAAAATAACGAATAAGCATCGGTCTTTTAATATCTACTGCTTGCAGTATTATGGACTATTGTTAATATTTAATTTGGCCCATACAAGTAGTGGGACAAATCGTTCATTCACCTGGTGTTGTGCTTACACGAGTGGTACAATCATAACCATGTTTTATTGTTTTTTCTTATAGAAACATTAAATAAATTGATCAATAATCTAATTGATTTGGAAGTTATCTTATAGAGAACCTTCTACTGAGGAGTTTACACCCCAACTAGCCACACGTTCGTCCAGCTGGATTAATGAGAGTTTAAAGGAAGAGATTAAGAGTGATGATAAAATATTCATACTCAAGCAGTTGTCAATTAGAAGGAGATTCTTAAAGATCGCAGCTATTAAACAAGTAGCTCTCAAAAAAGACAAGTATGTTAGCGATATCCAAAAGACTATTGGTTCGGTAATGCTCACTCTAAGTATGGAAATTTCATTAATGTTAGATGAGAAAAATCGGGCGGTTGATAGAAATTACTGCCGAAATATTTCTGCGATACTGGTCAGCTTATAGCAGAGGTTCATTACTGGGAGACGGCAACTAGGGGTTCATTATTGGGAGACGGCAAAAAGAGGTACTGGAGTACTGTTAGATCACTAAATTTCTCTTTGTAGAAAGCCTATCAGACAAAATTAAATCGATTGAGTGAGTCGCGTCAGAAATTAATCTGAAACCGACTCCAAGGAAATTGCTGTTAAAACCTTCGGATCAGTTAAATTGGAAAGCCTCACCTTCCAAGGTATCGAGGATAGATACCTTCCAAGAGGAAGTCAATCGGGATCAAACCCGGAAGTCAACAGTGCACCAAGAAAAGCTTACTGTTTCCCTTAACGCCAATCCAAATCGGCCCGTCCGAGAACAGATCACTGACACAAGCAGGAAACAGGAGGACTTAGATTTTTTATTAATGAGTAGAGAAATATCACTCATAATAGTTTTATTTTAAATTGTATAAAAGGTTATAAGATGAATTTTAAGTGGTCTGTTTTTCATTTAACTGAGTCAATGAATTAGGCTCAACAGTTGAGGAACTGGGGAAGGAGGCTACAGATAGATTGTTGAAATATGGGGCTATTCAAACCTGCCATGACCAAGAAGCCCAATTTATTTTCTTTTATTTTTTAGTAGACAAATCAAATAGTAAATATAAAGAGATTCATACTAAATTAAAAAATTTTTAATTGTTTCATTAATACGGTGCACATTGAGGATATTAAATTAGTATCCAAATTAATCGACTTGAGATCGACATGGATAATTTAGATCTAGAAGACGCGCCTTTTTTAATTTCTATCCATAAGGGAAGTAGGAAATTTTCGAGATTCCGGTTTCAATCACAGCTTTTTGAGTTTTGTTGTCTACCATTTGACGAGCCGTCCGAAGTTGCAACAAAGTAATTTGCAACCTCCGGATTCATCAACCTGATAGTTCTACATCTCTCAAGTAACGTCGTTTATTTTTAAACTATTACTCCTTTCTTATCCTCTTCCACAATGGAAGCCCCTGACGAGCAAAACTTAACTGATCTCAAGGTTAAGCGGCGAACCTTCAAAGGTCAATTAAAAACGGGATTGGAAACTATCTTGCAGATAAAGCTCTAGATAAATTAAAAAAGAAAATTCAGTACATGAAGGAAATCTTCGCTGGCTATACTGATGCTCAATTGCAATTACTAAGCTCCTTCATCAATGCGGAATCATATTTAGAATAAAAATTGGATATTGACGACCATTACTTAGGTATAATAATTATCGCGGAAGAATTAGTAAACAAAGCGGAACCGCAAACGGTGGCACTTGTTCAATCCGAAATGGAATTTGCAACGCGATTATCATCTGCTTATTTAAAGAGTAATTGAACTATAAATTTACCACAAATATACTTTCAGCGGTCAACATGAAGAGTGGCTTGCTTTTGCAAATAAATCCCAATTTGTCATAAACGATAATCGAATTCTAGAGGATTGTAATCGATTACAATAAAAAAATCATTTTATCACCCAAATAACTGGACACTTTTTTTTCGTTTTTTTCGAAAGTGTGTTTTTTAACATAATTGTAACTAGATCTCGGAAAGTACCGCACTGATTGACTTGAAATTTGGACGCAATATTCTCAGGTACATTATCTGCAAAGTAGAGTACGATTTTCGAAATATGTTAAGTATTTTTAATATTTGTTTTTTTTGTAATTAAATTTTTGTGCAAATATAGTGTTTCTTTTACTCAGCGCCATTTTCCCAAGAAAAAAATCGTTCGTAACATTAGAGCCATAATATTCACAAATGAGAAAACCACTTTTTTTCAAATGCGCTATTACAAAAATGTACTTTCAGTCAACGATTCGCGTTTTAACGGAGGACATCCACTGTATCAACTACAGCGCCACCATTTTTAAATATTTCTTAATGATTTTTGTATTGTCTAAGCTATAAACTATCATGTGGCCTAAAATAAAAAATGTTCATTTGATACTTTTACATTTAAAATTTTTTTTAAATAATCTTATTTTTCAGGTATTCAGGATAATCAGACGCTTTAACCCTTTGCGCTCCAATACTCTCCAAAGAGACTGCCAAAGTTTGCATTGTTCTTGGAGTCTGCAGAATGCTTTTCAGGCACACCAACAATATGAAGGCACTGAAGATTAAACTATTGTAGTTTACAGGTTATATATGATGTCATTAATTTCACAATTTATTCGTGTGTTGGACCAGTAAAGAAAAAATACTACTTAATATGACGAAAAATGTGATAGAAGAATCGTCGTCTCAAGACAGCAGTGATGATAAATTTATTAAGGACGAATATGAAAGTAATTGTTTCGTGCGAACAAGCTATGATTGTGATAATAATGACATTATTTCAGTAGTGAAGAAAAAAACAAAAATATTGCAATAAACTGCCTTGTCTGTTTAACCAAAAAGACTAGAAGACAAACCGTTTATTTATGTGAAACTTGCGATCGTCAACTAGACCTACATCCTGCTAATTACTTTAAATGGTACATAGCCTTAAATATTACAAATATTTTATTAATCAAATTTTCATTTACGAAATGTTCACATTATGATAATAAAATAACGTTAAAATATCTTCCTTCTAAATTTTATGTAGAAATATAAAGCCAGCTATAGTGTTACGTCCGATGCCACTCTTACATCTAACGAAAAGACGCATATAAATTTTTTCTTCGTGCCCACCATATAGGGAGTCATTTTCATAATACTTATGTATTCAATTAAAGATATTGTTACTCATAAGACACAAAATGAAATGCAAACACTATTATACGTTTACTTCTCGTGCCCGATACAAGGGAGTCATCATACTCATATCAATGTAATTACGCCTTAGATATAAGATGGGGATACACGTTTACACAGATCGACGCTTGATACTAAAATTGTGATCATATTTTATTCATAAGAAATGTTTCATACAGTAAAATAAAACACGAACATATAAAAATATTCAAACGCATGTGCAGGTAAAAGAGAAAGTGGGAAAAGCCTCGACAGGATGTTTCAAAGAACCTTCGGAAACACCCGGGGTACTTGCATTGAAAACCTCCCTCACTCCGGAACTTCCAGCACTCTGGGAAATTCCAGCGCGCATATGTCTAACACATGCTTAAGTGAAAGTGAAAACGGAAAATTTTCCACCTTCCAAATTTCAAGTACCCTTAGAAATCCCTGCACAAAGCAACCTAACGCACATGCAAGAGAAAGCGACGAAAAAAGAAAGTGGGAAAACCCTATTCCGACGCGGCCAGGAAGCTTCGGAAAGCCCAAGCAGCTGACGCGGGAAATCCTCCTCATCACGGAGCACACAGCTGCCTTGGAAATGCCTTCGTGCCGCAGCCCAATAGACGTGCACGAAAAGAGAAAGTTAGGGAAACCCTCAACACGATGCGCCAGAGGAACATTGGAGAGGCCCAGGCAACTGGCGCAGGGAAGCTCCCCACTCCGGAGCTACCTCTATGCAAACCTATAGAGAACCCATCTGCATCATCCGCCCCATTGGAGCGTCCATGTTTACGGCACTAAAGCTCCGCCCAGCAGCAGACGCGACGCTCCCTTCCTCCGGCCCTATTCAGCCGCCCAGATTGGAGGAAGCAACAGAACAGTTCGAATTGCCGACGACGATGACCGTCCAAGAACGCGGATATAAGCGGGTGCACGATGGTCATCGTGGGTTTTTTCACGGCAGCTATCGAGTAGCACACATCGAGCGGTATAATACATATAAATGTTACCTTTGTCCGCGACTTTTAAGTCATTGTACTTTATAACTTTGCATTCGTTATACTTTAATACATTCAGTTTTGTTCGTACTCGCTGTGTAAATTTACTTGAATAACCCTGGTTGCGCGTATTGAAGTTCATTCGAGATCCTTCTAATCGTCTTAATTCAAATCTATAAGGTTTCTTATTTCTACGATTCGGGAATTGTTAGGTCCCGCTTAGTACAGACCTCAACAAGAGATATTACAAATTTTTTCAAGGAACTCTTACTTGTCGCGAGATTAGTACCTTTTTTGGCCCTTACCTGATATGTGGAGTTTTTGGCTCGGAATTGGAACACAAGCACACACAAAATGATTCGAGATACGGCACTTCAGACATTTATTAATGGATGTACTTACCTTGTTCGGAGATCCTCGTGAATTCCGCTTCGATCCTCAAATACCTGGGTATTCGCGGGTCATGGGGTGGTAAATGAAATATTGATACAGGCTTCCTGTTAAACGTAATCGGGATGAGGCGGTAAGGTTCCTCGTTTTCCTTGTTGGCTTCCTTGTTGCCATAGATCCTGATGACGTCGATGAAGTACATATGGGTACCATATAACGTCGCGAGAAGCCGACACAAATGATACTTCCTATCGGCACGACGCGTTCTTAGCATACGTGAGGATGTCAGGAGAAAGACTGATAATTCACTCATGCGAGCCGTACGCACTTCTAATGGGGGTTCAATAGGAAGCTATCCTTCGCTCATGCGAGCCGTACGCACCTCTAACGACAGTATAACTTTGAAGTTTTAAGGCTAAATAGTAAGGAGTGAAAGGATACCATGTGAGAGAATTTGCCAACTGCGCGGTAAAGAGTTCGCTTGTTTAATCGATTTTCGAATCGTAGAGATATGAAATCTTACAGGTTTTAATTGAGATGATAAGCAGGATCTTGAATGAACTTCGATACACGCAACCAGGGTTATACAAGTGAATATACAAGCGAGTATAACAATGAATTTATGAATTTATTAAAGTATAACAATAAAGTACAATCGCGGACAAAGTTGACTGCCCCTTATAATTCTTAAAATGCCAAAGTAACCGTCGGAAATGACTTTCAGAAAGTAACTGATGAAGTAACCCTCAAGAAGTAAACGTCAGAATAACCACTGAGATGCGTTGTGCGACCGCTTATATACTCGGTTGAACTGCGGTAGACGGCTCAGGGTGACGTCGCTGCCGCGAGTGGTGGGGATGATGCCGCCATGAGCCATGGTGAGAAGCGCAGCATCCGTGAATCGTAGGAAGAGAATTTCCAGACGTTTGGAAAATTCCAATTCGCGTCATCTATTTCTCGCTCCTTTCCACTTTCTCTTTTCCACATCTGGAGAATATCTGTGTCTCGTTGCTTTTCACTTTCTCTTTTCCACATCTGGAGAACATCTGTGTTTCATTGCTTTTTCACTTTCCCTTTTCTATCCTTTCCATTTTGTTCGTATTATACTCTTTATGGAATTTTTGGTTGTAGAATTACGAGTGTCTTAAGCGCTAAGGTATCTTTATTACTTACTTACTATCGTGTTTTATAATAGAGTTAGTTTGTTTTATTTATGACTCCCATTACGTCGGGCTAGTATGTTTCATATAATGGTGTTAGTGACTTACAGATATAAGTTTCTTAAAACTTGTATCCTTTAGAATACTTTAGAAAACTTGGTCCTTTAGAATAATAAAGAGATTGAAAAGTATGTAAGGTGTATTCTCATATTATATCTAAGGCGTATTACATTGATATGTGTATGATGACTCCCTATATGGTGGGCACGAGGAAAAAAATTATATGTGTCTTTTGTTAAATGTAAGAGCGGCATCGGACGTAACAGAATCGATTAATTAAGTGAACTCTCTACCGCGCAGACAAATTCTCTCACGTGGTATCCTTCCACTCCTTACTATTCAACCTTAAAACCTCAAAATTATATTTTCATTAGAGGTGCGTACGGTTCGCACAAGTGAAAGATAAGTAGTTCCTATCAAACCTTCACTAGATGTGCATACGGCTCGCACGAGTGAGTCCTTATCAGCCATTCTCTTAAAAATCCTCACATATGCCGAGAACACGTCGTGCCGGTAGAAAGTATCACTTGCGCAGACTTCTCGCGATATTACACGGTACCTACACGTATCATTGACGTCATCGGTATCTATCGTAACGAAGAAGCCAACAAGGAGAACGAGGTACCTTACCGCCTCATCCCGATCACGTTCGACAGGAAGGCTGTTCCAGTTTTTCATTTACCACCCTTTGACCCGCAAACACCCAGGTATTTGAAAATCGAAGCGGAATTCACGAAGATCAACGAACAAGGTAAGTACATCCATTAATTCCATAAATCCATAATTAAATCTCTGAAGTGCCGTGTCTCGAATCATTTTGTGTGTGCTTGTACCAATCCCGAGCCAAGAATTGCACTAGATAAGAATTGCAATAGATCATGGCCAATAAGGTACTAATCTCGCAACAAGTAGGAGTTCTTTAGAAAAATTGTAATATATTTTTTTGAGGCCCGTACTGAGCGGGACGTAACATACGCCCAGGAAGACGGTCGATAAGATATTTATGGACATCGTAGGTCTGATGCCTATCACGAAATTCGGACACAGCTATATCTTAACAATGCAAGATCTTCTCAGTGAATATTCTATCGCGATTCCCCTCCAACAAGCTTCTTCGGAGAAAATCGGTGATACATTTATTGAAAATGTAATACGCCGATTTGGCTCTCCAAAAAGTACCTTGACCGATTAAGGTATCAACTTCTTGTCGGAATTAATGAAAGCCGTTGCTAAGAAATTCAAAATTCATGAATATCAGACAAGCGCGTATCACTCACAATCGAACGATCGCATCACGTCCTCGTAGAATTCCTTAAACATTTCATTACCGAAAACAGTGAATGGGGGGATTGGATTGATGTGGCAATGTTTTTATATAATACAAGCGTATACGAAGGAACGATGTATATATCTCACGAATTAGTGTTTGGCCAATTAGTCAGAACGCCAAACGAATCTACCTATAATGATTTACAAAATGAAACATATGCGCATTACCTGGGAATATTAAATGAACAGATTAATAGATCACAAGAAGCTGCGAGATAAAATTTAATTAATGCTAAAAACAAATCAAAAATATACTATGACAAAAAACACCGAGTTGTCGATTTTAAAATAGCACAGTATTCCGAGTATACCATCTGAAGGGAACACATAAAGTTAAACTCGATGACAAATATACCGAACCATTCGATGTAGTAGAAGTATTAAATAAGCATAATATAAAAATACGTACCGATAATGGCGATCGCATAATACACGCCAACAAACTCAAGGTCGATTAATTCAAATAACAGTCGCCATCATGGAAAACTGTAGTATCGATACACGGTTCCTTTAAGCGCAGCTGGACGCAATGATCACTCTCCCATCCAAGATGACGGTTAGTAAGATGATCCTCCACCACATTCAATAAGTTAGAATATAAGAAACGCTAAACGAGCTAACGGCATCAGTTGCTTTTCGACGCTTTGCAAGACGGAATAGCTCAGAAGTCGACATAAAAAAATCTTTATTTTAATTCTAATCTAGTAAAAGTAGCAGTAGCACTAGTAGGAACCCATTGTGACTATACCTGAACATTTCCTCGTATTTCCTCTTAGATATAGCCGACTGTGAGATCCCGAATCTCCAGCCAATTAATAACACAGTCTGCGTACAGGTATTACAGACTGCCGATTACCACTCCGTAAAGGTCTTACAATGTCGCGTGGAGATAGATCGCACATTTCATTACGGCATGCACTCACACGCGTCCATAATTCACAATGAACGACGGGAATATCTATTCACATTGACCCACCAATTGTGCCAACAGCTGCACTCTACGGGCACTCTTTCTCTAGGCCTAAAGAAAAACAGCACCGATACAAGAAACCTTGAGCGGCACGATAGATGGTATTTACAAAGGTTCCCAATATAGCGACCTCTATGGAACATGAGACGATGTAGTATTATTGTACAAGCTTCCGTTAGGATCACACTATGAGACTACTTTGCTACTGTCGAGACAAAGGCCAATCAAATTCATCTAAAATTTAGAACCGTATGCGCATTGGACGAGGAAGCCTATCTCGACTCAGATGGAGACTAAAGTTACTGGTCAAATGTCCCGACCGACAGCTGTGGTTTCCATGAATATGACGTTTTTTACGAATGGCCAGCAATGAAACTAACATCTGCTGAATCATCTCAAGGACCCATACTTTACACAGTGACAACAAAAGACGTCACGTTTGCTCTAACAAAAACCACCGAATTTGTTTTATGCGGATACTCTATCATCAAAACAGAACACCCTAAGCTATTTATCATAGAAACATCACCTGGAAGAATATTTAAAGGAAAGATTAGAACTTCCATAGAAAACTTAGGTATCTTTGCCTATGTGAATTCGAGATTTATATATTAAAAAGATATCTTAAGACACAACTAACCTTGTTATATGTCGACATTACGGGTATCTTAGAGGTTCTCAAGAATGTTCTTTCTTTAGCAACAATAGCACCCGACGAAATGGCTTATGTCTGAATCTTATGATTCAGTATGTATACTTCAGTATATATACTTATTCAGTATATATAAGTATATATACTGAAGTATATATACTTATATTCAGTATATATACTTCATCTTATGATGAAGTAGCCAGGATTCATGGTAGTCATCGTGACAGAAGTAATATATATTATAAAATGTATTCATGTGGAAGTAAAGGTCAGACAAACTGAGGAATGCTATAAGGAATTACCGATCACTTATCAGAACAACTCATATTTCCTAGCACCTAAAACACATATCCTGAAAGAAGCTTCCCCAAAAGATTATAATGAATTATTGCCCAACATATATAATCTACATGGAACCAGGTATAATGACTCCGAAACTGGTCGAATTAATACCTCCCCCAGTAATTCAACCTCTAGCGAAGCCACAGTGGAGATACATCGACTCTGAACACCTAGGAAGAAGCAGTACTTACTCAAACGAGGATCTAAATACGAAGCTCAGGTACGAACGAGCTCTAAATACGAACATCATGAAACCAACCAGCTGAAAAACCCGCCATTATCGACACCCTTGCTAGAGGAGCTAGTGGGAGACATATACCTTCAGGCAAAATCTCTTCATATAACCTAATGGATGAAGAATCATTAAGTAAGATTGCATCAAGTACGACACAATGACTCTGGGGAGCCTTCGTAACCTTCGGATCAGCAAGCGTCGAAATCTTAGCCATTTTTATGGCTCTTCAATCTGTCAAGTTCATCGTCGACACTCTCATCCATGGATACACATTACATAATATTATGGATGGAACTTACATCTCTTAAGAGCCCTATGGAGTTCAGTAACACACCTCTTCCACCATCTCGTCAAAAGAGTGGAACACATACTTAAATAAAGATAAATGTTAAAATGTACGTATATTTACGCACATTTTCAAATAAGGAGAAAAATGTTACATCCCACACCCCTCTCATACTTAGATTTAAAAACCTGTGATCCACCTATAAAAATCTTGGTCTTCTAAAAATAAGTCGTTAATAATATTATTGTAAATCATTCGAGCCCGACGTAAAGGGAGTCATTAATAATACAAACTAATTTTATTATAAATCACACGATAGTAAGTAACAAGTACGCCTTAGTGCTTAAGATATTCGTAGTTTTACAATCGTCAAAAATTATATAAGGTGTATAATACGAACTAAAAATAGGAAGAGTAAAAGGGTAGAAAAGGAAATGTAGAAAAGAGAAAGTGGAGAAGGAAAACAGCGGAATAAGAAACAGATGACATGAAATGGAATTTTCCAAACACCTGGAAATTCCCCTCCCATAATCAACGGATGCTGCGCTCCGACCAAGCCTCACAGCGGCATCATCCCCCCACCACTCACGGCAACGAAGTCACCTCGTGCCGCCTACCGCAGTTCAGCTGGGTGTATAAGCGGCGGCACAACGCATCTCAGGGTTGTTGTATTTTTTTTCCAACGGTTATTCTCGGTTATTTTTAGAAGGTTATTCTCGACAGTTTTTATAAAGTATTAATAAATTAATATTGTTAAGTTAAAGCCAGTATGCCTTAAATAACCGTGGTTGCTTTTCCAACAAAACCTCGCGACGTTCTAATCTATTTTTAAGTTACATTAATTATTCTCGCGAGTTTCAAGAACTTTCTGCCGCGCAGTCGACAAGTTCAAAGCTAATAAAAGGTATCTTTCCATAAGGCGTGAATCTTCAACCTTAAATTATTCTTTTACTAGGTGGTGCGTACGAATCGCACGAGTTAATGTATCTTATCCTTGAATCCTAGCTTCATTTATGCCGAGAACACGACGGGGTAGTAGAGAGTACCATTTACGCCAACTACTCGTGTTACTTTACGATTCGTTTCGTTACCACAAAGATTTGGAAATTGTTCCAACGGAAACTACTGACCAACACGAAGGTGTACCTATTACCGCCTCATACCCATCACGGTCGAGAAGAAGACTTACTATTCGAGTCGACTGTCGCCGTCCGATCCTCGAGCAAAGCTCACCCAAGCAATTACATATCGGTAAGTTCAATAACTTATATATTTTTTTGAAGCCGGTACCGCGTGGGACGTAACATGGAAATTTACCTTTCTTGTGAAACTGATTTTGATTGATCCTTACGCTAGTGTGTTTAATATTGCAGGTTTCTCGGCAGAAAACATTATGTGGCTTCTCAATTCATTTAGCTTTTCTTGTGTATATTGTAGGACAACATGTTTGAAAAATATAGAACAACTTATGTACAATTAGCTGCTTTACAAGCTTTCTTTAGAAAATATACAAATATTCCGGGAATCACGTTCTCTCAGATTGAGTTCCTTTAGAAGATAAACGACAACCGTTTGTAATAACAAACCGTTGTTATTAATCACAATTTCTGAGGACCTAGAAACGACCTTCTAGTTACAAGTTTACCTCTCTAGGCCGGCTAATAACAATATATAGAGCTATCGGTAAATACTACAGGGCTTGTATCGTTGATTATGTTATCGGTTTTATCATAGTAAATAGTAACGATTCTATGTATTTTAGAGTTATGGATTTGTAATAAGAATTTTATTAATATAACATAGAGATAACAATGATAGGTTGTCTTATGTTACTTAAGTAGATTGATTTAGCACAGTATGAATTTAAGATGTTAAAAAAATTAAGTTTCTTTAAAGTAGCATTCCGCTGTCTTTGTCACGATTACTTCAACGAGTGAGAAGGGAACTTGAATATGTAAATAATTTCTCCGGCTGCTACAGCCGAATATATATATCGGAATATATATCCGAATTTCTTCATAAGATAGTTTTCGAAGACATCTGGTAGTAAAATAGTAATCAACAGAGCATTTTTAAGTATTTTGTTCGAAATTACTTTGGTGAGTTATTATATAACGATATAATTGTTAAATATATCAGAATGTGCTTTCCGACATAAATAAATTTCGAAGTTAGCTGAAAATATCCAAATTGACAATGCTGATTTACCTGCCACTCAAGAATCTATTTACTTGTTTAAATTTAAAAATAAACAATTTCCGTTTTAAATGATATGTATTCAGAAACTGAATACTCAATTTTTAAGGATAAGGCGAATAGTATAAGACAAGTTAAATCGATCAACTCCACATTTTGAATTTATTTACATTTAAATGTCAAAACGTTTGATGGAATCCTCAGTTTTTTATTCATAATAAATTTCCCTAATTTCCGTTATTTAATATCATTAACTGACAGTTTTTTGGCCATCGAATAAAAACTAATTTATTTCAGAAACCAATCTAATTAATTTCGTACTCTAATTAAATCGTTCCAATAATGCAATTCAAACGCAGCAGCAAAGCCTTAATGATAATGACAAATTATCTAATAGTGTCTTATTACTAATAAAGTAATGCATCGTTTCCATTATCCATTTAAACGAGGTTTATGTCATATAAGGCCTGAATTTATTGTTTTCGCCCTGAGGCGAAATAAATTAGGCGATTTGAAATAAATTATATGCTACTTGATTTAACATTGTCCATCTTTTGTGAACATAAAACAATCAAAATAAAAACACACATTATTTCTGTCAGAACTATACCTGACTATTGTTATTCATCTAAGTAGTATAACATATTATAAATATTTTGCTATAATAATTTACATAATTATTATTGTTCCGAGGTGATCCTCTGTACATATCTCAATATTTAGTTGAAATATTTTTGAAGTAATATAACATTATATATGTATTATAATCCAAATCGAATTTCAGTTAAAATAAATATCCATTAGGGTGTTAAAAAGGAAATTTGATAATTCGTCAGATGAATCTGTTATATATTATCGAAGGAAAAAGCTACGACCTATCTACTACATTTCAGACGAGAGTAAATTAGAGGAAAAATCTAATATTGACAATACATGTATTGGACTTTCGAATTTACATTTGTGTACGAATATAACATTCCAAGAAAGAGAATGGCAACCGATTCAGAAAACAGAAATAGAAAAAGAAATGATAAAACACGAGCGTGGCCAAGACACGGAACTTCTAACAAAAAATATTAATTGTGATGATCCATTGAAGACGTATGAATTATTTGTAACCGATAGCATAATTTGACTTCTAGTTAAACAAACAAATAAATATTCTACATAAGGTGGCATTGCTGAAAAAAGAAAAAAACATAGGAACTATTGGGTATCCACTACAATAAGCTAAATGAAGGATTTTATCGGTATATTATTAATTATGAAGATGCCAGACATTAGATTATATTGGTCCGAAAATAAATGTACAGTAATGCCCATAAAAAGAATGTTATGAAGCGCGATCATTTCTTGGCCATTTTGAAGTATTTACATGTCTTTGATAATACAACATGTAGAATCGAGAATCCTTTAAACAAAATTAGAGACATCATAGAAGAAATTCTTTATAATTTCAAGAATACAGTAAAACCTAGGAAAACTGTAATAATGTAATAATGAGAACATGATTTTATGGCCACTTGCATTTCCGCCAATATTTCAAAGGGAAATGTCATAAATGTGGCATAAAATTATATATGTTATTTTTACCAAATGGTTATACTTATGACTTAGATGTATATACCGGAAAAAACTCTACCGCTTCAACAAATGGAAATTCATATGATGTTATTAAAACACTGATGAATGGCTTAGTATTTGAGCATCGAACTTTGTATACAGGCAGCTATTATTCCAGTATTCCTTTAGCACAATCACTTTTACAAAAACAAACGTATTTTTGCCGCACAGTGCAGGAATTCTAAAAATTTTTATCAATAGAAGAAAAGAAAACGTAAAAACGTGGTGAAATTATTGCCGTTAAAAATAGTTCAGACATGAAATTCATCAAGTAGATTGATAAAAGAACATTTTCCATTTTATCAACTTGTATAGTTGTCCTTCAAAAAATGATAAGTGTGTACTATTCGAAGGAAATAATATCGTTTTTGGTAATGCAAAAAGGCATTAATTTATCAAATCAAATGTCATTATAATTGTACAAGGAAAGACAGTACAATGATATAAAAAGGTTGTAGTACAGCTATTTTGCGGTATAGTAGTGGTAAATGCATATTACATACATAAACAAGAGAGTAGTTGTCAAATAAGCATTTTGAAATTTAGGGAAAGTTATTGATAAATTATTAGCAACCATCATTTTATAGACAGATATTCTGGCTCATAGTTCACGTACCACTAGTGACTCAGCCTGTCCGATGGGATATTTGTATGTGTACCATCGGTGGTGCATCTCGTCCCTTGGGACAAATATGCATGTACCATCAGTATTTCAGCCTGTCATGAATGTGTTACTCTTTGCTCTACGACCACGAGTCAGACTCGTGGTAAGGAATTTGTGTCATAAGCGAAAATCACAAGTCAGACTCGTGGTGAAGAATTTGTGTTATTAGCAGTACGGAGGAGTCATAGTCGTAATACTTTGAAGCCGTGGTGTGTTCGGATCAAATGTAAACAAGTCAAGCATTGCTCGTGGTGCATTTTTGGGGCAAACGAAAACAAATGAGTCCGACAGGTGGTTCAACTGCTCTTCATAATTTCTTACTTTAGTTAAGTTTAAAGCTTCATTGCGTTAAGACGTTTCCAAATATATATTCTCTAGAATAAATAAAACATCCCTTATACCCATCATGTTAGTAAAAAAAAATCTGATGATAATAGTGAAGAGAAGTGTGTTATTATTACGCATTGTGGTTGATCATTTTGATAATGATAGTGAGGACAGTAATATTGTGCTTCCTGTAAGCAAACGTTCACAAAAATTAATCATTAAAGATGACTCCGACAAAGAAGATAGCATTTATCAGCAATTATCGGAGCTATGGTTTTGGAAAGAAAAAAATAACGAGCCAAACTCTGGAAATATATGCAAACTCCTGGCATAATAACAGCAATTTTAGACTAATTAGGTAAAAATGATAGAGAGTTGGATTTTTTTAATCTAATGTTTGACAATGTTTTTTGTGATATTATTGTCCAAAAAAACAAAAAATTGTTATTGATTCATTATCCGCTTTGAAATAATAAATTATTTTTGTTCACTGACGAATTGATCATGATTACGGCTAAGATTGCTTAAAAGTACTAGTTACGCCGAAACGTTGTTTATTATTTCACAATTCCTTTTGTTGCGCTGAAATATACATATCATAAGAAGTATACATTTTGCGCAAGTTCGAGCATACGGCTGAATAGTCATATTCAGCTAATGCTGCGTATTTTCCGCGAATCTTAGAGAGTCGAAATTTTGTTTGAAAAATACGTGATTCATAACTACATAGATTATCCGAGGGAAGAAACAGCTACCGCGAAGCAATTCATGAATGACCTTCTAGTTGTAAACCTCAATGAAGTATTCGCTTAACACGACACATTCAAGTTCGTTAAACTTTTTGCTCTTAATGTATCCTCTCATTAACATGTTCCGTGGCAAGCCGTTTTTGCCCGACTTGTCGTTCAGGCCATTTGATTTTTTGACTAAAGAATGGTATATTATCACACAATATTTCATTACATCATCAATCCATAAGCTTGTTTAGAATAATTATCCTGGTGGATATATAACCTGGTGGTTCTGCAATCAGTTTTGTAAATCGATTGTAAAATTCAATCAGTCCGAAACTTATCGATTAGTAAAAAGAACCTGCTATATTCGAATTTGTTAGGAAAAAACCAAAGAAATAAAATATTGAATAAAAAAGAGAATAAGTAGGTAAACATATGGAAATAATATTTTTGGTTTTTCATTCGTTTGTGTTGGAAAACAAGTTTGTATTTTTAACTTTCATTAATTTATTCTTTCATCTTTTAATTTTTTATTTGATCGAGTGATTCAACTTTCAATTTTTATCCCTAATGATATGCAATATGAAAGTACAAGACGCAGATAGTTCCAATTCTATTTCCAATGAAATAGAACTCCCATTTAGTATAAAACGCTCGCGTAGATTTATATTGTATTATCATCCGATGAGACAAGCAATGTTACCGCGCGCCATAGATCGAAATGCTGCCGAAATGTATATAGCTGCGAAAGTGAAGATGAAGTACAAAATATTACTGATAATTTAACAGATCAATGAATAAATCCAAGTGGAAATTAATATTCACTTATATTATTCATGGGTACACCTGAAATAATATTATCGGATTATTTGTGGAAAGAAGATTTTTACTTACTACTTGTTAACGAAGAAATATTCCATGACAAAACAGAACAGATGAACATTTACGCGATGTAAACATTGGCTCAGAAACAGTCATATCTTTGAACGACATGTTCATCTTAAAAATCAAGTCATGTCAAGACAAAAACTAGAAGATTAGTGATGTTCTGTAATCTAAACAAGTCGTTTTTATACATTTCTTGCATTAAAAAAGTCAACAATTACATGTAATTATTAATTATTATATAGATAACAATTAATCAAATTTAAGTACTTTGTTCTATACTAGATTATTTATAATATTTTATTCTTTTAGTGGAAATATATTTTACAGAATTAAATTTGCCATAAAATATATTTTTAGCACATTAAATAAACATGTCTTAGTGTACCACTTATGGTACACTTGGCTTGAAGATCAAGTTTCATGTCTACCATAAATGGTATACGTGGCATGGAGCATGTTATTGTTACCCAATAGATTCGCGCAAGAAAGGCGATTCTTTTAGAATGACTTTACTCGTCATTTTGTCTGAACAATGTTATCATTTAGTTTAATCATTGTTTATAATTTGAAGAATAGTTTATACGTACTTTTTGTTCCCACATCGTCTACTGATATTGACCTTGTAGTTTTTTCATTGTCCTTTATATGTCATTGCAATACGAAATTTGCAACAAGAAACTTGGTCTCAAGTTCAATTCCAAAGTATTTGCAAGTCAATTCCAAAGTATTTATTTTCAAGCTTTCTATTCGTGAGTTAAGAAATTCAAACGAAATCATAGAATAAGCCAACGGAAAGTAAGAAATTATGTGATAAAAATTTACACATGTATCACCAGATAGTCTATAGCTACTGACGGTATTCCCAAAATAGCTATTACCTTGGTTTATATGAGTACATTGAAATGCTCCAAAACTTCGCTACATGAACTTATCAGCATCACATGAATAATTTTCTATAAGACCTAGATTGTACTTTATGCTATATCGACGATTTAATAACTTCAGACACTCAAGAAAAACACCTACAATACATTAGGAAAGTTTTCAATATCCTAAGAAAAAATTGAAGCATCCCTGTATTAATCTAGGCAAGTGACAGTTTTGTAAAGAAAAGGTCATCTATTTATACTGCTCCATTCATCAGTAAAGCTATTAAGTATCTCAGTGCACAATCATGATAATTCTCAACCATTCCAAACCTAAGATTATCGTTGATCTTAGGCATTTTCTTGGGATACTATACTATTGTAGGCATTGCCTCTCTCATATTGCTCGTCATCAAGTAGTACTTTACAAATTTTGAACATGCTGCAAAAGCTAGAAATTGATCAATAAAGTCGACCATTGTCCAGTTATCTATGGCTTGTTACAACAAGTTAAAGTATCTCCAAGGAAACTTCTTTGTCAACTGGATTTTATCAATTTATTTCTCAACTGATTCATCTCTCTTTCGCATTAATACCATTACTACGTCATTAACCTTCAATATTACACACTTCAATGTAATCACAATATCAGAATAAAATTGTCTTTTACATCGCTGCTAATAGCCATTCCAATATTCACCTCGATGTCATTACGTTATTTCTAGTAGATTAATCTCAAAATTTCAATCGATTTATCAAGTGGCCCTTTGTTGTTTCTGTAAGAGATATTGAAGTGGACATAATTATAGAAGTTTTTTATCATCACTAGATCTGTCACTTTCGTTATCACCACCGACAGAGGTATACAGTTCAAATTATCATTTTTCTCGAAATTTGCGAACATTATAGGAGCACAAAAAATCAGGACTATGTCGTATCACTGCCAGTAAAGTGGAAAGGTTGAAACTACTTAAGTTGTAAATTTAAGGTAATCCTAATGTGTAATCCAAATATCCTCTGGATACAACTCTTGTGACTATGCTTCTAAATTTACACAGCCTTTAAAGAGAACCTTGGCGCTGCATCAGAAATGCTCTTTAACGAGTCATTACGGCATAATTTCTTACAGCCAAAGATGAATCATTGTATCACAACTCCTTTTTGTATAAGCTTAATAAACATTTCCATACCATTAATACTAAACCTACCACGTGCTGTGAAATGACCGTTTTTAAAATTTCGTCTAAGATTTCCTGTATACAACGTTATTGTATTGCCATTTAACATTATGACTTTTCCTATATTAATATATATACAACCCATTTTTCAATATTCCCAACTTTTTTTATTGTTCACTATCTGAAAAAAATTCGTAGCCTGGCTGGCCTATCACGAGTGGTCATTTGATGACCTGCACAGTTCATGTTATTTACAACGAAATTGTCTGGAAACGCATTTCTAGAATTTTTTTAAAAGTCTATTGTCTTTGTCTTCTATATCATCTTATCCACTATGTAAAGAAATACGCAATTCGAAAAAGTACCTAGCCGTCTTTGTGCGACAGTACGATCTTGTGATCCTATCATAAAGCATTAAAATTCCACAGTTCTATTACGTATACGGAGTGTATAACAGAGTGAATTACGTGTTACAAATGGTGGTTTCAACAAAATGAACAGAACTAACAATATTTTGTAATTGGATTAAAATTTGAACTTTTCTCTATTTATGTATCCATTTTTTACCTTTCATCAGTTTGGCTTATATTTTTATATTTTAGTTTTTACTTTATTATTTGTATATTCATCCCAAAAATGTCTAGACAATCAAAAAATATCAATTTATTCGACGAAATATATAATATCGACGAAGATTGTTCGGAAAATGACATAAAAGTCTAATAGCGGATCTATAATATTTTCAGGGAAACATCAGGATCGCCTGGCTACACTAAACGAAATATTAGAGAAAAGTGTCGAAATTTCCGTTGATTGTTGATCATAACACAATCGAATGACTTAATGTGCATAAGAAAATGCATGCAATTAGAAGCATTTCGAGTTTTGAAAACAACATGGGATTTATCTATTACAATATTATATGTATTTATTGGACTTCTGTAAACACGCGGCGCACATAAGGTAGCATACAAAAACATATCATATTTATAGAACAATAAATGGAACCAAAAATTTTTCTCGACAACTATGAGTTGAAATAACTACATAAATTATAAGGTTTATTCGGTTTAATAATAGAAATCAACGAAACGAACTCCTACAAACCAATAAATTCGCTTTGATATCTGGCACAAGTATATCAAGAGCAGACAAAACTGTAATAAAGCAAGACAATATCTTTCTATAGATGAACAATTGTTTCCAACAAAAGCACGATGTAGATGTATTCAATACATGCCCAATAATGGTACCTTCCATGGTACCTTATTGAAGAAGTAACACCTCTACTTTTAGCGTGGAAAAATAAAAAGACCGTCACTTGATTGACAACTAGGGATTGACAACTTGGAATAACTTCCGTAAAAGGATTTAACGAAGTGGTATGAAAGTTAATATCAAAAAACCTAATACTATAGTAAATTATATAAATTATATGAGTGGCGTTGATCGAGCAGATCAATAAACTTCGACATATTGTTTTCTCCGAAAACCCGTGTTAAAAAAAAATCGTAAACATTTTTTTGGGCTTGGAAATTTGATTGATTAATTCGTACATACTCTATAAATTTGAGAAGAAGAAAAGAAGGGAAAGACTAACTCATTAACGCAATTTAAAAACAGTTGTTCATCAATGAAGAGAAAATTATCGCCAGCCTCGTGATCGAGCGTCGACGTCAAGCATCAATGAATCCTGAATAAATGGAAAGATCCACGTTGTTCTGAAAGGAGTGAAGAGGGACTGTAAGATCTGCTCTAACTGAATTAAGACTGTATTTCTGGCTGTATATCTGAAACCTCAAATTATTGTAATATGTGCCCTAACAAATTGAAGATGCATCTCGGGCATTGTTTTATAAAATTTTATATAAAAACAAAAAGAATATAATATTTAAAGTTTTGTAAAGCGTAGAAATAAAATTTTATTATTTGAATACGTTTGTTTGAGTATAAATCATTTGAAAGTACTTATAAAACATTTACCTAATATAACCAAAATCTTCTCAAGTTGCTAGTTGATTAAGCGACAATGTTCTCGAGTGCAACGGGTTAATGTGTGCAATAGTACAGTGCGTAATATTTTACGAGTTGCTTAATGTCATGGGAGAGTAGCCCGTACAAAATATTTCATAAATGAAGTTAATAGAAAGAAACGATTAGAATTTGCGAAAGAATATGTTAATATTCCTATGAAGTAATAAAAACTTTTTATATTAAGTGTTGAAAGTAAATTTAACATATTTGGTTCGGAAAGAATATGTACTATATAGAGAAAAAAATACCGAATCGGAGACAAACAATTTGCAACGGGAGGAAGGTAGATCATAGTTTGGAGCTACATAAATGAAAACGGAATTTGATCATTCTATTTTATAGATGATATGAACGAAAAATTGTATATGTAAATTTTAAAACATCTTCAAGCAATTGTAAATAAAACTGGATTACAACGCAACTATGTGTTATAGATTATGATTCAAATCATAACGCTTAAAATATTTCACGAAATCAAATCAATTAAAAATCCCACCACAGTTTGAAGACTTAAAAGTTATAGAACACTTATGGGATTATCTCAAAGAAAAAATTGATGACATTGTTAGACATGCATACCAACAAGTGAACTACTATTGTCCGGACCCAGTATTTTATAAAGCATTAGGTAGGATTTTGAACGATTCTTAGTAACCCGATCAAAAAGAATACGATTCAGATATCAACTCGGAGGATTTATTCGATCCGTCCTCGTGTTCTGCGCCTCAATTGGAAGATATATTGAAAGATTCGCAAAATTTAGCAAAGTCATGCGACCAGATTTGCGCCGTGCCACGACTAGAATTATTGAAACTCCCTAAATGTAGGGACTTGATGCTGGGACGGGCACATGTAACTAATTTAGGAACAAAATATGAATACCTTTATCGGTCAAAGAGATAGATAACGTTATATTGCATACCAAAATACTAAATTTAATTCTAGAATCACTTTTATCGTTAATGCGGGAGCTGTGTGATCCAATCGATCAGTATATCACAAACAAGTGTGATTGACAACTGGCCATACATTCAACAGAGAGTGGGAGAGCTATTCGACCAGGAGACTTGGATGATATGCATATGCAAGAACATAGTAAGGATACTTGAGGAGCATGAGAGAGAGAGAGAGAGAGAGAGAGAGAATGATACGCGAAAACCATTCGTTGGAGTTGGACGATCATAAAGGGTTTATGAAAACATTTAATATAACGGCAGAGATATCTAGGGGAGCAAATGAAGGAACAAATCCAGATGTTCATTCAAAACTGTGTCTAGATTGCCAGTTAAAAAAATTAGTCGTGATTAAGGGTAAACAGCTTATGATATTTATTGACACGTACGGAGCTGCGACAAAGTCGCGATGGATGTAGTGAGTATAGATATATTTTATCAATATAGAATCCGCTCACAATATAGGATCCAATATAGGAAGCACTCCATCACTGTACCCTTCTGCAAAACCACCCCTATAGATATTGCGAGCGCAATGATTACTCATTAAAACCTTTCGCTACGGGCGGGTTATCCGCCGCGGTACTTCCGCTGAACGGAGCGCCGCGACATCGCTGCACGTTACGCGACGCCATAGATGCCTTCAGTAGCATCTTATGGAGGACCACTATAGTGGCCTGTAGTACGTCAGTGGCATCTTATGGAAGGCCATTATAGTGGCCCGTAATAAATCTGTATATAGGTAATTATATAGGTACTTATATAGTAAGTATATAAGTTGTATTTGAAATACCCTGACGCGATTATAAAAGTGTAGTAAATGCAGGACCACTATAGAAAGAAGAATAATAATTATGAAAAAAAAATTGGAATCATGTTTGTATCCATATAGATGTGTATGTATCAATGCTTGGTGCATCCTGATAAACTGAATTTTTTAGACACAATACAATGTAAAGTGTTCAAAGCACAAGTAAGACTCTGCTATACTTTGTGAACTGGCAAAGTAGATTTTTGAGAAAGTTTTGTCATTAACACTTTAACGACCGCATGTCTATGCAGTCGAACGTCGCCAGGGGCCGGCAGTATTTTTGAAGAATTAATTTTTAAAGAACTTTATTAAATTCACGAAAAAGTTAACATAAAACAAAAAACAACAACAATTTAACAACAAATTTAATATTTCTCCTTTGTATGACAATTATTATAGCAATCACCTACATGTAATGGTATTTTACATGTCTTACACATATAATATGTAGGTTTTCTAATTTTATTTGCATAGCAAACATGGCAATCCCTTCGTACACACTTTTTTATTGCCGATATTTGAACTAATTGATGTTTTATTCTTCCAGTTAATCTTTCCACTGGATTGGAACGAACGACGCGAGATGTAGTAGGATCACCATCATTAGTTTTAATCCACGCAGTTCCTAATTTAATTAAAAGATGTGGTAATTTAATTTCCGAATGTGCTCCTTGTCCAAATGTCGATATGTACAGAACGAGTTAAATATGGCACAATTTATGAAATATAAAGAAACTTTCTTGGTCCACTTTCTTGTTTTTCTATAAATGGGGTAATAACTCAAGTATTGGTCCGCGCGGTCGACCCCTTTTATATACCGGTTGTAGTCTATAATGCATTTTGGTTTAAAGATTGCATCACCATTTTTATTCTCTTTCCCGGTATCAAAAATATCTGCATTATATGAATAGTTGATATCATTCCAATGTCCCTTTTTTTATTAGTTTTATATAGCTGCAGCAATATATTACCCTGACGAGCAAATATGGTTTCCATCACTTTTAATTTAGCTTTATTAAAGAATTCTGGTAAACCCCGATGTACCCTAATTATTCCGCATAGTCTGATTTTATACAAAACTAATATTTTTACCAAATTTACACTATTGTATAAATTGTCCATATATACGTGATGCCACTTATTGAAGTAGTTTTTTAACAAATCCATTACAGTTTTCTCTATTTTTTGTCCCGTACCGGAATATAATTTGAAGCCCAATATGTAACCAGTAACAGAAGCACATACCATTCTGACAAGTAAATCGTATTTAGTTATTTTACTTGGATTGTATACTTTGAAATTGAGTCGTCTGCGCCACGGTATCATGCCCTCATCGATGGATATATTCTGTCTTGGAAAAAAGTTCTCTTCAAATTTTTTGGAAAAGTAATCGAGAAAATATTGCACTTTGTACAACCTGTTAGCGTTTGGAGGCATTTTTACGTTGTCAGAAAAATGTAAATATGTCAGGATTTCTCGAAACCTATTACAGCTCATGGTTTTTGAAAAAATTGGTGTTTCAATGATAGGGTTAGTGGTCCAATAGTCGCTAATTCTTGCCTTTCTAATTAACCCCATAATTATTACTAATCTAAAAAAATTGTTTAGTTGAAATATCGTAAAGCCACATTCCGCATTTTTTCCCTCTTTTAAATTTCCTGTAATTCTGTGCATGATATTTATTTTTTTCTACCGCGATGAACTCTAGAAGATCATCTCCGAGGAAACAATTTACGACGTTTTCAACCGGATCACAGTGGCTGACGCTAACACGTAATCAGTGTGACGGTAGCATCACACACATGTTGTGTGAGCGGTCGTTAAAGTATTAAAATCGCTAATTTCTTGTTGCTCGTTAACGGAGCCAAAGTGAGAAACTCCTCTGAGCCAAAAATTATTTAGTAAGATTGTAATTCTAAGGATAATTCTATATAATATAAATTCTATATATAATAATTGGAAAAAATAAAGTTGTATAAATAAGATCTGATTTATTATGCATAAACTTGTTTTTTAAATAAATTAGGGGTATCAATTATACTTTTAATATAATTATTTTTGAGGACTCATGAAAAAAATATATTTAATAATATCCTTTCAAACTGTGCACTTCTTATCATTCGAAATATTAATTAACTTATTACCGATTTTAAACATTTTTTTATGTGCTGGAAAAGTGATTGTAACAGTTGATTTGTTTTACATTTTTATAAGATGTAATATTTTTCGTTGTTGTTATATATGAAATTGATTCTAAAAAATACTTTAATAAACGATAGTTTTTAAGCAACGTAATGTGCATTACATATTTTTTTTGTGACATGCAAAGTGAATGCTATTTATGTATAATTGTAATAGGAAAGGTTAGTAACATTATTATACAAGGTTTGATGCTTCAATATTTTTAATAGTTATTTAAATAATTATGTTCCATTATAGATTACAATGTTTAATATTTCTTTGATATACATTTGAGTCACACCATTAACCGTCTTTAAAAATATTTTATTTTTATCTTCTGTCTCTTTTTTTTATTTTGACTAGTCTCGAATTTATTAGAGAGACTTGGGAACCTGGGTCATATGTTCCGTTTACCTCTAACTTCTCTTATAATACTATCTTTACTTTGATCAATGGTGTGGTTATTCGTTTTTTTTGTCCCCTGCATATATCTACTTCTATCATCGAATTGTTTCCATTTATTTTGGTTTCCTTTCTATTTTCCTATTTGAACCAACAGGAATCCTCTGAATGATATCTAATATCTTTGTTTAGTTTTTCACAATTCTTATATGGTTTCTTTTCTTCAAATTTCTTCTTATTATCTTGTCTTTCCTCTTTCTTTTTTGTAAAACTGTTCTTACTTACTAGATTTTCACATTTTTTTATTTCTTGTAGTAATTCTGTTGGGCTTTGACAATTTTCTCTATCTATTTTATCTCTTATGAATTCTGATAATCCTGCTGCTATAAACATCATCAGAGTCTTTGTACTGATATTGTTGTTCATGTCCAGTAGAAGTTTTTCTTTCCTCATAGCGTACTCTATTAGTGAACCTTCTTTATATCTGTAGGATATAGTGTATATACTTGTACTCCATCCCTTGTCTGCAAATGATTTCAAAAATTTCTGTTTCCATTCGTTCCAACCAGCCGCCCTTGTCAATGCTGTTAGTGTTGCTGAGTGCCAGTCTAAACATGCCCTGTCAAGAAATAATCTTAAAATCTCAATTTTCGTGTTATCTTCTTTAATTTCGAATCTTCGACATTCTTTTTCAAATGTCTCTAACCATTGTTCTGCATTTGAGTGTTTACATACAAATTTTTCAATCATGAATTTTTCTGATATACACTTTAAATCTATTTGGTATTCTTTCTTCTGTGTGAGTTCTACTATGTTTGTTTCTAATATGTTTGTTGTTCTACTATGTTGTTTCAATTGTTTTCACTATTTTTTCTAGATATAGATCATAAAACATTATATTGTCATCTTCATCAAAATACGTACTGTCCATTTCCTGTGTGCATTTAATCCATATTTTTCTTTCTTGCCCTCTTTGATTGAGGCTTTTTTTCATTCTCTTATAGCTTTCTGTTTTTGTTAGTTCGTTGTGGTTACTTGCAAATTTTTCATTTTCTGGCAACATATATTTTTTATTGTTCTCAGTTGTGATAGAGGTCATAGCTATCACATTTGTCTTTCTGTCGCTTGGTGATGCCACAATTTAAATGCGAATTGTAGTTTTCTTGCCATTATAAACCAAAAATTGTCGAAAGTGTTAATATACAAATTCGAGTCATCGCGCTATATTCTTACAGATCAAACCAACAACTTCCTAAATTCACTGATAAAAGCAATAGCGAGGAAGTTACGAATTAAGCTATATAAAACAACAACATTTTATCCGCAATCTAATGGGTCGATCAGAAGATCACAACACGTATTAATGAAATATTTTAAACAATTTACAAATAGAGAAAAAGAATGGGATGAATGGCTGGATTGTTCTCTTATAATACCAGCATTCACGAAAAAACACGCTTCTTGCCTCACGAACTTGCTTTCGGGAGGATAACTCGAATACCGACGTCAGATCCATTCTTAGAAGAAAGCATGTACCAAACATCTCTAGAGTACTATATCAAGTTAGTTAAGATTAATTATATGCAAGAGGTAGCGCGATGGAATCTTAGGAGAACCAAAAAGATGTCAAAAAATGATGTCAAAATATTATGACCGCAAGATAAATCTTTAAACATTAAAAGGAGACGAGGTCTTTTTGTTGAAAATATTGATCTCCATCAAAATTTGGAGTTCGATATAAAGGTTCGATATAAGATACTAGAACTGCTACCTCAAAATAATGTTAAATTATAGATGGACGGAACAACAAAAATAGCGAATTGTAATAAACTAAAAATATTTAAAGATAAGTCGAGTAACATTCTATTTCAGAACTATGCAGGCGTTAGCGATAACGACAATAATCGTATGTTCGGCCAAAATCTGCTTCGCCTTGCTAGGATATGATTGTAGAGGAGCATCTATGAACATCATGACTCTAGAACACGGAGGACTGCAATATCCCCATGCAAACGCCGAACTCCATGGAAATCTATAACCAGCTCGTCTAGCTGGCAGAATACGAACAGACAAACGTCGATTAACCTTCGAATCGGCAAGTGTGGGAGTAATCGGACTTTCACAATGATCAAAGAGATCAAACTCTGCGTGGACGCAATAATCAGAGGGTATACACTTCATGTGGTATACGGTTGGAGTGTGCATCTGCTAGGAGCTCCTTAATGCATCTTCTCTTCGTCAACCATCACCAGGAAACCATAAAGAGGTTATTGAGGGTATTCTGCGAATAGCAATGATTCAAGTGCAAGCATAAATAATGACCAGCCAGTGATAATGAAAGGAAGTGATGTGATTCCAACCCCTGCATCAAGGAAATCAGTAAGGTACCCTACATTAGAGAAAATAATAGATGCGCACTCAGAAAACGTTTTGAAGAACAAAATCTCCGGACGACTTACTTAAGGGGGGAGATGTCACGTTTTCCTACCTTTATGCTTAAAGTACGTCGTGGTGGCAGGAAATATCTATTACGTCGGTTATTGACACGTACACTCCGGCGCGGGCCACCGGTGACCCGCACTAGATTGTCTCATCGGATAGCGCGGGTCACCGGCGGAACGCATTCTATTGTGTTCTGAAGTATTAGACTATTATATACTGAAAATTAAAATAATGAAAGTTTAACGTCTATTCATTAAAAACATTTATTTTTAATAATAATTATAATTAATAATGTATCAGAAACATAAGTTTTGTTCAATAACATAAACATAATTATACAGTATTATAAAAAAAACACAAATACGGTAAAAATAACATAAAATCTGATACTGTTTTATTTATAACTTCATTATTTATTATTTTTTATGTAATTTGTTAAAACATTTCAAGCAAAGTTTTGGCTGACCCTTGCAATGCCAGGGTGAACAGGCAATAATCACGCGCTGCCAGATGAAGCGCGATATTAATTCGAGCGCCGCCTCATAAGAAAACAAACGAAAATTGACCCCGGCGTGAACGTGTTAGAGGAATTCTAACATAAAACGAAAAATTACAACGACGTACTAAGTGTCGAGCCCGTGGAAGAGAAGAAAGAGAACCTTCCACCGTACCGCTTGATGCCCTTGCAGCCATCCAGAATGTGGATTCCCCTCAGTGGACCTTCCTGTCTTGGTTCCTAGAACTCCGAGGTATTTTGAAATAAGGCTTCAGTATGGAATCCAGTCTGGAATCACTCTCCCAAGAGATAAGAGAGCGTTTGCAACGTCGCTTCGACATTCTGTTTGGTGCCGATCTCGAGCCAGAAGAACTGCCCAGGCAGGTAATTGCCGAAAAGGCACAAGATCTCGTGAAAGTCGGAGCTCCTTAGAAAATTAGTTTTAAGGTCCGTGCCTAGTGAGACGTAACATATTTAACCCTTTGAGTGCTATGGGCGCACGTATGTGTCCAGTGAAAGCTATCGATATAGACTATGGACGCAAATACGTGCTCGGCAGATGCGATAGTAGTATGGACTATGGACACAAATACGCTCCTGGCAAAAATGATCAGTGTACTATGGTCAAATGTATATGATCGGCAATTGTTTCTCGTATTAATACTTGGAAAGACACATCAATATGTGAGATGTACGGATTTTTGGCTATCACGATGTTAATGTCGCGGATGAAGAAATTGACTCTAAAAGAATATTGGTCAACCGATGACATGTTAAAAACTAATATTTTTCGAAGAACTATGGTGCGATACATGATATTATTGCAAATGTTGCATTTTAATGATAATAATGTACAAAGTGATGATTCATTGATAAAAATACAACATACAATTGATACTCTGAAGAACTCTTTTTTACAGTCATTTTACCCGTACAAAGATTTGTGCATTGACAAAAGTCTTATGTTATTGAAAAATCTGTTATTTTAAACAATTTATTCCGTCCCAAAGAAGTAGATTTGGTATCAAATCATTTATCCTGTGCGACTGCACAACAAACTATGTATTAGATTATATAGTATATATCGGAAAAAATACAGATATTGTACATAATTCTACAACCATTGGGCAATCAGCAAATGTTGTTATGACATTTTTACATCCATACCTTGAAAAGGGCCATACATTGATACCAGATAATTGGTCCACAAGCCCGCATTTGTATAATGTACTTCATAAGCATAAAATTAATGCGTTTGGGACAGTACGGAAAAACAGAAGAGATATGCCCCATATTGAGGGAAAATTGACAAAAGGGCAATTTGACTACAGATGTACAGATAATTTATTGGCATTGAAGTGGCGAGATAGAAAAGATGTATGTATATTATCAAGTGCTCACGAACCGAAAATGAAAGAATCTGGTCAAAGAAATTATCTTACAGGATCGCCCAAGTTAAAACCAGAATGTGTTGCAGATTACAACATCAAAATGGACTCTATAGACCACGTTGACATGGTTCTAAGTGCAATTAATTCATACAGAAAATGTCTAAAGTGGTATAAGAAGTATTTTTTCCATTTAGTAGACATCTCATTATATAAGTCGTATGTCCTGTATCAATGTGTGACTGGTAAAAAACTACAATATAACGATTTTCATCTGTCACTAATTAAACAACTTCTGCAAAAATACCTTCAAAATAGAAAACAAGCGGGCGGTGGCAAAAGAAGCGTAGAAAACTTACCATTTCGTTTGACTGAGAGACATTTCCCTTCAAAAATTTGAAATGCAGAGAAAAAATCGACAAGAAGGAAATATCTTGTCTGTAGAAGACAGCAAAGAACGAAGGATACACTATATGAATGTAAAAAATGCAACGTCAGATTATGAAATGATACTTCTTTTTGAGATTTATCATACGCAAATCAATTATTAATTTTGTATTAAATGTTAATTTCTTAAAATATATATATTTGAAGCCTTTCCATGATTATATATAATCCTTCTTATAATTTGTTTAATTTTCTGATTTTGAATATCCAAATACATTATAATTATCAAATTACTGGGATTTCAAATTCTAGCAAGTAAGTAAACAGTACATATTGAAAATAAAAATGTTTTCATTCAATGTGAAATAGACAACGGAATAGTAATTGGATTGTATACTATATTATAATGTGTCATACACGTCAACGAGATCCACACTGCGCGAAAAAGTATTTAATCCCCGGCGATCGTCAGCGCCAGCCACGCGCCGTCCGTACGGACTGCATAGGCCACAAGTATTCTGCACTCAAAGTGTTAAACCGGATTTCACCTCGTTCGAATCTTTATTGCGGGAAATAGTAACCGCACAGCGACAGGTAGACGATACGCGGAGCGGCTCACGAGAAGCACGTGATTTATCAAGCCGTGGACGCTGTTTCGACCTACGATAAACGAAATATAACATTAAATAATTTTATTCGAGCATGCAAACACGCTCGTGAATTAACACCGCCAAATAGCGAGGCAACAGTAATTCGCCTCATTATGAATAATCTCAGTGGTTTAACTTACATCGTCGTAGAAGATCGGGAAATATTTACACTAGACGATCTGGCCGAATTAAATAACATCTGCATGGAACCTGACAAGCACATCTTGCAATACATAAGTAAAGTTAAAGATTTACAGCAGGCAATTTACGAGGAAGAGATTCTTAAAGCTAACGAGTTATCGGAAGAGAAAATTAACGAGATAGAGGAATTTACACTGGTAAGCTTCTGCGAAAGTTCCACGAGATTACAGGATAGAGATCAAACCAACTACGTGTAGGGACATATTCAATGCATACAAGAAAGCACAGGAACATTATCTGATGATCAAGCAGGACCGGCTACGTCACCAAAGATATAAATAAACCAAATTTCATAGGGATAGACCGTTAAACAGTAGTACAATGGAGATTAGGGATAGACAGTCACGAGAGATAAATTTCAAGCCGACGCCAAAATTTTGTGCGCACTGCAACAAGATCGGTCACGTGAAAGAGGAGTGCTATAAAACAAAGTGGGAAAGACAGAACGGACCGCACGAATACTCGTATAGGGATCGTCCTCCATCTTCCCTGCAACCCGACGAACAACATGGCATACCTAATTCCTATGCTCCGAGGAAGGAATGCAAATATTGCCAAAATCTGGGTCACACAATCGAAGAATGCCGGAAAAAGATGTGGCACGAAAGGAATTCGGGAAACGCAATGTCCTCCCCGGGACTAAACGCGACGCGGGGAAACACCACACAAACGCGTCCAGTGAAAATCGTAACTACGGAAATCCCGTCCACATTCACACAATTAAACTAGAGAATAACCCGGAAAAACCAGCGGTGAAAATAATCTCCAAAGATCTAAAAAAAAAAAGAAACAACATTTTTAATCGATTAAGACTCCAAGCCAAATGTATTAAAAATTTAGAAAGCCGACGATGAAATCCTCGTTGAGGAATCAAGAAAAATAAAATTAAGTGGAATTACCGACGAGATTATTTTGACTTATAACTTTCGCACTATTGACCTATTTGGATATTCGGTGAAATTTTATCTCGTACCCAACTCCTTTCCGATTCCTCATGGTGGCATTCTCGGGACCGATTTCCTCAACGAATCTGTAGAAATCAACTTTTTAAATAAAAGCGTAAGATGTGGAAAAACGTAAAGAAAACAATCGCAGCCAGAACATGCGATCTGTTGAAAATAAACGTTTCAAATACAAATATAAAAACGGTCTACGTTCCGTTATTAAACTTGGGAGATGGCATCTACGCTTGCAAAGCAATTGTATCTAATGTCGATGGACATTCGAATACAAGAGTCTTTAATACTCAGAAGGATGTGGAATAAGTTTAAGTTCCTAGTCAAAATAGAAGTCAAAATAGAAGTCAAAATAGAAGAATTCGAAATGGCCGATGAAGCGAATGACTCCGTATTAGGGCGTGACTCACACGCTTCCGACAACATAGAGAGTGCTTCTTACGAAAACCCATGCAGGCATAACATAAAAGAAAACGCAGAAAATCTAAACCGAGAAATATCTTCCGATCCCTCTTTTCTCCGTACAAAACTTTCTCACTTTGAACGACCCTGCAGAACGATCTCCAAAATAGATGAAAATCGTTACAGACAAATACTAGAGTACATAAATTTAGAAACGTTGAATAAAGAAGAAAAAGGAGTAGCGAAAGAAATGATTAAAGACGCTTTAGACCTATTCTACTTAACAGGCAATAAATTAACACATACGCGATCTGTTAAACATGCTAGGCACAACACCGGTATATCGATTCCCGCCGATCCACAAAGAAGAAATTAACAAACAAATAAACAAGCTAAAGAATGAGGTGATACGACCATCGGTGTCACCCTATAATTCTCCTTTATGAATCGTACCAAAAAAAGCAGAATCAAATGGAAACAAATGTTGGATATAACCGAAATTCTAAATCATCTGAGTAGCGTTAAATATTTCAGCACTATTGACTTAGCTTCAGGTTTTCATCAAATCGAAATGAATAAAGACTACACACAGAAAACAGCATTTTCAACACCTCATACGAGCACTACCAATTTACTCGCATGCCCTTTGATTTAAAAAACATACCACGAACGTCTCAAAGGCTGATGAATTCCGTTCTCTCCGGATTACAGGCAAGCGAAATGTTTGTTTATTTGGACGATATAGTTATATATTCGAGCTCCTTCAACGAACACGTCAATAAATTATAAAAAACTCTCATATATGTTAAGAGAGACAGGACTCAAGTTACAACCAGATAAGTGCAACTTTCTCTGAAAAGAAGTCGCTTATCTGGGACACATAATAAGAGCCTTAGCGGTGAAACTTGACGGGAAAAATCAGTGCAGTAAAGGAATTTCCGACACCACGAACAGTAAAGAATATTAAACAATTTCTACGGTTAGCGCGATACAACAGACGTTTTATTCCTATCTTTTCCGCTATTAGTCGATCTCTGACGAATCTGCTAAAGAAAGACGTTCCATTTAAGTAGGAAGAGAGTCACGACCGCGCATTTAGCCACTTATATAACCTTTTATGTAAGGAACCTCTCCTTCAATATCCTGACTTTTCCAAACCATTCATAGTAACTACAGACGCTTCAAAATTTGCCATAGGCGGAATTTCGAGTCAGGGAGAAATCGGGCAAAATTTGCCCGTCGCTTACACACCGCGTTTATTAAATCAGGCCGAGCAAAATTATTTAACATTAGAGAAGGAATTACTCGCCATAATATACGCAGTCAGTCATTTTCGACCGTATTTATACGGTAATCAATTCAGTTTGGTCAAAACCCTTCGTCTGGCTGAACTCGATAAAAGATCCAACTTGAAGATTGATCTAATGGCGACTTTAAAAAACAAAGTACGATTATAAATTATTTACAAAGCAGGCAAAAAAAAACGTAAACGCCGATGCCTTATATCAAAAACCCATAGATTCATATAAACAAGCCCTTCCGATAGCAGGGAGCAGCTCGAGTGACGAAGATCTTTATGAACCAAGAAATAAACGATTTACTTTTCAAGAGTCCCACGAAAAACGAAGAATTGACTCTTCGGTAACGCAAAACGAAACATTTCAGAAAACCTTCACTACATACGACAAGATCAATGTAACTCGATACAAAGACAGAAATGATAACGAAACGTCAACAATACACGAAAACGAAACAAGCAACGAAATAGGAACGTTCGAACACATCGATAGCAATATCATAGAAATAAAAGACCGAATTAGAATGCATAACGGAAACATCGCATATTTTGTCACGATGAATGGAACACCTGTCGACAATGGGGCAAAAGAATTAGCTCTGACCACGGTGAATTACCCGTCATTACCAATGTAATTCTTGCCAGGGTATTGGTTACAAGAAAAAATGACAAAAGTTATTTTATAGCACTACCCGTCAAAGAAAGAATATCCTTCTCTATCCAGCTAGAAACGTTAGACGAAGCTGTTTATTCTCTACTTGACGCAGCTATCGAATTACAAATGAACACGATGGGGATAGCTGAAAGACCAGTGGCTGATATACCCTGGACCGACGTAAGACGAAAGATCCGTTCAATCTTTTCAGGAAGACAAACGAAAATAGTTATATTAAAACACGAAATAGTGATACCGAAAGAGATCGAACAAATTGAGATAATCCATAGTAATCACACAACTCCCATTGGAGGTCATAAAGGTTTATCAAAAACATACGTTAGAGTCCAATAAAAGTACTACTAGCCGAAATTAAAACACGACATCCAGAAGTTTATACAAAACTGTTGCAGCTGCCAATCTAAGAAGCTCATTAGTTTAAAAACGTATCAGCCGATGACAATCACAGACACCCTGAATGGCATTCGATAAAATTTCTATGGACATCGTGGGCCCGATGCCCATTACAAAATCAGGGCATAATTATATACTTACTATCCAAGATTTACTAACAAAATATTCAGTCGCGATACTTTTACAACAAGCTTTTTCGGAGGAAGTCGCAGACGCTCTCATAAAAAATATAATATGTAGATTTGGTTCACCGAAAGACATTCTAACCGACCAGGGCACTAATTTTCTGTCAGAACTCATGAAGGCAATCGCAAAGAAATTTAGAATCAATCAATACCAAACTAGGGCGTATCACTCGCAATCGAATGGATCAATAAAAAGATCACATCATGTACTGACCGAATTCTTAAAACATCATATTCAAAGCAACAGTGACTGGGATCATTGGTAAAATATAGTGACATTCTCATATAACACTAGCGTGCACGAGGGAACACATTACAACTCTCACGAATTAGTTTACGGGAGGTTAGAAAGGACTCCGAACGAATCAACTTACAATGACGTTCAAAACGAAACATATACACATTACTTAGGAGAATTAAACGAACAAATAAATCCCAAGAAGCAGTTCGACGAAATTTAATTAATGCAAAGAATAAGTCGAAAATCTATTACGACAGAAAACAAAAATTGTTAATTTTAAGGTAGGCGATCCTGTGTACCTCCTTAAAGGTACGAATAAAGAGAAACTTGACGACAAATACATAGGACCATACAAAATTATAACTGTAATGAATAAATGCAATGCAAAGGTACGCACTCCGACAGGCACTCGCATAGTGCACGCTAATCGACTAAAGGTCGATAAATCGAAATAAAATGTCGATCAATCGCCGTCATGAAAATCTACAGCACCGATCTATGATATTTGCAAGCGCAGCATGGCACAAGAGTCATTCTCCCTTCCATGACGACGATCGTCAAGTAAGATCCCCATCATTACGTTAGCTGTTAAATCTTAGATATAAGCAGCGCAGGCTTAGCTCCGAGCATCATTCATTCGTCGACGCGTAAACCTCTTACTAGTAAGCACAATAAAACTTATAATAGCTCTTACCTTTATAAGTACCATAAACGCATTAATAGTGTACGACTGTGCCGGCAGTTTGTTAAATATCTCAACGTTCTCCCTCTTGGATGTGGCTGAATGTGAAGTACCGGATCTGCAACCAAGGAACAACTCGATAACTGTTGCAAGCTTCGGATTACGATACAGCAAGAATCCAACAATGTCGAATCGAAATAGATTGAATAATTTATCACTGTGGAATGCATTCACACGTCTCGGCGGTCCACAATGGGTGTAGGAAGTATTTGTATTCACTCACTCAACAACTATGTCAGTAGATGCATGCAACGGGAAGTCTTCTTTTGGGTCACAACACGTTTATCTCCGGATTAAAGAAAAACAGTATCGATACAAGGAGTTTCATATTAAGCGGCTCTATTTCTACCGATGGCACATGCAAAAAAACCTTTGCGCTCACACGACTAATGGTTTCTCACTGTGCGGGTATATTCTGCCACGCATAGAGCACCCAAAGCTATAAATACTAGAAACATCTCCTGGTAGAATTTTCAAGAATAAAACAAGAACCTCTGTGGAAAACCGAGACATATTCGCATATGTAAATTCAAAATTCATCTACGTAGAACGAGACATCAAAACGTAACCAACCACTCTATATATAGACATCATGAGACAAAAGTGCATCCTGGAACAAGTCTTGAAAATTGCACTTTCACTAATATCCATCGCACCAGATGAAATGGCCTATACGATAATGAAGAAACTTGGATATATGGTCATTCCCGCAGCCGAAGTAATACACTTAATTAAATGTATACTAACCGAAGAAAAAATAAGGCAAGTGGGGGAATGCTACAAGGAACTTTCACTTACACACAACTCGTGCTTTTGTTGGAACAACTTATAGGTGATTTTCGTGATGGAGCATCTTTAACACTAGAACTACCGACCGGTCAAAATAACCAATTATATTAATTGTTCACAAGATCATGTCTTGAAATTTCATTTAATATTTTATAATAATATTATGACTTTTACTAAATTCATGTATTTAACATATATTCTAAATTATTTTGATCGTTCACTTAAATTTTTCTGATATACATATGTGATATACCTATATATAATCAAAATGACCGGTCGGTATTTTTAATGTTTCTAATACGGCAATCCGCCACTACGGCGTCAGCCAATGGAAATTACCGGCAAAATTACTGCTTTGAAATCACTGGGTTTTCTCTAATTCTCGGAATTTTTTAATGTCTTGTGATACTTTTTTATTTTCTTATTGATAATTGTTGTATACAGTTGAAATACCTACATTCAGTACAGTATTCAGTCATTTTTTTATTGGCAGTTTTTGTATACGGTTGAAATATTTTTAATATTGTGAACAATTGTGCTGAATATATTTCTTTCAATTTATAGTTATCGTAGCTTGAAATGTAAGTAAATTGTGAATATTTTTATTATAATAAGGGAAAATATATTTAGAATATTTTTATATAGAAATTTTACCCTAAAAATACCGAGATGTCCGAAAATACCTAAAATTTTAGAGATCATAACAAATATAAGAGAAGACTTTTCCGATATCGACCAAGGTGATTTTGACCCTAAGATTGGACCAGCAGATATTTCAGAGGATCAATCAGAAGAAGAAGTGTGTGTTTCCACAGACAGCAATAGTGAAGAAGAGAACATCCTGAATGTACGTGGATCAAGAAGACTTTTGAGATTGTCGTTCTTTTCGGATGAAAATGACCGTGAACAAACTGAAATTGCTCCTGATGGAACTATCTGGACAAAAATAAAAGCTGGATCTACTCCAGGAAGGAGATTAATAAATAGTATTTTCAAAGCAGTAATTGGACTCACAGCATATGCAAAACGAAGAGTAATGAAGGGCACTATAAGTAGAGCTTTTTTTTTATAATTAATCGACAAGTGATGGATTATGACATGGATTAGATGGATTAGAACATGCACAAAACTAGAAGCTTTTAGAGTTCTTGGTGAAAAATGGGATCTATCTCAAGAAAAGTTTTATGCTTTTCTTGCAATTTTATATGCACGTGGTGCTTATGAAGCTAAGAATTTGAAATTATCTTATTTATGGTCTAAAAAGTGGGGACCATTTTTTGGTCTAAAAAGTGGGGACCGTTTTTTTCGAAAACTATGAGTAGAAAGGAGTTTAAGGATATTTTAAAATTTATCCGCTTCGATAACAGAAATGAACGGAATGTACGATTGCAATCGGATAAATTTGCATTAATTTCAAATGTTTGGTATTCATTCATTGAAAATAGCCAGAATTGTTACGTACCAGGACAAAATATTAGAATCGACAAACAACTATTCCCAAGCAAAGCGAGATGCCGATTCACGCAGTATTTGCCGAACAAACCCGATAAGTTCGGAATAAAATTTTGGTTGGCATCTGATCTCAAAAGTAAATTTATAATAAATGGGTTCCCGTATTTGGGAAAGAACGAAACAAGACAGTCATCAATTCCTTTGAGTGAATTTGTCGTTCTGAAATTAATTGAACCATTTACCGGTGCTGGAAGAAATGTAACCACTGATAATTTTTTTACTAGCAAATCATTGGCATCAAAATCATGGAAAAACGGACTACTTTGGTTGGAACAATTCGTGCAAATAAAAGAAAATTGCCCAAACTGGCCAAACAAAAAAAAAATAATTTACCTCGATTTTCATCTGAAATTTATAAAACAGATAATTGCACTTTACAGTATATAAAAGTAAGGCAACGAAAAAAGTACTTCTACTGAGTACGAAACATAATTCAGTAAACATTGAAAAAGACAATAAAAAACTGCCTGAAACTATAATATTTTATAATAAAACCAAATTCGAGGTAGACATGACGGATCAGATGGCCAGGAAGTATAATGTGAAATCAGAATCTCGAAGGTGGCCTCTTCAAGTATTTTTTAACATCCTCGACTCAGAGGCAATAAATGCCTGGGTTTTATACAACGAAACAACTGGTGAAAATATATCGAGGAAAAATTTTTTGTTTCAATTAGCAGAACTTAGCACAGACTATAAAGATCCATCTGAACTGGAAAACTTGAATGACCTCTTCAAGAGCCCCGAGAGTTCTAATATACGAAAAACTTGCCAAATAGGTTTTTGTAATGAAAATAAAACTATGAATATATGTGCTGGCTGTAAAAAACATGTTTGTGGTAAATGTACATCGAAAAAAATTTCTTTATGCAAAAATTGTGGTGATTCAAATAATAACTAAACCTAAATAAAAAACAAATAATAGTACTACCTTTTATGTAAATAGATGTATATATCATTTACTTGCAATATTAGAACAAAATACATTTTATTTTCTTTAAAACTTTTTTTTGAATGTTTATATTTTGCCAACTAAATATCAGACCAGTCAAAATGACCGGTTTGGTAGAAATAGGTATATAACAACTGTTGGTAGTTCTAGTGTTAATAGTTACAGCAGATCAAACAATAACAAAATGGACTATTATGTTTATTAAAGCTGTTGTAGATTTCAACATTAGATTCCACTCATAGGTACATTTTAATATCAAAATCAAAAACGTATAAAAAAGAAAGTATATTTTTTAATTATTTTAGCATTATTTTTCTAAATTTTCGGAGATAAGCCATACGTAGAGTGATGATGATTCCATGCATACCTGTATCGAATAGCATTATAAAAACAAATCCGTATATATCCAAAATGAATAGTGCATACACATGAGAAAATGGAAAGTTCATAATTCATACATTATTAAAGAAAAGTTGTAAGCAAATATATTTAACTTTAAAAATTTTTCGAAAGAATTTAATTGACCTTTTATTTAAATCATTTCAATTCTTTTATTTCAATTATTACAGAGAAATAAGTATGCGATTAAATAGGAATTCAATTAGCGTTAAATATGATTTTAATAGAAACAATATAAAAATTAAAATCTTAAGACTACGTTTTAAAGCAAAATATTATGAAATATATATAAAATGCCTACGATACTAAAAATCAACTATTATTCAAAGAAAAAAAATTTATCATCAATGGTTTTTAAAAATCTTATCCCGAGAAAATTGATTCAATTGTATAATTTAGTAATATTATCTAAATAGATTAATTGACGTTTGTTTACACTTGTGATCCGTGATTGACAATAAACACCATTTTTTGTTGTAATAATTATTTATTAAGAGAAATTATAAAAGATATATAATTCTAGTATGATACAAAGATTGTCACATGCTATTGTTAATGATGTGTCGATTTTTACTACTCGTATCCTCATAAATGAATACTCCATGTGCATGACGACATTAATTGATTAAGTTTTACTTATTTCATTAAAGAATTTATTTCAGGTAAAAAAAAAATATAAATCTTTTCGTTTTTGCAGTAGAATACAACCTGTTTAATGTAATAGTTTCCGCGGCTAAAAGGGAAGCATGCTACTTTTCGCTACTAAAAACAAACCGTACATCTTTTTACGACAGTCTACTAAAACATCCTTTTCGCTGCCAAAAGGCACAACATACTTTTCTTTGCTTGAATAAGTAAAAATAACCAAAAACTGATACATGAATAAAACTTACCAAAGATTTCGACACGATCTTTTTACAGAATTTACAAATCTTAAAATATTAAAAAATTAATACGAAAACATAATGGAAAGAAAATAGCAGAAATGTCGGAAACATAAATTATATGTAAGGATACAGGAGTTGAACCAGCTAACTAAAGATATTAATTTTACAACTATTTACAAAGTTATTTTAGGTACACAACAGGATTAAAATAGGAATACTGTGATGATGTAGTTCAATGTAAGTATATAGTTTTTCCCATGGATTTGTTGTTAAATATTTAATCTTTTTAAGAAATTATTCTAAATTATGAAATAAAAAAAAATCGTACAGATGAAAATTAATTAAAAGATAATATAATAGTAATTTTCCAAAATAATCAAAATTACTTACATGACTTAGTTGAAGAATCATAAGTAAATGTTTCTAGTAAACATTAAGTGTAATTCTTTCAAATGTATCAAAATGTTTAGTCGTGAAAGTATATCAAACAGAATAAGTGTTGATGTGAGAGCTTTATTAAAAATTCTGAAATTCGAACAACTACTATTAAAAAGCAACAGTAATATAGGAAAAAGTAAGACAATACAAAAATCAAGTAAGTTGGTAAAACCATCAATAAATAAAAGACCAAATGAAAATAATACAATTTCTTACACTGCTTCTCTAGAAAAAGATTATCTATCGATACATCACTGGTTTATAATTTATTCGGCTGAATTTCGAATTATCTATTTGAAATTCTACCACTAAATTCCAAAGCTTTGTCCAAATCATTATTTACATTACATCACATAGAGGATAGAATATTCACCAACATCACTTAAGAGTTTGTTCGAATCAATTATTTACATCATAACATATAAAACAATAGAACCTCGATTTCCGAACATCGATTAGCCGGATAAATATTGAGGATATGTGGCGATCAGCGATATTAACATATATTAACATATCATTGTCAATTGATCTTTACTTTCTAAACCTGTATGTCGAAATGTAATCATACCGTTTTATCAATTCAAATGTAATGTGAAATATTAAGTCGGTTAAATAGTGGTAAAATAATAACTGAAATTGCAGCGTCTTGTGAAATTGGAATATCAAGAGTTTGACATTATAAGACGAAAGTGTGAAATTATATATAGTAAGTTGATCGCAGTGCACACAAAAAAATATAAAGTCTGTTAACAATGAAATTCTTGACATGGCTATGTATCAATGGTTTTGTCAAAAGAGAAGCATTGGATATCTGGGTCTATCGTATACGAAAAAGCTATAGTATAATCGAAAATTGAATGAAGATTGTAATTTCAAAGCATTATCGAGTTGGTTATTAAATTTCAAATCAAGTTACGATATCGTAGACGTATGTCAGGCAAAAACCTTCATCGGATAAATCTGCAGCTTTAAAAAAGAGTTTATAGAATATCTAAGGAAAGAAGATTATCTGTTGGAAAATGTGTATAACGCAGATGAAACTAGCTTGTTATGGAAATCATTTTCGCAAAGGACATGTGTCAATATGAATGCTTAGCATCGAGTCATAAAATCAGTAAAGGTCGAATCATAGCTCTTCTCCCGTGACAAGAATCCTGTTCTATTAATTGGAAAAAGTAATAAGCCTCGATGTTTCAAAAGATGTATATTTAAGTACTATGCCTATTATATATATGTCCTAGAAAAGTGCTTAGATGAATTATAACATTTTTATTGAATAATTTTCAATGATTTTTATTCCAGCAGTGGAATAACGAACACTTAAAAACGGACAAATGAGAGAAAGTTATTATTGATAGATAACGCTGTTTACTATGTCAACGATGCTTATCAACAATATTTTTGGGATGAATTCTATTAACGTTTTTTGTCTATGGACAAAGAAGATTTTCAATTGTTTCACGCATCTCATTTGATGCTGTCGAAGTTCACAAAATAGGATTTTAAAACATATCAGTTTGCACTATTATCATCTACACACACGCAAATATTACCTTCCATTTAGAAGTAATTTTAACTCCTTAACCTACAATATCGTACAAGGTAACTCCAACAATGTAAGAGTGCACAAAATGTAAAATTGCATTACATGTACCAATATGCTTCGAAAGATACCACATGATGCAAGAATATTAAATTTTTGTACATTTTAACAAGACGCTTATAATTTAAATTGTGTATATTTAAAAATTGTAATAAAATATTGTATTAATTTATTATTCACTTTAAGATAATAAATATTTCTTGTTCAATGATCAATTGGCAGTTATTATTTATCAAACATCTTGCAAAATAAAATTAGTTGTACCTTACACATACATTTATATATCAAGAGACATGTACAATTTGCACAACTTCGAACGCTTAGCCTAATCGTGAAAAAGCTCGATATGTGACTGTTCTTGTTGTTGCTTATGCCAATATGCTATTGGAACTTAAATCGTAAGGCAATAAAATTTGGTTGCGATAACTTAGGCTTAACGTTTTTTGTAAAATATTTCTACATCCAAATTTACTATAAATATTCTAAACCACTTTTTGTATGTTGAATCATCTACTGCATTCTGTGGCTCCATATAAAAGACAAATTTCCTCACGAATTTACCACAGGTTTTTGCATTTTCGGTAATAGAAAAAACAAATTTGACGAAAATATCCTTTATTTTCTAACATATTTAATATTTCCCCAAAAAAAAATTATGGTTAACTGATCACAAAACAAAATTTTATTAAAATAATGCCAAAAGTCACTTTTATGGAACGAAAAATAATATTTGCATACGTAAAGTTGATAAAGGTTTTAAAAGTTATTTTCCGTCAACAAGTGGAGAAAACAGAATGAATAAATTTATATATTTATATATTACAAAGAAAATTTTCTATGGCTACACCCATCCTTATTTTTTACATTGTTGATGTCCATAGAATAGAATCTAATATATTGGATAGTATATTATATAATATATTATTGATGTATAAATACATGTATGTAACTGAAACAGAACTGAGTGGTGAAACTGCATTCTGTACTGAAATAACGGAGCGGAGACGGAACGGAAATAAAACTAAGATTGAACTGAAATATGTGAATCGATCTATAAAAGCTAAACATGAGAAATACGATTGAGAACAATGGTTTAATTTTCACAGATGTACTTCCATACCATCTTCCAAAGCAAAATATTAATCTTATTGTTGCTCTCTACTGTCCGTGTTTAAATACATTTAAGAAAAAGCCTGATGTAATTTTTAAAAAGAAATAAGAGTAAGGAAAAATGTGCTGACATAATCGCAAATAGTAAAATAGTAAATGTTAGTATTACAGATAACGATCGTCTAAATGTTTTTAACACTAACCATACAACAGTATCTCAAATGACCGGTTTTGGATTTTGAATACAAATTCTGCATTCATTGTTATTTTTTTCTCTATTTGATTTATAATTATAATTCCTATATTAATATAACTATGATTTCTATAATATCCATTTAATAATTTTATCAATATTTACGCTTGCTTTTATTTTGTTTATTCTGAGAAAAATATGTACTTTGTCATATCAACCGTAACAAATTAAATGACCATTTGTAAGAATGACAATAAAGTAGGCATATGAGATTTGATCTAAACAAAATCATTCAAATTATTCTCGAATATTATTATCGTACATACTGCTACATCAAAAAACAGTCTAATTTTGATAGTTCCAAATAGAGCATTACAGTGTGAAAATAATAAGAAAAGAGAAAGTGAACAAAACTTAATAGTTAGTTTACATTTTATTTTACTGTATTGTTCTAATATTTACTAATATTTCTAATATTTACTCCTGAACATGACAAGACGTTCAATAAAGAAGATACCAGTGAAAGAGATAAACGATATAAGTAAGGGGCATTTAGAAGACGATAAAGATAAATTTTCTAAAATTCAAGATAACCAAATTCTAATTGGATATAATTTATTCGAAACTAATAATAAATGCTTAAATAATGAGGATGAAGAAAGGAACATTTTGAACAAACAGGAGATAAAAGGGAAGAGGATTTCCGTCAAGTTCTGAAAATGAGACTGAAGAAAATGACTAGGACATTGAAGTTGCTATTAATGAAATTGTATGAGAAGAAATACAAAAAGGGTTCAAGATTTGGACGGCCATTACCAAATCCAACGGTATACACAAAAAAAAACATTATGAAGGATTAAATAAGAACTATATTTGCCTTGATAATTATTATTGAACTCATGCAAAAATGCACAGAACTAGAAGTAAATCGAGTGTTAGGAATTACATGGAATCTACCTCCAGCAAAATTAAATACATTTCTTGTTATTTTGTAAGCACGTAGAGTATATGAAGAAAAAAATTTGAACATTTCATGTTTGTGGAATAAGAGGTGGGAGACTACATTTTTTCCAAATACGACAACTAAGAATTGTTTTATACAAGTTTTTTAATTTAATCAATGAAAAAAGTATTCGAAGCCAATGTCTACAAACTAATAAATATTCTTTAATTTCTGAAGTATGGAATGAATTTATTGAAAATAGCTAAAATTGTTAGAAGCTAGCCATGAATTTTACCGTTAAAAAACAACTGTTTCCAACTAATACTAGATGCAGATTCATACAATATATGAAAGATATTTTTTATAATCCTACCTATAAGATATGGACTAACTAACTCGTATCACTTATTCTGGTTACAACTCAAAGTGTTACAATTTAAGTACTATAATCCTTTCCTCTTTCCCTAACTTGATCAAGGCTTTAATTGTTACTCTTTGTTTTGTACAACGGAAATCTGCTTGCAGTATGAAAAATATACGTGAGGAAAGTACTTAGTAGAGCAACCATTGATTTGTAAAACTGTGGTATAGAAAAAGAAAAAAATTTTATTACAATGCTGTTTTTATGTTTATTGGTTTTTTTTTACAAAGATTAAATTTTTATACATGAGAATGAAAGTTTGTTTATATTTGTTATATTTTAATGTATCATCTATCTATAAATTCAGTCTACATAGCAATCATAATAACATCTTCAGAGAGGGATAACACATAATATGTATTAAATATAAACCACAATGAAATATATTTTCATGACTTTAAATCACTCACTTGGATATTTAATTACAAATTCAGTTGATATCTCAAATTTGATTGGTGAAATCAGATTAATTTAATACTATTGAAAATTGTGTAAACTTAGTAACTGTTTTTGAATATTAATAAGAAAAGCCAAAAGCTTGATATAGCAGAATATCATTAAGAAACTAAAATACATTCAAGAATATGAAGAAATTAATGAAGAAGAAACAGATGACAATGAGGATTATGCAATAAGTGTAAAAGCAAAATGCGGTTCGTTGGAAAGAGCCAAAAAATTGTGGGGAGCTGAAGAAGAGAAATGCTGCAAGTTCTGTAGTAAAGAGGAAGATTCTATTGAATACTGGGTGAATGAATGCGAAATGGTGAATAGAATGTGGTTACAGGTAGCAGAAGTTCTCAGTGCTGAAGGGACGTAAAAAGCGATAAAGTGGTTAAAAGGAATAATTAAGAAAAAGAGGGATATTAAAAAAAGCAGATATGGACGAAAACGGACAAATGTGTGCTAAGTTACGAAAAGATGTGCAGGGTACAGTAAAGATTGAGAAAGCCAAAACACTTGATCTTAATATGGAGGTGATATAATTTATTTTAACGAAGTAGTGCAGATGTAAGTTAGTTGGAGTACTAACATGATAGCGGAAATAAAAATATGATGTTTGAATTAATCAGTTCAATTTGATTTAATAATTTAATTTAATATAATGCTTATTAAGTCCTATGTGTGGTTATATATTATATATATTATTATATATAAATATTAAAGCATGTATTATATAATACATTATATTATGTTATATTGTATAGTAAAGATTATAAACTGATAATGATAAGAAGCAATATAAAGATTATATCAAATGAGATTCCACTTATATATTCATAACCTATATTCATATCCTATTTCTGGGCCTGAAATGAAAACTAATATAAATAGAATATAATATAATAAGAACTAATATATATATATAGAATCTCATTAATGGAAAGATTCATGAAAATAATAAAAAAAGTATTTATTATGAAATCTATGATAAGTGTTAAATGTGAAAGAAAAACAAAGTTAGTGCAACATATAAATTTATTTAAATATAAAAGAAATGTTGAAGATCGAGGTAATCCATGTGAAAGAAAAAGTGAGCACCAACCATCAAATTAAGGAACAAAGAATTTTACAAATATTTAATACAAGTAATAGTTGCTGGTAATATACTGTGAAGTTATTTAAATAACCATACACGAAAAAATTTTCTTGCAAAATATATAGATCATTCGCTTTCAACGAATCTATATTACGCAAAAATTTCTTAGATGATTGCTATAATTCGAGTATTCAGATCATTAGGGAAGATATAGGAGAATATTACATATGAATTTCTGTAGATGAAACGACCAATGAAGCTGAGCAATACATTGTAAATTTAATAGTAGAATAACTTTGTGAGAAAGAAACGACAAAACTCCACTTATTGTGTTTTAAATATAAAATAATGGGAGAAATAAATTATGAAAATATATCTCACTTTGTAAATTCACTTAAGAATTTTGTTATCACATGGTAGTGAAGAAAAAGTTCTACTTACAACGAATGCAGCACACCATACATAGCCAAAACAGGGAAGAAATTGAAATTATTTTATGCTAACATGATACATGTTACATATGTAGTACACATTCTACACAGCATAGATGAGGAAGGACGACTCTGTTTTCCACTTATTAGTACATTAATATTTTGGAAAGTTAATAATTTTTATAATAAGACAAACAGTCTTAGTACTTGTAATACAATTAATACAGTTTAAATCCGAATTCAATTTATAATAATAGGATCATAAAGTCAGTCTACATATGACATCATTTTATCTTACAATCGAATCCAAACCTCGAATCGAAGGTAAAGAGACACACGAATATTGTGCGCGCTATAAGCGAATACAAATAACTTTGTTAAAATAGCATCATGCGCAAATAATAACTTTATACAAACATCTCTAAAAATCTGTTGATCAATCAGTGAAGTGAACATCGTACTTTTTCTTTTATTAATTATCATAATTTATTATTTCTTTTATTTATTAACTTCTAAAAGTCGACACGAACTTTCCGGACCACCCAATATATTAAATAATTGTTACTGTTAAACAATTGTTACAATTTGACAGCCATCGTTTCAGTCTTTCGACCTGCTTCCTCTTCTTTTTAATATCAATGTATTGATAGATTACTGGAGAAAGTAAATGCCTCAAGGGAGAAACACAAGTAGAGAACTGTCGTTTTCTATTCAAGAGTTAATTTGGAGGTGAACTACATTCTTAATCAGTGACGTCATCAATAAAAGAATAAGCATTTTGAGAAACATCGAAACTTCAAACAGGAGTTCTAAGATAGTTACATTTTTGAAGTATCACAGAGAGAATAAAAACAGTCTCAATCCCGAGTGAAGTTTTGCGCTAACCGACAACGAGGCAAGTCACTAGATTGTAATAAACGGGCCGAAAGAAACAAAATTTTTAACTTTGTTTTTTTTTGTTCGAGACATGATCCGTGACGTAATATATCAAAATTTAAAAACTTTTGGTAAAAATCTGTGAAAAAAGTATTTTTAAAAGCATCACTTCATATTGAAGTATATAAGAAAATATTACAAAATATTCTTTTGCCATAAGAACCTATTTTAATTAGATGGGATACGTAGATTGAAACTGCACTATTTTATATCGAACATTTTAATAAAATAAGAAATGTAAGTAGTATGCAATCATTTGATAAGAAAAACTTTTTTCTATATACATACGTATTTATTCTATTTTTTATGTTAATAGTAGTTGAAAATTTTAATATAATAAATGTTACAGTAATTAAGATTGCAACAGATATGGTCTAATAAGAAAAACTCTCACAAGATTTAATCTTTATGAAAACTTATTTTAGCTTTTTACCGAACATAATGGAAAAGATAGAAACCATAAATTTACCGCTAACCAATTCAACAGAAATATATTTAAATTGTATTAATGGTCTGTGCAACATACCTGGTAATTGTGGAGAAAAAAGCAAAAAGAAAGCATGGGGAATTATAACAAAAAATATGGGATTGTCTATATTAATAGAAGTCTCAAAAATTTTGAATAATAATTTCGTTGTCAGACCAAAGGAACCAGAATGTTAGAGTAAATTTAAGTATGCACCCATTATATCCTGATGTGGAACGGTCATTCTTCGCATATAAATTAATTTTTATAGATAAAAGTCCCCAATTAACACCATCGAATATGGGAAAGACGCTTATAATATATTATAATTCGAAATTTAATATATCACAGTAATTGCAAAATAAATTGTTAATACTTAACATACCAAATATTTTGTGTATATTTGCATATTTTTCGTACATATTTGCATATGTTTTCGTGGATAAATATCATATGCCACTTACACATTTATCGTGCATAAACATCCAGAGTCTATTGATAATAAAGAAGGTACTAGTCATTAATCATCAGATCAATGGATTTGAGTCAAGTAAAAAGTAATAAATCAAAGATCTGGAATTACATTGAGATTTTTGGCATAAAATTAATAATAACCAGATAGCAAAAAATTAAACAACCAGAAGGCTATATAAGATAAGCAGACTTGGGGATGTATCCAATCAAAATTTTTGTAAATATTACGATCTCGATGGAATAGTTGATGTACGATTAATAAACAATCATTAATACCATTTTGAGGATGCATAATTCTTAAATAATTTTTAAAACAGAAGTATCATAAAAATAATATTAAACTATTTAAATTATTTTATGATCCAAGATATACATACCAATTTCAAATATATTTTGGAAAAAAAATCAAACGCACCATATTTAAGACTAACAAGTCTTGTAATGAGCATGTGTAAAAATATTCCGCATAAAGGCCACACAATTTATGCAGACAATTGATAGACTAATATCAATTTAGCTAAAAAATTAATTCCTTGTAACACTCCTTTGGTAGAAACTATAAGGGAAAACCGTAAAAGAATATCCGTAGAAGTTAAACTAAAAAAATTAAAACGAGAAAAATTGACTACAATGGAAAATAGGAAAAGGATTATGGTTCTTGAACAACAGACGAGATATTTTAATAATTTCCACAAAATATTTGGCGCAAACAGTAACTGTATGCAAAAATAATTACACACGTGAAAAACTAACAGTAGTTTTAAATTACAATGTAGGAAAATGAGATGTAATTTGTCCAATCAGATGATAGGATATTCTACACCACACAGAAAAACCTTTATGCGGTATATAAAATTAGCTATCGAATTGTTATTAAATACATCAGCTACGAATATATAAACTGACAACGAAAAGGGAAAAATAAAGATCTTTAACTTTAGAATAGAACTGTCAATGCATCTCACATAGTGCCGTGATGTAGAAACACTGGGGCCATCAAATATATCTATCCGAAGAAAAGTAAATCATAAAATGTAAAAGAAGGTAGGACTAGCATACACGGTGCGAAAATTTTACAATGTTAGCAAAAAAATTTTGCAAGTTTTAGAACAATGAGTATTAAAATTCAGACAAAAAGCCATATACTTCCCAGATTGTATTGATCAGCTACATTTATATTTCAAATGCTTTAGTGCAATATATTGATAGATAGAAGATTTGATAAAAATGAATTTTTCATTTTTGATTTTAAGCAAAATAAGCAAAATTGTAACGTGCCTGAAGTTCCTATAAATTGTGATGAAATAAAATTAAATTATGTATAATAATAATTAAGATAAAAAAAAAGTAAAAATAAAAATTCAAATGACTGCTTTGAAAGAGTCATTACAAAATAGCCAATATTCGGATAGCCAAGATTATACCATTCATTAGAATTTTACAAATTACTAGATTTTTGCATTTAACAAATAATGATGCAGTTGACAATACAGACTGATTACATAAAATAAAAGTTATAATAAATTTACTTATTCATAAATTCAAAAATGTATACACATAGATGTCATCATTAATAAATTCATTCATTATCAATCATTATTGCAATTTAAGAGACTTATTCCATATAAACATAATCCAACCTACAAAGATTTGGCATAATAATTTATAAATAATGTGAATCAGCGTGAAATTATTGCTATCATATTATGATATATATAGGTAATGACAAAATAAATTCTAATAATAACGCACCAAAAAATTATGAAATTGTCACAATCAATTTTCAATAAATTATTTCATATGTTGAAAAATAATATGCGTCACCGAACCTGTTTTTAACAATAATTAAACATAAAACACATGGAACTATGCATTTTAATAAAACCAATATACCGAGATTTTGTCGATTAAAAATTAAAAACGGGAAAATATAACTGAAAGGAGAAAATAAATGAAACGTTTATGCCATTTCTACAAAGTACAAAACTGCAGAAATAACTAATTGTAGGCAAGAATAAACACAATTCAATCGTATTTTGAAACCAAAATATGTCACTGAATATAATAAAAGCATGATTGGAATTAATCGCTAATTTCTTTTCGTATTATGAGATAATATATGAAAATATATAGAAAATTCATCTTATATACATTCGACAAGGCACTTTTTAATAGATATATACTATACGAAACAATAAATGAAGAAAAAAAACAAAGTTATATTGAATATAGAATAAATATTATAGAATTATTATTAAAAACTGCACAATTAGTGGATTATGAAAAACGATTCAGAATAACTTATAGAATAGCAATAAACATCACGAAAACTATAGATGCAACATTGGGCTCATTTTTCAAAGAATATAAAAAAACAATAAAAAAAAAAACAAGAAAATAAAAAACAATTTAACAATATCAAAAAATAAATAAGAGCTTATAAAATTGGTGAAAAATATAAGAAATATATTGAAACAACATGGAAATACAAAAGATGCCAAATTGTGTTAGATGCACCATACTGCATTGAAAGATATCACACGATTATTAATTTTTTCTAAACGTTAAAAATTAAAAATAAGCTTATCTTCACAAATTGAAATAGAATGTTACTAGTACTTCTAGGCCAAAAATTATTTCATTTTACTGGATGAATTGTTCTCGATTATTGCATCTAAAGAAGATCTCGAAAGGCTTACTTTTTGTGTTATGATCTGTCTGATTATATTATAACGTTTAAATGCATGTGCAAAAACATATTTATTCAAATTAATCAGATTTTATGATTTTTATAATAATTAATTTCGTTAACATCCACATAATTGGTACACGTTCAAGCACGCATGGTCAAAAAGCTGCAGAAGCCAACGTGTGAGCGAGCGCCTTCGTCACCAGTTATGACAACCAATCGCACTTAAATCACACTGCAAAGAGTTGTTGCATGACTTGTATTAATTAAATGATTCATTAATAAAACAAGAAAATACTATCCTAAGCTAATGAAACTGGACTATGCCCAATAAAAAAAAAATTAAAACTGTACCATTCAAGAGTAAATCCAAAAAGTTAATTATTAATGGTTATTTGTCAACTATTAATAGAAAAAATTAAAACTAGTAACTCATGTCAAGTCGAATCTTTCATCCTCAACATAATATATACTGGTGAGACTGAAATTTGTTCACTCACTGCTTAAGATCCACAATAGCTCCAAAACACTCGCCCCGTTGTAGCTCGAAATTTATGTAAGCTGTTCCGTCATAAGTCCAAAATGAAATAAATCGACGTAGATGGAAAATTAATTAGATTGAATTTGTAATACATTGGCTTAATGACAATGCAAATCTGAAAAAGGATTAAACACAATTTTTATTATATTTATCGTAATAAAAAGAAATGTAGAATTATATTAGCTATTAAATTTAAACATTTATTTACCAATATTCTTCTACAGAAGTGTAATAGGTCCTTGATCATCTTCCATGATGCGCTGACTCAAATGCGCAATAATTATTTAATAATTAAGAGGCAAACAATGAATTTAATTCGCAAATATCTATTGCTTGTTTTATATATAAGTATCTACAGTATATCTGATTGTAGAAAAAAAGAAAAAGAAAATTTTATACGAACAAATATTGACTCTATGACTGCTTTGGACTCAAATTATTCATACAGATATTCCTAAAAGTTTTTTAACATTATAAAAAGCAAACAAATTTAAATTAACCGAAAAACATTAACAACAAATCTACTTCACAATTCCTTCTTTATTTTATCGAAACAAAGATCGATTCATCTATGGCTGTACGAACAACTGCAATCATAATCTGAAAAAAAAAACAATATCAATATCATTGTACAATTCAAAAAAATTGTTAAAAGTATAAAGTCAAAAAATAAAAGATTACTCAAATTCTTAGTAGCAAAAAGTAGCAATGAAATAAACAAAAACATTGTAACGGTAACAAAAATAATTAAAAAATAATATCACCTACGAATCACAATATTATCTAAAAAATATTAATAATGTTCACGATACAAATTATTTTTTAATAAAAATACATAGCATAATTATTAATAATTATAATAATTATTAATTATTCTAAAATAAAATATAGTTAAATTTTCACTGGAATAATTGACACGCAAATACTTATACAACAGAAGAATAGTCAAGAATATTATTGCGAGTAGGTATCGTATCATTCTGAGAAAGAGAGATCACCTATACCCATCCCTGCTACAAATCTTTCGTAAGTTCGTACACGAAAACAAATTTCCGTTAACAATTACTGATATCATTTCCTAGGATGTAATAGAAGATTTATTCATATTTAACGTGCCCTCATACATCAAAACATACTTCATCTTTTTTTTAACAGCACACTTAGCTTACTTCGACTACATAAGAAAAACAGCAAAATATAATACACGACCTTCACTGTGTTTCCAACTTCGTCGATTCAAAGAATTTTATGTATTACTGTATATATACAAAATGTGTACGTATGTTACATATAATATATAGTACCCAATATACGTAGTATGTATTATAACTTATAAAAGGTAATATAATATTCTTTTGACAACAACACAACTTCTTACAAAATGTCCTTTCTTGTCTTTCAAATCCTACCATTTTCTTCCAACCTATTTACATATATTTATCCTTAATTTATATTATAAATAAGATAGCATTCCATGTCTTATTTATGTATCATACCATGTGCTTGATATTAACAATACCGGACAAAACAAGTCACTCGCTCGTTGATGAGACAAAGAAATGCCTTAATTTTGAGAATTCTACATAATATATGTGCGTATCTGTAATAAATAAATGACATATTTATCCATGACGAGTCATACATACAACGAATACGTGAGATATATGTACGCACATATATAGTATTAGTATTCATGTATAGTATCTATCGGAAATGTAGACACATGTATATATATTACATATATGATACATTAAGTTTAGATGTATGTACACGAATATATACGATTTAGATAAAAGTCGAGTATAACACATAATAGGATTAATAAGTGATAAATTATTATATTCCTTTCAACGAGTCATCAGTAGAAATAAACATGCGTGATCGGAACAGGACCGTATTTACAACTTTCTGACTCCACTTCAACAATCTGTCAGTAATCCGTTATCCATTTTATAAACCCAAGAATCGAAATTATCTAATAAAGACCCATTTTCGCTACTGAATTTTACAATTAACTATCAGTAGTAGTTTGAAAGCCAATAGCTGATGTCCATCGCATCTATCACGTACTTAATAAGCGAATGTTTCGTTTATTTCTATTCGACTCGTTGAAAAGAGTATGGACTAAGTTATTTTAAAACAAGAGCAGCAAACATATTATGAAAATAAAGGTCAAAAATTCGAGAAAAAATATGACGCAATAGCACGGCGGTGGACATATGTAGACGGTAATTTTATTTTCTCCAACATTTCAAAAATGCAACATTTTCTTGATTTGCGAACACTATGTTGTAAATATCTCATGTTTGGTGATCGATTATGTACATTGGGCGAATTAGTAACTTAGAAAAAAAAATCTTTATTACCTATAATTACGAGATGATAAAACTTCGTTACCACATGCTGATCCCAACTGATCTCAGCGAAACCGGCAACAAGAATGACGAAGACCTATCTATGGAACACCGTCTTTTATATTTTTTATACTAATGTACAAGCAAATAATAAATCGAATAATAAATAAATTTATCTATGTAATAAATTTGAATATTTCGTGTAAATATTCTGAAAAAACAATATTTATCTCTACTATTCATTGTTATCTGTAAGGGTTTAATAATATAATTATAATAGTATAATATAGTTAAATTGTATAAAGTATAAACTTGTATAATAGTTAAAATATTATATAATTGAAATAAAATATTAGAATTCGGTATAATCAGAAAGTTGAGTATTATCAGAAATGTGTATCGGTTTTTAAAAGAAAGTGATGCTTTTCGTGAAGTACTATTAATTTTCAATAAATAACGGTATAAAGACTTTTACACAAAATCTTCATTATAAACCTTGCATTTGTTCGACATTTAATTTTTTTGCTGTGACCCTTTTTCTTTAATTTCATCCTCTACAAGTCAATTTATTTTTCGTATATACAAACAGAATTATGTAAGTGAAATTATAATATTACTTCTACAACTATACTATTATATATATACAATTAATATTATATGCAAACAATTATATTATATATATATATATATATATATATATATATATATATTAAGTATAACACATATTTATTAAACATATGAAAAGTTTTACATATAAAGTAAGAATTTCTTTTTTACTGATGAAATAAAATGAAATTTTCAAAATACAGATGAGCGTTAAATACAATTTTTAAATTATATAACGTTGCAAAGAATTAATGGCAACAAATATGCAAAAAGCAAGTTTTAATAAATTAATGTCCTACCCAAAAAAATAACTAATCTACTTTCTTGGACCAGTATTTTGATACATATATACTTATCTGCTTTTACTATATATGAAGAGAAACAAAAAATAAAACACCTGCTCTTTGTTCAAAGTAATATCATGAAATTTCTTCTACCATCTTCTTCGTCCTTACAACTGATAGTAACTGACGACAGTACTGACGACACTTCTCGTGGACCTTCAGAACTGAAATAAGCATAAACAGATGATGAGAAGAACAAAGACCCCAACTGATTGGCAGCACATGCGCACCAACATCACGTGTCGCACTCATGTCAGCACGTACAGGCAGGCGCGCGTGTTCTATTCGGTCGACTTGCATGCTCTTTATTATATATATTAGGGAGACCGGAAAGTAATGTTGCTTTCTTAAATTAAATTCAAACGAATAAATTTTTAACAAGTTTTTATTTTTAATCACAATCGAATATCGACATGCGCAGAAACGACATTACTTTCCGGTCCACCTAATATATGAAAGTGTATATGTATCATTCTATACACACACACACACACACACACACACACACACACAATAATTCATTTCTGTATATTTTTACATCAATCTATAATGTATTACATAAAATATTCGTATTGTTACGCTATTAGTCTCCATTTCGAAGATAGTCTCCATCCTTCATTGCCTTCTAAATCACATTGGATACTTAGAAAAAAGATCTTACAAAGAAAAATGCCTGTTGACTCATAAAACACTTGTTATCACCATGTCTAAGAAAAAAATAAAATAAAAAAAGTTACACAAAAAGTGATTGTTATAATAAATGATTTTGAAAAGAATGCAAAGTTTAATTGACAAGAATTTGTCTTAGCGGACGAATTTACATATATGCCTTCATTAAACATACGCCATATATATATATATATATATATATATATATATATATATGTACATATATATATAAATATACAAACACACACATACACACACACACACACACACTTATATACATACGTGTACACGGGTTCAAGAAAAAATTTCATCTTGTCAACAAGAAATAATACAATGGCAACTCAAGATCGAATAGGCCAATTTTTTTGAACGTTGTGAAGAAATTAAAATTGTTATTTACAATCTACGATAAAGGTGAAAGGTGAACCTAAAGGAGAAAGAAATCGGTAAAGCATCATTTATCGGCAATCAAAGGAGAAAATAAGATACATATTCTCATATAAGCTTTACGTAATGTTATATAAACGTATCTAATATTATAAAACATTGATTATATGAATGAATAAAGAATTAATATTATACACTAGCTAACTATTTTATTCTATTCTAAATGATATAGAAATATTTGTAACAATAAAATGTTTAAAATTTTCAATTACACTTTCTACTATAATCTGTTCATCAGAAATTGAAAACACAATGTCATTATATTATACGATTTTAACATATTATGGATCAGACATCTTATTACTAACCATCTTTTTTCTTATAAAATATTTTTAAATCTCTAACATCGTCATATTAATATTTGTTTTCAACAAATACTTTGAAATTATATGCGTTTTTGATATAAATTGTGCGTACTAAAATCTTTTTAAAGTATGATATTTAGTAAATAAAACAAAACTCCACATAGCTTGCAAACAGCGCATTTTACTTCTTTGCTTGTAATGTATGTGATCTGTACATAGAGCAATATATGAAACTTCGTAAAAAACTTTATATCTTATTTTATTTTCTGTATCACGCTTTTAAAATATCTTGCATAAATTCAAAAAATTACGATTAATCGAATAGAATTTTTAACTATTAAATCTTATTACTAACTATTCTAAATCTATTAACTCGTAATACCACTCTTGGTTAATACATAGAAAATGTAAAATATTTTGTCATTTGTCCATATTGCCTTAACAATTGACACATCAAAAACATTTTAATATTTTATAATTATATTTCGTGTTATTTTAATCATTCTTATTATTTTATAGTTTTCTTATGTGATTTCATAGATAAGATATTTTTATTGTCAAATTATGAAGTTTTTACTCATCAATCAATTTATATACATATAACTTAAAAAATTCTGCATTTTTACAAGATTATTTATTTATATATATTTTTCTATTAAAAAACACAAAGTTAATTTGTCATTTTATGTAACAAATTGTTAAAGAGTTATCCTATGATTATATATTATCAAAACATCTTCAGAAAGTTAATCTTCAAAGTATAAAAAAACGGCCAAGAATTCCCAGTTCACTAATACATGAAACTGGTATATAATTTTATAAAATATTCATCATTAGTACGGAAAAATTAATGATTCTGAACGTGGCATTAAATTAAAAATGGATAAAAGATTGTATTTAAAAAAGGGAAGGATATAGGTTAATAAGAAAATATGCGGCTATGGAAGAAATTGTTTTTCTTTTCATACCAATGAAACGACTTTTATGGTTTTGATATAAGAGTCAAAATTTTGGCTTTGCAATTTCATATATTTTAACATTTCCTTATAGAAAATCTGAAACTTTACAGACAGCAGTAGCATAAGTCGCAAAGTAACAAAAATCTAATTTATTTTCAAGTGAAATTCATAATGATATTTCAAAACAATATTAATTATTTATATAAATGTACTAATTAGATTACTCTATGCAATGGAATATTTTTTAAAACATTTACATACTTATATTAGAATCAAAGGACATCTAATCCTAAGACACATCCGTCTGTTGGGAAAGCTCATGTTTTTTCATGATAACGAACATAAATTTGTAACTTATATATTATATTTACATTTTATCATGTTTTTATTAAAAATAAATAAAAATTATAATAATAATAATCATCTACAATCTTAGAACACACATATGAAACTGAACATAAGGTATCTAAACTTTGAGATTCAAAACTGAATCTTTCCAGCACAGATAAAACTCTACTATGTAGATGATCAATAAAAAGCAATTGTTTATGAGACTCAAGCATGTTGAGATTTTCCAAAGCGTAACTCAACAACTATGTTTATGTTGATATATGGTAATAGTGATATAAAAACAAAAAGTAATAATATTTTATTTTTTGTAATAAAATGTATGTAATATATTTATTGTCTTCTAAATTACTGTTATTTATGTTCAAATTTTTCAATTTCATTTAAAACATTAACAAATCTGTGTTTATTGTTTATTAAGGTATTACCATAATCTACAACAAATGTAACCAATAGTATAAAACATAATATATAATTTTCAACTCTTTATTTTGTTTCAAAAATATTATTTAACAAATTAAATATATACATTGACTTACACTAGGCAAAGATTAAATAGATAGTGAACATTTTAATTGTAAATTAATTTATGCTAGTGTGATTTTATATATGCTATAAGTAGCAATGGCTATTTTGCATTAACATGATCTACGTTTACTATTAATTGACTTGTACTTGAATCTAACTTACAAATTTTTACAATCATTAATAGATATTTTGTATAAAAATATTTCTTTTCCCATAAAAAAGCATTATTAATAAAATAGATATACATTTTTTTAGTTTAAGTGATGTTCATTAAACATGGTTTTATAATGATTTACGTAATCAATGAGAACAGGCGTAATTTTTGACCGATTTTGAACAATAAGGTCGCATTTTAAAGACGAAGGATTAATCTAGTACATAATTTTTCCAAATTTTTGAAAAACCTTTATTTTATTACAAAAAAATCGTGTTAAAAATAGTATTTTTTCAAGAATTTTATAAACAAATAAAAAGATTTTCCAAAAATTCGACGAAGATTTATAGTAGATTCATGATTAAAATAAGACTTCCTTCATCAAAATTGGTCAAAAATTACTCCTGTTGATGAAGTAAATGATATTTTCGATATTTTTCGCGATGAAAAAGTTTAGTACTAGAAATTTGCGGCGGAAGAGAAACTTGTATCCCCTCTACTGATCATTATATACACGATTGAATGTAGTATGTTTATATATCCGTGAAGTAGCTCGTCTGTGTGCGTAAATAGCCGATAGTCAAATTTTCTGAATATTTTCAAACGCAAAGAAATGCTTTTCACAGAGAAGCTACGGTAATTCAATCGGTCATTTTAGTAAGCTTTCGAGTAATATTCGAGTTTCTAAAATATTGTTAAATTTCGGAAAAATTTATAATTCCTTATAGATTTTATAGATTAAAAAGACAGATATTCTATAAGCAATGTATAACACATTGGCAAGTATCCAGATTGATAATTAAAGAAATGTTAGCTTCGAGGCTAGAAATGTTTCCAGTTATTTTTTTATTGTATCAATATAAACGAAAATAATGAATTAATTTACTCTTTTTCTCTTCATTTTATAATTTAGTACAGTGTTGCTATTCAATCTCTTATATTTAATTCCTCCACTGATGGTTGAATTTCTGACGGTGATCTCTACTAAATAGGACACAGCCGAATAATTTTGTTCGATGACATGCGTATGGAGTATATATATTATAGTGAACATATATATTATATATTATTTAAAAAAAAAATTAAAACACGAGTTCGTTTCCACATTAAGAGATTTTTCTCCCAGTGCTATTTTGTTACGGTTTCCTCTGTAGGAGTTCACTTCATATTATTACTATTAATACTACTATTACTATAATAATAATATGTAATATAATAATATAATAATAAGAATAGTAATAAGAAAAAATAGAAAAATATACTTATATTATATACATCATGACACATATGCTAACGGTAATTTATGGTAACAAAAGGAGTAAAAAGCGTCATTTTATGTGATGATTTTATGCACGAACTCTCAACAAATCGTGTCCTTGATAATTTCAACGCATGACTATCCAACGATAGATACGACTAACTCTTTGCACTCTAAGCAATTTTTAATAAGACCTTTTAGCAACTCTAAGTTGTTTTTACAATGAGCTACCAGCTACTCCAGGAACATTTGACCAGATTGATTAGAATAAACAGATGCCGAAATATCTCCATATATGTATAAAAATACGAAGTTGTTTATAGTTGCCGCCGCAGCGACGACAACGCAGTGGAGAAGAAAACAACATATCATGAAAAGGTTTTCATCCGCTATCATTGTCTTACTATCTTATGGTCGTTATGTATTTGTTTCCACATTATTTCTTCACCACGATCAGTCGAAACTGATTGTCTTTATTGTTATAATATAAAATGTATTAAATAATATCTAGGTGTATATAAATAATATTTAAGTTTATTTTTATTATTATTATTATTAGTATTCTTCTTCTTCTTTCGATGAGGCCTGCTAGGGACGACGTGCCAATTTCACTTCTTCACACTTAGCTGTTTTCTTTTCCGTTCCCTCCGATATTCCTTCATCTTTTCACTATGCTGTTTCTTTCTGTCCTCAGACCACTTCGCACCAGGTTTCTTCTTCAATCTTCCTTGAAATCCTTCCATTCTTAATACCCTCTTTCTAAAAATCTCTCTGTCTATAGTTTCTTCTTCACTTATATTTCTATTATTTCTTTCTAGATCTTTCTTTACCTCTTGAATCCAACTAGTTGTTGCCTTTTTCTCCCAAAGGTACATGAGTATTCTTTTTGTTAATCTGGACTCATCCATTCTGTAAATATGGCCAAAAAATTGCAGTCTTCTTTTCCTTGTCGTTTCAGTTATGCCTTCTATGTTCCTGTATATTTCATTATTAGATATTAATTTCCATACTTTTGTTGTTTTCACTGGACCTAAAATTTTTCTCATGATTCTCCTTTCTAGTACTTCTAGTTTATCTAATCTATAATTTAGAACCAAGCATTCACTCGCGTATAAGCATTCCAGTTTCTACTGTAGCGTAGTGCCTTATTTTAAGATTTTTATATAAACACCTTTTGTTGTAAAAATTCTTAGTGATACCATACGCTATTTCCATCTTGGGTAACTTTTCTTCTACTGCAGATTTTTCTAAACCATTTTCTTGAATTATTTCTCCCAGGTATTTGAATTTCTTTACTTTTTCCACTAGACCAATATCTGTAGTCAAAAATTTTGGAGCGTTCTTGATGTTTGTAATAAATTTAGTTTTTTCTACCGAAATTTTCAAACCTGCTTTGTTGGCTATTTCTTCCAAGAGATTGATTTGTGTTGTTGCACTTTTTAGGTTGTCTAACACTATAGCAAAATCGTCTGCAAATGCTAGGCAACTTATTTCAATGCCTTTGTTTTTTCTCCCCAAAGTTACTGGCGAAATGTTATATTCTTTTAGCTTTACATTCTAAATTCTGACAATTTTTTCTAGAATACAGTTGAACAGAGAAGAGGTGATAAACCATCACCTTTCCTTACACCTGTATTTATACTATATATATATTCTTCTATACTATATATATATTCTCTATATATATATATACTATATATATATTCTCAATAGGTTTGGATATCTCACCCATAAATTTTATTTTCGAAATCGTGATGAAACAGCAAATGTTTCACGTATTAAGTTTGCCAATTTATTTTTAACTCCAAATTCACGTATTGTTTTATCTATAGTTTCCCTATCAACCGAGTCAAATGCCTTTTTAAAATCTATAAAAGTTACACCTATGTCCTTTGAATTCAGTATCCTTTGGCGAATTATGGATATTAAGTTAAATATTTGTTCTGAGCAAGATCTACCTTTTCGAAATCCAGCTTGATACTTGCCCAGTTGCTTGTCAAGTGTTGTTTCTATTCTATTCAGCAATATTTTTGAGATTATCTTGTATGCAGTTTGCAGAAGAGAGATGCCTCTGTAATTATCAACATTCAGTTTGTCCCCTTTTTCATGTAATGGGTGAATTAGAGCTACTTTCCATTCTTCTGGAAATCTCTCTGTTCTCAAAATATCTTCAAAGATTAATTGTAGTTCTTCAATGATTTTTGATTGAGACCATTTCAAAAGTTCAGCTGTTATAGAGTCTTCTCCACTAGCTTTATTATTTTTTAGATTGTTAATTGTTTCTTTAATTTCTTCAGCATTGGGTGGTATATCTTCTTCCAGATTCTCAGTTGTTTCAGAGAAGTCCAACTTATGTTTTGGTTCAGGGCAGTTTAAAAGTTGATCGAAATGCTTCGCAAGTATTTCACAGTTTTCAGCATTGCTTAGGCCAAGTTTATCATTTTCATCTTTGAAGCATATGCTAGGCGCTTGATACCCCTTTAATTGACTCTTCAAAGTCTGTATTATTAGTATTATTATATTATATTTTATTATATTACATTATATTATATTATATCGTTATTATTATCAGTAGTAGTAGTGACAGTTGAAGCAGAATAAAGTGGACTAATCTTACTAATATAAATCTTAATAATATAATATATAAGTATTCATTAATCATTTTTTAGAAAAAATTCGACAAATTCTTATTTTTTATCGCAGATTTGTATACTAATTCTTATATGTTAATTATATTTATTATTTTCTATGTATCTATCATGAAATAATTTCAAAAAGATACGATGACATCGTATCTAATACGGACCACTGCGAGATAAACGGTCCCATCAAAGGTATACATATAAGAGCATGAAAAGTGGAAGTTCACAATTTACTTACTAACGCAACTTACTATAATCCAACGAAACCAATTATTATGTACGCGTGAGAGGGAAATAACTAAGGGAAATAACTGATACAATAGATGCACGATGGGGACAGATACCGTTGCTTGTTTTCTAGTTCATATTTTGCCCATACCTATCGCTGACATCACACACACTTAGTGCAAAAGGTAGTTAACAGCCTTAAAACGTTAAATTCAACTAATAGTTTAAGTATTGGTAATACCAAAGGTCAATTTATAATTTATTTTATTTTATAAAAATGACTATAACGTTGTAGTTACTCAATGCTTTGGCGCAATAATCGCAATTATGATTTCGTTGCGAATATAACGCGTTTTCCAGCAATACACGTAATTAACACGCCTCGGCGCCACCACACGCACACGTGGGAAACTAACCAAACAAAATGAGAAACAACAAAGCCGCCGAAAATAAAGTAAACGATAAAGATGCCGTGAACACAAAAGAAATCATTTATTCTTTCATGGACTCTTCTTGAAGTCAAAGTCGTAGCTGCTGAAAGTCACAGCCTGATTATACCTATAGTATATCGAAATACCTATAGTATATCGAGCTAAATAAAAATATTACTATTGTTATTTGATGTGCAAAGTTTCGGCGCTTAATCTATAGATGACATTTCTTATTATTAAATCGAACATTAGATCGGAATAGGGATGTACATGAATAATTTACTTATATATTTTTATGTAACGAATTCAAAAAATACACAATAAGTTAATATGATATCCATGAATGTAATTATAGTGACTTCTTATCCTTCGAAAAAATGACTTGTGGGAATGCCACTATAGTGGCGTACCTTTCAAAAAGATAATATGCGAAAGCCATTATAATGGCATTTAGTAGCTAAAAGGTTAAAAGATCATATGCGATATGTACGGCATAGAACAAACCAGTTGCGAAAATGTTTTCACTTGAGCGTTGACGAAGCTGTGTTTATTTCATAATCATATATCATCATTAGAAATATTCCCTCTTGGAAACCTATTGGATATTAGATAACAAAATGCATAGATAAAAAACACATGGCCACCTTTGTCTGGTATTCTTAGGCATTCTTAGTAAAGTACCTGGGTTTGAATAATATGTCAAGCCCATAAGTAAATAGTGAAAGTAAACGCCTAGGCGCGATAAGGCTAGGGTTATCTGACTTATAGTTTTGAAATATCGATTGATATCCTCTAATCTACACGAGCACTAGAATAAATTATGTTTAAACATTCCAATGAACTGTCCCCGACCAATTTTTATTTCCTTTTCTAATCTCATTACAGTCTTCGTGGATAGTTCTAAATACGCCAAAAAAGTCAGTCAAGTTACATCTTTCAGACTCACCACTTCTAAGCTCTCAAGTCTTATTCAGAAACAGCCAGTACAACTAACTACACATCATTACACGAAACACAAAAACAATTGTAACTTATTTCATTAAAATATACGATGATAACTTCAACGCGTACAATATTTGATATCGCGCATCTACCTTGCGAGTCTCACGGGATCCTTTAAAAGAACGCAAAGAACACGCGTTCTCTTATTAATTTGCGGGAACGCGGCGAGCGGTATTTTGCTGACGGCCTTCAAAGATATCCTAGCTTAGTGCCGTCGGTCTTATTCATCGTAACCAGTATGTCTATAGCTCGGATGACAAGGAAGAGATGGGGGATATTTTCCGTGCAAATCAATTATCATTACTGGTCAGGTGCGAGACGTGTATCTAGAAACACTCTCGTAGTTGCGTTCTCACGACGCAACATTAGGAATTGAAAAAACTGACGAAATTGTAATACTGCTTGTTTATGTCTCTCGAAATCTAGTAACTAATACTCTTCTTTTCATACTCTACCGCTTCGCTGCTCCGGAGATCGCATTTTTATGTCGATAGACTTTAGGCGTTTCCCACTTTTTTGCATGGTTGTGTCATGACATATATTTTACAAGCGCGAGTTCGCTCGCGCGCTTATTCTGCCAAGGACGAAAAATCGCAACCCAGTTACATTCCTGCACGTGTGTCTACTCACGCATCTCCTTACAAAGTAATGAGTTGTTTCACATTATCCTTGAAAATTATATTGAATTCCCATGCTTCTAAGAAATAGAATCATGAATACATTTTTATATTGCGCTATAGAAATATATCAAATGAAAATATAATAAAATAAATAATTAATTCATTGGCGCTACTATGAAATAGAACAATAACGCTTGAATTTAATAGTTTTTTATTATTAAAAAAGAATGTATCATTTTGAACCTAACTCAATTATCTGGTATTTCAAAGAATTATTTTATTTTTAAATAAAATTAATAGGCCTGTCCCGTATTAGCAATTTTTTTGCGTCTTTTAGAAGTATACTGAAATTACATTTGCTTATTAACGCTTCTTAGAATCAAAACGATAAGTATCGTTTCGTGATACATTCTAACATGCAGCATGTGTATAATTCATACTCTTGCTCATTTTTTGCTCACTCAGTTCTTAGAATAAAGATGTTCGATATATCGCTACAATGCGATTTATTGCACTATCTTTTTTATAGGTTTTATTCATTAAAAAAATTCATAATTTGTATTATTATATGGTTTTTTATAATGTTGCTGGCAAAAATTTCATCGAAGATACGTCGAAGTCGTTACGGCGCGACTTGTAATACCTTTCCTGTAGCTTCACTTGCTAGAGTTCTCGGATTCGACTATTCTACATATATCAGGAATATTCTATAAATATCAGGAATTTATTATAATATGTTTCCTATAGGTTTACATCGGTAAAAGTTCCAAAATCGATACATTCGATAAATAGCATGAACGTTACGGCGTGATTTATTATAATAGGTTTTTCACAGTTTTATTTGTTAGGATTTTATGAAATGAAACGTGTTTTCAATACTATAGCATTATTTATCATAATATATTCTTTGTGACTTCACTTTTTAAAAATTTTTGGAATCGATATGTTCGATATATATCGAACATAAAATAATAATACTTATGACAATGATCATCTTAAAATATAATGAAAAATAATAATCTCACGACAATGATTGCAGTTAATTAGCGTACTATTGGCAAAATTTGTTAGGTGCTTAATTACTGAATAAAAGTAGTAATAATATTTACGACAATAGTCGTACTTGGAATTTATTCGTCGAATTTCGTACCGTTCAATGACGTAACTAATAATGGATTTAATTTGTTTCAATCTCATAACTAGTAATTATTCTTATTATAAAGGAACATAACTTTATTTATTTATTTCAAACAACATAAAGAATTAGTTCGCATAACATTTTATCTTAACAAAAATTATGAACTTAATTTAATTATTGCCATTATTGTTATTGTTAACGTCCTTATTAATGTTTATTATATTTATTCTGACTTATTATGTATAAAATTTAAATGAATGATTAAATGATAACTTCTTTTTATTATTTTTATTAAATTAGTTCTCTATTTTGTTTTTAAACCATTATAGTACAAATTAATTTTTATTTACCGATTGCTTTTTACTAACAGCAGAATATATCTACGGCATTATTATTGACACGGTCTCAAATAAATGATTAAATATATAAGTAAAAAGAAATTTCTGCGAATAAGCAATTTGAACTTATAGTACTACGATTTTAGATGATAATCTTTCGAGAGATTTCTACTAAACAAATGATTATACACACATACTACATTAGTTTAGATATACGTAGAAGATTTCTTATAGGGAAAGGAGAAGAGACGCAAAAGAGACAAAAAAGGGTGGGAATAATTAAAAAAATATTATAAAGTAATATCGTCCTCAACGCGAAAACATCCATGAAACAATCGTTAAAAATGGATATCTAGCTCGCTAAAAAGAAAGACTGCGAGCTAGAAAACACGCGAGCTCTTGTATATACGTATACACTATATAAGTCGTTGATCTTGAAAGTGAGGCAAGTTCATTTTGTGAATAAAATAGTTAAGACGAATTTTTTAAGACTTGATACGATCAGCAAAGCATCAGTCTAAAACATGTCCTAAGAAATCACAGGCCTTACATTGTTTTAACTACAAACGGGCAGACTCTACTGATCTCAACTGCACTAGATAAGATTAAATATTCAATATTTAAGCGTAGACTAACATAGAAAGTACTCAATATTAATTATGATTAATCAACTTTCAGGCACTATAGATCATCTTCAAGTCTGTCATGTGAACTATCAAACGTTTCTTAGACATATAGATTCCGAAATTTCTTTGTGAAGGAATCATTCCACTTAATTTGCATGTCAGAAACATGACTACTGATCAGCCTACAAAATATAACTTATTGAGGCATGACGGAATTGATAAAGTGAGAGGAGGAGTTGAAATCTACGTACATACTTCTTTTCAGGTTCGAAAAATTGCAACATCAAATGAGACATATTGTCATCTCCCGGAATATATGATAATGCGCTTTGTAAAGATAGGATCAAAATCCTAATTGCAGTATACCGTTCACCGAAAGTTGGTTTTCTATCTGAGTTTGAAAACAAATTTATGAATCTAACAAACAGGTATAGCTACTCAATCATTCTGGGAGATTTCAATACTGACCATCTTACAGCATCCCTTGATAAGAAACAACTCGTCAACTTGATTGAATCCTCCAATCTCTACCTTGTGATGTTCAAACTACGCATCATACAATCCACTCAAATACACTTATTGTCTTATAGGTGACCATGACAAGCTAATTCAGGACAAGCATCAGGACAATTCTCAGTCATATTTCTCTCGGCCCATGATCTAATATTCATTATGTATAAATATAAGGTTCTTTCTTCTATTTCTCGCGGAGAGTAAGATGTAAGAACATAAAAAATTTGAGCAACAATGAATTTCTTGGAGATCTTCGACTGGACTGAATTATACCACGCTAACTCTGTCACTTGCATGGTAGATATATAAAGCAGCACTGACATTAATACTTATAATAAGCATGCACCAATTCACACGATAGCATATAGAAATAAGCCTGCTCTTTAGTTAAATGACGATATAAGGACTCGGATGACATTAAAAGGAAGATAGTCCTTAGGTCAGGATCAACAAAATTCTTTGAGGAATATAGAAAACTATGCAAATTAGACAAGCGCAAAAGAAATATTATAATGAAGGTTTTAGTTCCATTTCTGATACTAAATCCATCTGGCAAGAAATGTGAAAATTAGGACTTCATCTGCAAAAAGTGAGAATAAATTGGACATAAACACAGATACTCTAAATGCCTACTTTATCCAAATGGGAACATCACGGAATTCAATACAATAGCTAAAAGAAGTCGAGCTTGAATTTAATGACTCCAATCTGTTTTTTTCGTGATATTGAACATTCTCTTTTGGAAAAGAATACTTTAAGACAAGCATCAGAATCCACGGGTCCTGACCTCATATCACTCAGTATGCTGAAAAAAACATTACCTGTAATTTTTCTATATATACTACATGTATATAATTACTGACTATACAGCTCAATTTTTCCTGATAACTGGAAACGATTGTATATTAGACTGACACCAAAAACCAAATTTGCCACAAAGCCAGAGGATTTTCGTCCGATTTCACTTTTAAATTTAATGTCCAACCCACTCGAAAAAATTGTGGATGATCAAGTAATTGACTTTTTCGAAGAAAATAATTTATTTGATCGCATGCATTCAGCATACAAGAAAAGATATAATATAGACCTTGGTTCAGAAAGTAATTGATGATATTCGACGTGCCATAGATTTGAAACAAATCACTCTAATGGTGCGATTTGATATGTCCAATTTGATATATCACGCTACAAGATAGATCTGCGTTTATATAAATTCTTCCTCACGTGAGATTATTGCTGCGTCGTCTTTGCTAATATCATCAAAGAACTGAACCTGAAATTACAACGAAGATTAAATCGAATAATTAGATTTATACTCAACATTAAATAATACAAAAATATGTCACACCATTTTTTTGAAAATTAAAATGGTTCAAGTTAGAAGATAGAAGAAAGTACTTTCTGAATAAACTAACTGTGCAGTCTTGACAAAACCCTCCTGCCTATTTGAGAACTTCCTATATAGATCAGATACAAGCATGATTGGTAAAATAACAATGAACTAAGTCGAATACTACAGTCATCCAACATGTAAAACAGAAACGTACTACAAATCATTTACTTGCATGGCACTCATGGAACTCATTATTGGATAATATACGATTATCTGAATTTGTTGCAATTTTCAAATCCCGCATATATAATTTTCTCTATCAGGAGATCATGGATTGAATTACACTTACAAAATTATAATACAAAAAGTAATAGTCTCTAGAAGTAGTAGCTAACTTCATCGAATAATTCAATAAATGGACTGTGTAAACAAATATTGGAAGAATGTATTTAGGATTAAAATCTTTGTATTACTGGTCGTATGCTCTTAGGGGTCGAAAGTCCTAAAGTATAAATAAATGCATCTATCTATCTCTCTCTCCTTTCGCGACTCATCCACCCTTTCCACCTTTATCCACTATCCTAGCACATGGTCCATGCAATAAGACGAGAAACTACGGTTTGTTGGTACAATGGGCCGCAATGTGAGTGACGCAAAAGATGCCATTGCAGCCGCGGCTGCAGAACGTAATATTATTAATCTTCGATAGCATAACCTTCTTTTCTAACAGCACGATTCTCATTTTTCGATCATAGCCTGTTATCGCCATCGGTAGTTTTGTTCCACCTGGTTAAGAAGTCTATGTCGTATATGACATATATGCAATAAGTAAATCTTTGCCTATTTCGCTTTGGCTTAATATTCCACCTATAGCGTAATTAGATGCGTCGGTTGTAACAATGAAAGGTTTCGAGAAGTCTGGGTATTGGAGAAGTGGTTCCTGACATAGTAGATTTACTAGCGTTTTGAATGATTGTTCCTGACTGTTTTGTTCCATCTGAATGGAACATCCTTTTTCAAAAGGTTTGTGAGTGGTTTACTTATCGCTGAAAAATTAGGTATAAATCGTTTATAGTAACCGGCTAGTCCTAAGAACTGCTTAGCTGAGTATGGTACTGGAAATTCTTTTTCTGCTCTTATCTATCCTGGATCGGGTTTCACACTGTCCGAACTTATTATATGCCCTAAGTACGTTACTTCTTTCCTAAGAAAATTGCACTTTTCGGATTGTAGCTTTAATCCTGCGGTTTTCAGTCGATCGCGTAATTTTCGATATTTAATAATGTGTTCTGATAAAGAGCTGGAGTAGATAACTATGTCGTCTAAATAGACAAAGAGCTCATTTCCTTGCAGTCCCGTGAGAATCGAGTTCATTAGTCTTTGGAACGTTGAAGGAGCGTTCTTTAAACCGAAAGGCATTCGTGTAAATTCATAATGACCGTAAGGAGTCCAAAAAACTGTTTTCGGAGCGTCTACCTTGCTCATCGCGATCTGATGGAATCCGGATGCTAAATCGAACGTTCTGAAGTACTTAGCGCTTCCTAACTGGTCTAATATTTCCGTGATATTAGGTAGAGGATAACTATCTTTAACTGTTTTTTCATTCAACATTCTATAGTCGATTACTAATCGCCATCGTTTCTTTCCATCGGCGCCTGCTTTCTTTGGAACAATCCATAGAGGAGAATTGTAGGGTGACGTCGAGGGCTGAATAACTTCATTCCCTAAGAGCTCGCTTATTTGCTTGTTTATTTCTTCTTTGTGAAGGGGAGGGAATCGATACTGTCTTACGGAGACTGGTGTCGAATCTACCGTTTCTATCTTATGCGTTATTGTATTGGTATAGGTGAGTTTGTCTCCCGGTAGATGGAATAACTCTAGAGATTCTCTTATGATCTGTTTTGCCGTTTTGATTTGTTCCGCATTTAATGATTTTAAGTCTATGTTTCGTGTAGATCCCTTACTCTACCGATATAATCTATCATATGTTCGTTTTCGCGCATTAAAATATTCCTAAGCTCGGATCTGTAGAACTCCTGCGAGTGTACGGATCCTAACGTCTGTCGAAGTCGATTACATAGCGTATTCATGTTACGAAATTTTTGTTCTTATATGGCGCAGTACGCCGTATTGTGTATTTTCCGGATAGCAGCTTTGATGAACAACTCCTCTGGATAATCCGGTATTATTTGACGAGCTCTTTTGCATGCCTTGATGAATGACGTAAGAGGTATACTTTTCCCGTCAAAACGCGGTATCATCCCTAACGCTTCGTTGATTGAATGTTGATCGGATTTTGAGCGAATCTCGTTCCTCATGGCAAGAGTTTCCTGCATCATGAAAATGAGACGATCCGTTTCTATTTTCGTTCGTTCCGATTCACGCCTCATTGTGTCTTCGCGTGCGCATAATGCTTGTTCGCGTGCAACTGAGATTCGAAATTAAGTAATTTCCTCTGCGCATCATTTAATTCTTGCTCGTTTCGTCTCCTAGGCCTTGCACTACACGCTTCCATTTTTTCGACCACAGCCACCACCACTCTCATCGCCATCGTCATTGTCACTGTCAATTAACTCTTCCCTTTCCCTTCTTTTTCTTTTTCTTCTTTCTGATCAATAGTTTTGATGAAATCTTACGTAGTTATATACTAAGTGAGATTCCTTGTTTGAAATAAAAATACTCCTATTCTTTGGTGCAATTTTTTGGCAATTTTTATTTTTACTATTATCATTATCTCTGTTCTTTCCATGCATGCGGCGTTAACGTGCAACTGAGTGCATTACATGGTGATTTTGTGAACTTTTCAGAGGAGTTAATAGAGGAACTAACTATAAAAGAAGAATGTAATAGGAGACTTCGATATCGATTTTATGGTAGATTCGTTCTATGCAAAGAAATTACAAAAAACAAAGTTTTGTTATGAAACAATATGTCAACAAGGCAACAGGAATTACAAAAGACAGTCAAATAATCATAGATCTTTAGTTTGTTAATAAAAATGTACTAGTTCAAATTGTTAGGTTAGCAAGAAAACAGAACAGGACAAGAGCAAAACAATGAAATAAACAGAAGAGCTAAACAATTTTTGAATGATATAGTGGAGGCACTGGACACCCTAGCATCGAAAAAAAGTTTAAAATCCCAGAGATATGGGAAGAGAAACAATAGTTTTCGTATAAGAATGACGGTAAACAAAAGAGATGAAGCGTTTAAGAAGGCAATATTTAGAGGAAGGGGAACAGAATTGGGTACAATTCAAAAATGAGAGAAATGCAATGGTTAAGTCAATAAGAAAAAAAAGATATACTATAAAAAAATAATAGATAATAATAGAGAAGATCCTATTAAAATATGAAGAATTCTGAAAGAAATTATTAGAGGAAAATTAAGATACATGCAAAATATAGATAGCATAGATTTTAAGTTTTTAGGTAATAATGGATATAACTTAACTGATAAATTTAATATATATAGTATATATAAAAAGTATTAAAGATAGTTAAATATGCAGATAATGTAGACAAAGGGCATGGGTAAAAAAATTATGTATATTAGTGAAAATAAAGTAATTAGTATACAGAACTTTAGAATTATTAATATAAAAGACCTAGAAAAAATTGCTATGAGATTGTCAAGAAAGAAAAGAACTGAAGAGGATATAACGACTGATATATTGATGTTGATGTTTTATACAATAAAGGAAGAATTTGTGGAAATAATACGTAACTCGTGAAAGGAAAGTTGTGCCCAAAGAATTGGAAAACATCTATGATAGTATCGTTTTTAAAGATAGCAAACGCAAAAGAGCAAATGAATATAGATCGATTAATATGTTACCGACCTATGAAAAAGCGCTAGAATTAATCGTTAATACGTTGAGTGCCACGGAAATTCTTAGGGAAATCCACGTCAGGCCACGCGTGCTGCGTAGAAGCGTTGTGTAGAATATGTTTATGTTTCGAATGAAATGCTTATAGACATTCATTCAACACATAATTGCGCCAAATCTGTTTTGTCTTCTTTATTGTTCAGACCGCTAGATAAGATTTCATGGAACCCCGGCTGGGGTTCCTTTTACGATGAAAGCAATACAAATGTTTTAGAAATGACTTATGTAATACATTTTAGAAATGCTTTACATTCATATTCGTTCAGTTCTTTGCGGTTCTTGGTCCAGTGCAGACAAAAAAATTTCTTTAACCTTGAACGTAAAAATGTCAATCGAAAAATGTGAAAGCGATAGTAGAGGAATTATTTTTGCTAAAAAACGGCCAAGAATAGATATATTTTTATCATCCGAGGAAGAGGAGGTTAGAGAATGGCATGATTCGAGGGGTAATTAGCCAAACATTGTTCCGTTTACACATCTTTCTGGATTTGTAAGTGAAAATTTACATATCAGGTCAGATATAGCGATAGAAATCTGCTATGAATTACTTGTGCTGGATAAATTGTTCGAGGAAATTGCCGAACAAATAAACGTGTTTGCATCACAGCAATTAGAAGGTGGATGCACGCAGCGCTTGGCAAAGTGGTCAGTGTCAAATAAAAGTGAAATAAAGAGATTTTTTTCGCTAATTCTATGGATGGGATTAATGAAATTACCAGCCATATATCTATATTGGTCCAATGATCCTGCCTATATGCAAACGTTTCCGAAAAAAAATTATGTCCAGAAACAGATTTGAACTGTTATTGAAAATGCTACATTTTGTAGATACAGAAACAGTAATGGTTTCAATCGTTTGTTCAAAATACAACCAGTTATAGACACTTTGGAAGTAAATTTTCGAAAATACTACAATCCAACCGAGGACATATGTATTGATGACTCCGTTTCATGGCCGCATTATATTTAGCCAATATTTAAAATAAAAGAGCTATAAATATAGAATTAAAATATTTAAGTTTTAGTGTGGATCCGGTTATACGTATGCTCTTCGTATATATACAGGGAAAAATTTAGAAAAAGAAAATACTACGCCCACTAAAATCGTAATGTCTTTTCGTAGAGATTTATTCGATACGAGACACACGCTATACACTGAGAACTGGTATACAAGCTTGGAATCAGCAGAAAAATTAATCAATAAAAATATTCACTTAGTAGGAACATTACGTTCAAATCAAGGAGGAAACAACAAGCACTATAATAGAGGAAAGGCAACTGTCGACTTATCCGATCAAATGAATGCCTACAATAATCCACTATGCAGGTTCCTGAAATGGTACCAAAAGCTAGCCTTTGAACTGTTATTGAATACTACAGTTCTAAATAGTTACATATTATATAAAGATATCATGAAGAAGAATATCAGTATTATTAAATTCTAGAAAACCTTAGCAGTACATCTTACAAGTTGCCGAGAAGAAGACATTCCATCTGGCAGTATTGCAACAGCTTCTAGAAAACACCGACACTAACATCAAAAAAATCTGGAAAAGTCTCTGCAGTGCGAAAATATTGTAAATCATGTTATGACAAAAATGCAACAGAATATGATAGAGCAATGATCAGAAAAATGACTAAACAAGTTGTCACATTTTGTGATACCTGCGTAGGGTAACCGTTTTTATGTTTACTGTGTTTCAATAAAATCTATTAAAATGCATTAATAATATAATCCTGTAATAAATAAAAATGATGTATTTTAAATAAATATCCAGTAATTACTTAAAGTGATATAAATTTTTTAGTTTTATATCATATTTTACACTGTCAGTCACCAGTGACTGACGCGGCCTAAACAGAAAGTTCAGTGTCAGTCACTGGTGACTGACGTGGCACTCAACATGTTAAGAAACAAGTTGAAAGATATAACTTAAAGTTATAACGGAACACCAATCAGATTTTAGAAAACAATATTCCGGCAAAACGGCAATATAAGCAGATGATAACGAATGGAAATTAGTAATTAGCGAGAGTAAAATGGTAGTCTTTATAGATATTAAGCGAACATTTAAAATAGTGGACAGGAAAAAGGTTAATAGAAAAACTGTATCAATATGGAATTAAAGGGATTGTTCTAGAATGGTTTAGATCTTAGAGCAGGTTTGTTTCTACAATAAGTTGTCTGAATTAATTATCACTGAACACAAAGTGACATAAGGATTTGTATTGGGACCCTTATTGTTTATTCTACATATAAATGATATAATTACAATATGCCCCGAAAGATGTAATATAAAAATATTTACGGACGATATATTAATATATGTTACTGGAGAAAGTAGAGTTGGATGAAATTAGAGTTGGAAATAAACAAGGTGTTTAACATAGTTGAAGAATGGGTGAATATGAAAAAATTAAAAATGAACTCAGAAAAGACAAAATATATAATAGTTAGGAGTGTAAGAAAAGAATTTAAAGGAAACACTATTTTGAAATTCATAGATGGACCGAGATAGAACATATGATGGTAATCTTAGATTTAAGGATCATTGTGATTATATATTTAAAAAGAAAATTAGTTTTACAAATAAGCAATTATATAAGAGTATATGCAAGATGTATTATATATAAATTCATCACAACGCCGCATTTCAACTATTGTGCAGCATTGCTAATGGATATGGGAGAGACACAATTGGATAAGTTGCAAATAGCACAAAATCTGGCAATGAGAGTTGTGTTGGAATGCAACACCAAAGTGGAACATATGTTGCAAGCGTTGCAGTTTATATATAATGTATATACATTTTTTTTAAGATATGGAATTTATTAAGTAGGCAATTAAATAATAGATACGAAATATAGGGTGCCCCATAAGTTTTTTCCTTTTTTTTTGATGTGAAATCAATAGACGATATTTGTTGTTTAAGTTTGATTTACTGTATTATATACGAACCGTTCTACTCTATTACCTTCTTCCATCTTTCAGGATGCCTCATTATAACTCTTTCCAAAGTTGAGACTTACTTGCAAAATATTCATTGAGGTGCGTTTTTATTTCGTTTTTGGATTTGTGACAATTATCACGGAGAGAATTTTTTAACGAGAGAAACAAGTAATAATCGGATTGGGTAACGTTTGGGGAGTACGGAGGATGAGGTAGAACATCCCAATCAAACTGTAAGAGTTTTTGTCTTATAGCCAACGCAACATGCGGTCTTGCGTTGTCATGATGAAAAACAACACCTTGTCGGTTCACCAATTTTGGCCGATTTTCAGTTATGGTGACTTTCAATGTATCGAGTTGATTGCAATTTTTGCAGAATTGATCGTTTCATCTTGTGGAAGGAGCTCGTAGTACACTTTCCAGTCCCACCAAATGCACAAAAGAACTTTTTTCGGATGAAATCCAGGCTTCGCAACAGTTGATGGTCGATTTTTCTTAGACCAAGTGCGTTTTCGATGCACATTTTGATATATAATCCAAGTCTCGTCTCCAGTGACAAGCCTCTTTAAAAAAGAGTTTTTTTCATGTTGCTGAAGAAGCAAATCGCACGTAGAGACGCGGTTCATAAGGTCGATCTCTGTCAATTGGCGTGGAACTCAAACTTCATGCCGATTTATATATCCCATTTTGATTAAATGACTATGTACCGTTGTTTTGGGAATGTTAGTGGCATTCATTATCTCGCGCACACTATATCACGGATTTTCAGCGAGCATACTCTTGATGACTCTCGAGTATCCATCGTTGCTGGGCAGCCGCTGCGATCTTCATCTTTCAAATCAAAATTGCCAGCTCTAAATTTCTTAAATCAGTTGCGGAAGGTTCTAATAGTCATAGTACCACTCCTACAAACGGTGCAAATCTCGTCTGCAGTGTCCTTTGCATTACTATCTTTTTTAAAGCAATGAAGCATAACATGTCACAAATGCTTCTTTTGGCTATCCATATTGAACGGCGTAGAAAAAGATTTCAAAAGAAACTTTGTCACCGACGAAATGAACTTTAAAAGAGTTGTGAAACGACTGAAATTGATGCCATAAACGGACAACAGATAAACCTACATATTTACTAATATAGCCGGCTCGATATCATACATAACGTGGCGCGGAAAAAACTTATGGGACACCCGTAGTAGGTAATGAAAACGGAAGATACACATGACAAGCTGGAGACATTGCTATATAATATTGTAAAACAAAGACTACGCAAAAAGTGTTTTATGAGGGAATAAAAATATACGACACCTTACCAGCTGAAATAATACAATGCGAGAGGCTAGACCCAGTTAAAAGAATGGTAAAAGACTATTAATTTATTATTTAAAACTGAGAAAACTAAATAAAGTTCAATCAATCAATCAAAATCTCTCTCTCTTCTCTCTCTTCTTCTTTCTCTACTAATTAGATTAATTATCTGATAAGCAAGAAAACAAACGTACCAAGCACGTTAATCAAATATGAAGCTAATTGACCAATAAACAAATATTTCATTGGAACAAGTTTCTTCGATTTGTTAATAAATTGTCTCTGGCGAGTCATGGATTTATTACCAGAAATCGTTCACAGTATATTGTCATAAAAGCTAATATATATATATATATATTTTCATTAGTATTACATGTGGCTGGAAAATGCACTTTATAAATATTGAATAAATATAATTATTAAACTAATTTTACTTTTATTTTTAAAAATCAAATACACATAGTATGGAGCAATTATCAGCGAGCAACTAAATAAGAAAATATTATAAAACTAAAATTTATTGATTTTATCTGAAACAAAATAATGATTTTTGTAATATAACTAAAATTATTCAATACTTTGTAGGTCCACTTTTATTTCTGATAATTTCCGCACATCTGCAAGGAATAGAATTAATAAGTCAATGCTAATTCAACAACATTATATAATTTGTCAGTATTAGATGATATTTGTTTATCGACAATTTTTACATCGTTCCAAAGAATTTCTATTGAATTTAAATCGGCAGATTGGAGCGGGTCATATCATAATATTAACATGGTAATCACTTAGAAACTGCTTTGCCATACGAAACATGTATTTAGGATCGTTGTCTTCTTGAAGAATTCAGTCTACTGACGAATTATTCATATCAAAATTAAATAAATGGCGATCTAAGATATCAATATGATTCATAATTGTTTCTATTCGACAAATTGGACTATGACTATTCATAGTCATCGCGTTTCAAACCATTACGGAATTATCGATTCCTTTAACGATTGGTTATAGGCATCTTTCATTGAGTTGTTCGCCCATTTTTCGCTGAACATATATTTTCCCATCTCAACCGAATTGATTCAAATTTGATTCATTGATGAAAATGACTATGGACAATTGCTCTGGTGTCCAGTCAATGTGCTCTTTAACGAAGTGTAACCTTGCTTTCTGATTTTTTAAATTTATGAGTGATTTTCTACGGATAGCACATTCTTTTGACCCAAACTCATTCGAACTAAAACTGTGTACAGTGTGAGGACTAATTTCTTCATGTAGTATGTGCTAAAATGTCAGAATGAATTTCTACTGCAGTTTTGAAGCGATACTTTTCTGAGAGCCGATGAATTAAACGATTAATGCGAAGAGTTGTTTTTTTTGGTATAAGAGCTTGTATTTTGTTAGAATAGTAGCCATTGTCATCTTTTTGCTTCTAAACTTGGTGATAAGCAGTAATATGAATATCCAAACGATTTGAAATGTCACAAAATTTTAAATTTTGTTTATGCAATTACAGAATTTCTCGTCGCATGTTAGGTGCAACGAGCTATTCACCCATAATTATAAAGCAGAAAATGAAAAATAAACAAATGCAAATTAATTATTTTCACTTGAACGAATTGGAGACATTCACAGTACGAAATATTTCTTACAACTAATAGTAAGAAGACATTTTTTTATTTACGTGCTCGCTTCAAATGTGCTGTTACGCACTGTTTACCGTCATAGAAGTCAAATAGCAACTTTAGTGAAGATGTATTCTATATCAAATTGTAGCTTAGAATGTATACATTCCGAAAATATTGATTTTATATGTATTATTATTTTTTATGCAAGGACAGATTGTTTAAGTTTGCAAAAACATTTTTCTTATTTATATGCTCGCTACAGTATATAATCTCAATCAATTGGTATCAAAAGTATACAAAAATTTTCATTCTTCGTATTATTTAATTATTCCACAAAGTGCTTTATATTTCTTTGTCTGTCTATCTATGTGTGTGTGTGCGCGCGTGTGTGTGTTTGTGTCGTGTTCCCGCATATATGTATTTGCAAACATTTTAAACAAATTTCTATATCGACAATTATTACATAAAACTTAAAAATCATATATAATAATAAAAATAATATAAATTAATAACTTGATACTATTTGTTATTATTATTAGTTTTTTGCAATAAAATTTCGATAACCACTTTACAAACGTAGACAAGAAATCTCGCGACTCAATGTCTCTTATAACTCGCTCTGAACGAGATATTTGGCTATGCGATGTTATTAGGCATACGCTTTGGACGAGATATTTCGAGTACCACTTTTTCAATGTTTAAAATGAATTCTTAAAAAATGTAGAAAAATTAAGAAAAGGATAAATGTTAGTAGATTATAATTAAATGATTTTTTGTGCGTGGAAAGATAAGAGCGTGATATCAACTCTCACTACTATGCATTATGCCTGTTTGGTGATCAAAATTGATTATATAACGGGACAATATATAGGAAAGCCTAATATCATCGTAGAACGTAATACATATATATGTGGCGTAGGTCAGTCAAATTTCATATGGTCGTAAATCTATTCGAAAGTCATTAAAATGGTATAAAAAGTATTTTTTGGATTTAATCGACATTACCATAAGTAATTGTTTTGTTATATGGAATTGTTTTCACAAGAAAAATTTTTCGTGAAATGAAAAAAGATATTATTTCAGGATTATTGAAAAAATATTATACACTAGTAGAAAATTCTGGCCATGGAAGAAAAAAGTCAAAGCAAAGTTGTCGCTTAGAATGAAATTTAGATGTTTCTCTTGAAAAATACTTGAAAAAATGCCACACGACAAAACGATGTGTGCTGTGTAAGGAATTGAATGTTCGTAACGAAAGTAGTTATTTTCGCAAAAATTGTAATGTATCATTATGTATGGCACTATGTTCCGAATTTTATCATTCATTTGAAAATTAAAATTATTTGTTTAAAAAACAACATATTTTTCATTTAACATTTCTAATTTCCTTCGTATATAAGAATGCGATAATTTACAAAATAAATTTTATTCAATACTATTGACGAGATATTTCCTATTTTAATAGAAACAATCCGCGAGATATCTCGTCTAAAACGTGTAGTAAATAACATCGTGTCACGAAATATCTCGTTCGAAGCATGTCATGAACGACATTGAGTAGCAAAATTTTTTTTTCATAGGTGTTTAGTGGCTAGGGATTGTCCGACCTATTTCACTATCGCTTATGCGTGCAAGCAAGTATATTCAGATAGGTAAACCCACGTTATCTTAAAATAAAATCCGATTCCGAGGGGTAGATTCGGAAAATAACCAGATCTTAGATGAGTTCACAGCGAACGTATTAACAGACGGAGATAATCATTCGCGTTATTTCAGATGAGTTTATGCAATTACTGATAGGTATTGATTTTTTAAATGCCATTGATATCACGATAAAAAGGAATGAAATTTTATTCGAATGAAATCAAAATGCAAATGATGGCAATGTTTTTGAAATATATCAAATACACTGTAGTTACGAAGTCAACTATAGTCAGTCACGGAGTCGATATATCAAATGTCAGGAATTTTCAGCATAAGAGCGTACAAATGATCTGCGAATATGATCCCGTCAAAACACACGAAGTAGGGCGATATGAAAATAATTATTAAAGATGACGCGACTAACTTATCAGAGACCGCGGTGACTATCGCCATCCGAGCAAGAAGAGATAAATAGATAAATAAATGAATGGATTCGTGATGAAGTAGCGCAATCTTCTTTATCGGAATACGTGAGCCTCTTAGTTTTAATAAAAAAGGATGGTAAAACTATTCTATGCATAGATTATCAATAAATTAACAAAAAAATTGTGAAGGATCGTTATCCTTTTCCTCTAATAGAGTTTCAGTTAGATTTGTTACAGGGAGCGATAAAATTATAGTTATAATAACGGTAATAGCACGCTAGATTTTAAAAACCATGGCTAGACCTTAGGACCATTGGTTCTTCCATGGTCTAGTAACAGAAAATAGTCGAAAGTACATTTCTTTTATTATTCCCTATGGTCGATATGAATTTTTAAAGATTTTGTTTGGATTGTATAATTCGCGGGGCGTGTTTCAAAAGTTTATCAATGCTGCGTTTAAGGATCTTAGGTATAAAGAAATTGTTTTGACATGAATTGACGATTTCATTGTACCTTCGAAAAATTGCGAAATTGGTTTAAAAATTTTAAAGGATGATTGGATAAAGGAGTAGAATATGGATTGATTATTAATTGGAAAAAATGTCATTTTTTATGGAACGTGTGTAGAATACTTGAGACATTTAGTAGAATGCAGTACGATCTGACTGTTCGAGCATAAAATGAACGCGGTGATGCGTTTTCTAAAATCGAAGAATGTAAAGCAAGTCCAAAGCTTCCCGGACCTCACGGATTACTTCCGAATATTTATACGGTTTGATGATTTCTCAATCATTGATGAACTTGCTTAAGCCCAATGTAAAGATTTGATTTCGGAGCGCGAGAAGAAACTGCTTTTCAGAAACTTAAATCCACGGTAATAAATAAGTCCGTGCTTCGACTTTATCGACCGGAATGCGAGATGAAGTTGCATGCGGATGCATCAAAGCATGGATATCTTATTCCAATGGGATAGCGATAACGCGCTATGTTTGTTATGCGAGTGGAAAGGCAAGTGCAGCGGAAGAAAAATATCCCTGTTACTAACTGGAAATGTTGAATATTTAAAATATACTTGTCCGACATATCGTTCAAATAACCGACTGTTAAACGTTTGCATTGACGTTAAAGGAAAAGGATTTATGCGTGAGACTCGTTGGGCGTTTCTCCTTAAAGAGTTCCAGTATTCTATTGAACATCAATCAGAAAGCAACATAAAACATGTAGACGTTCTCAACAGGAATCCTCTTCCTTCCAATCTAGCAGTAGAAAGATCTGACAGCGAGGAGCGAAAAGCGCATCGAAAAGATGAGGAGCTGAAGAAGGTAATTGACGTAACGAATCGAAAGTTATATTACAAAAAGAGGAATTTTATTCAGGGAAATCGATGGCGATACATCCATCTGATGATAGCGCAGTCGCAACTTATTAGAAGAATGTACGAAAATGGACATTTCTCTGCCGTAAAGATCGAAGCTTTCCTGAAGCATGATTACTGATTTCCAGCTATGCAACCAAAAATAAAAAAGATCATAACCAATTGCGTCGATTATATTTTAACAGAAAGGAAAAAAGAGAAACAAGAAGGACTTCTATATGCCATCGATAAGGGAGGTACACGTTAGATGTCTTTTGTGTCAGTCACCTCGAAAAAGAGCTATAGGTATATTTTTGTAGTCGTACACGTGTTCATCAAGTTCAACTGTTTATATTCTACGAAGACTACCAGTATCACAGAGGTTCTAGACCGATTGAGGAAACAATTGGCAACTTTCGGGAATCCGCGAAATATCATTTCTTTTACGTCGCAGAAATTCGAAGAATATCGTGAACGAGAATGGATTGAACACGTTCTTATTACCATCCGAAACAATGACCAGGTAGAAAAAGTAAATAGAACTCAAATACCATTGCTGACCGAATTATCCGCTCCAAAATCAGAAGAGTAGTATAAGTATCTGAAGACGGCGCAAAAATTCTTAAATGCGGCACTATATCGAAGTACTGGGACTTCTCCATTTAACTTACTTTTTAGTACACAGATGCGATTGAAGGATGATTCAAAAATTAAAGAATTAATCGAATTTAAATTAGTGAACATATTTCAGAGTAATTGAGACGAACAAGTGAAAAAAAATATTCTTCGGATTCAGCAAAAAAATCGAAAGAGATAATAAATAAAGAAAGAAAGTGAAACAATACATGCAATATGACTCTATTAAGAGAACTCAATTTGGTCGTGGACTACAATTGCCTTCGAAGTACTTAGATCCGTATAAAGTGTTCAAAGAGTTACGGAACGATCGCTACGTGGTACAGAAGATTGGCAAACATGAGGGTCCGCATCAGATATCAACTAATTATATGAAGGAATGGATCGAGGAAAGTGATGTTAGTGATAACGATGACGGATTGTGTAGTATCAACGATATAAGTGTGAGAACATCTGAGGACAGATGATGGTGCAGGATGGACAAATTTAGGGCCGAGCACGTGCGTTTAATGAGCTAAAGTCTTATGCAATAAAACCTAAGTGCGATAAGCGAAGGCGCGTGATATTTCCTCGTACTGCTCCATCCTAGGTCTAACATAGCTCTAAACGGTGGCTGCGGAGCCCTCAAAATGACAAGCAAAACAGCGAGAATGACCAACATGTCAGTGAACAACGAACAGCGTATGATCTTCATTGTTTTATTTTTATATTTATTAAATACTCAAACACAACGTTATTTTCTTCTTCATTGTGAATGCCCATCAGTAAATCTACAAGTTTTTTTCCCTATATAAAGGAGAAAATTACTAACGTTATCGACCTTTAAAAAAAATATTTTAAAAATTTGTTCTTTACTTGAAGAGTTCTATTATGTTGTGCATTATAGTATTAGTTTATAAGTATCGTATATAATAATATTATATATATAATAATATTAGTTTAGACTTATAGAACAGTATAAGTATAGTATTAATAACTAATTACAAGAGTCTCATTCTAGGCGTCCATGAGATAAGCAGATATGGAGGAATGGGGAGAAGTGTATGCTAAGTTACAAAAAGATGTCCAGGATGCAGTAAAGACTGAGAGAGCCAAAACATTTGACCATAATATGGGAGTAATATATTTTAACGAAGTAGTGCAAATGTAAGCTAGTCGGAGGATTAACATGATTATGATGGTGGAAATGAAAATGATGTTTGAATTAATCTATTCAATTTGATTTAATAATTTAATTTAATTTAATTTAATTTAATTTAATGTAATGCTTATTAAATACTAAATGGAGTTATATATTATATATTATTATTATATATAAATATTAAAGCATATATTATACAATATATTATGTTACATTATATAGTAAAGGTTATGAATTGGTAATGATAAGGAGTAATATAAAGATTATATCAAGTGAGATTGTTCTATCCATGTCCTATTTCTGAATCCGAAATAAAAATTAATATAAATAGAATATAATATAATAAAATGCTGAAATAAAGACTTATATAATAAAATATAATATAAATAGAATTTTACAAATCGACACATACTCCCTCGTAATAGCAAAATCGGGCCAGTAATAACGATGAATACGTACGCAACTGATATGGAAGAGTAAACATTCCAAAATTCAAAACTTTCTAAAATTTTGTGTACAAGTGAGGTATATCATCTGTAATATAATCTTATTTTTATTTCGTATAATATAATTTTTTCTTTATTAAACGATCTATTGAAACAGTATTTTTAAATAATAATTTAAGGTTATATAAATATTGATTGTTCATTAATTAAAAATTTCTAGCAACGTCAGAAAAAAAAAACAATTCTTTATTCTGTATTTTTTATATTCGTGAATTAATTCTTATATTAATATTTATATTTCTGAAAAGGAACATGCGAAAAAAATATTATGCAATGTTGGACATGGAATTTGTTTATATGTTAGAGTTTTTTATTGAGGGAAAAAAAGTAATCAAGAATACGTGTACAATGAAATTTCGGAAGTACAATTGAATTATGTTATTGTGCTATACGAGCAGTTCTTTAATTAAAATGGTCTCTGATCGCGCCAAAATCTTCCGTGGTAATTATTGAAGAAGCTTAGTTTACTAAAAAAGAAATTTCTTAATATACTCACAAAAAACTGAACGAAAATAAGTTTCGAAACTTTTATAGAACTTACTACGCATAATTACCAGCATTGAGAATATATTCAAAGAAGTTGGAGGACTCTATTATAAAATAAAAGTTGTTAATAATGCTAAAGCATATTCAAGTTAAAACTCGAAGACATGGTACTTCCGTTTAAAACATATGGAAGATTTATCAATAAGGGAATCACATATTAAAAGTAGATATATCCGTGGTAGGTCATTGATTAATCATCGATTGATAACCGTATGATCACTTGAAGGAATCTCATAATAGCTAACAAAAATTTACAAACAACTTGCAGCACTTTTACTTTATTTATAACAAATCAACTCTAGAACTTCCAATTCGTGGTTTACGCAGTTTAAGAAAAAACATCGAATAGGCCAATGAAAAGCAATTGAATATATGTCAGAAAGAGCATATATAAATGATGGAAAAAATCTTTATTTTTTCAGAAAATTCCCCCCCCTCCCGTCCTAGTATGTTGATCGCTAAGCGAAAATCGGTTGAGATTTACAGGATCGAATTTGGAGGGACGAAAATTCGATAATTGAAGACACAGAACGATTAACTGGAATAGCAATAAGACACTATCCGTTGTCTAAAAGTAGGCACATGCATGGTCGGTGATCTAACGTCATTGAGCTTTTATGTTATTACAAAGAATAAAAGATCGGGTCACGAAGTGAGGAAGGCATTAAGCCTCTTCCTCATTTTTAATAAGCTTCCTTATTCGATCAAATTTATTTTTGTTGAAATATATTCTAATTACAAAAAGGATAAAAAGTGCAAAAGGAACCGTTTATCACAATCGAACCATTCTCTTAAAAAATGATAAAGTTTCTTGGTCTACTAAATGAATACTTCTAATAATATCACTACACATTCTATAGCTATGATTTGGAATTTGAATGTAAATACTTAGAAAAAGATAATAAATACGCCATAACTTTGAAATACATACAGATAACTATACCTACAGATATTGGCAATAATCGCAGTATTTCTTGGTTTGAATTTCAGCTATGAAGAGAAGAAGAAATAGTTCTTATTGCTATAATGTGTGTTAAATGCTTCGTGCTGTTGATGAAGCCTTTGGAAATTACATTTTAGCTCGAAATATATATATCAGGAGTATTTAATTAATAGTAGAAAAGAAAATCCTAGGAATATTTCAAATCGACGAGATTTGATCAACGTTTTCATGATATCGAAATCGTTATTAATCATGGTCATCGTAGGATAGGTCGACCTCGCATTCATTAGGAAAAGAGGAACAATTGATTGTACTTGCATGTGTTCATCTTCATATGAGTTTACGTAGCATTAGACAACGATAGGTACTTCGCATATGACTGTAAGACGCATAATTCGTGAAGAAGGTTCATGTCCATATCGCCTTTGATGAGTGCAAGTATTTAACAATGGTGATGGTTTCCTACAATGTAATTTTTGCCGTTGATGTTGAAGGAATTTCAACGAAATTCACAATTTTTCCGAAAAATGCTCTTCACAGATAAAAGTAATTTTTCCAACACGAATATTCAAAATTCACAAAATACTAGAATCTGGGCATATACAAATCCCCAAGCTATGGTTGAAACATATTATCAAGGCTATTTTTAGATCAATTTGTGAGCGGGTCTTATTGGCGATAATATTATCATTCTTTTTCTTTTGTCCAATTCTTTAAACGAAACACATTATTTTAATTTCTTTCAGTCGTTTCTCATATGTCAATTAAGGGAAATTATACGACACCATAAACGCCACCAAATTTATTTTATGCACGGATGATGTACCAACGCATTTTATTAGATCGGTATGAGAATTGTTAAAAGAAATATTTGGAACTTATTGGATAAGACATAGATCTGCACCTTATTTGTGTGACCGTTTCGTTCTCCAGATCTTACGATTTTTTTCTTTAAGGAGCAGTAAAGCATATGGTATACCGGTTAGAACAGCTGATTAGAACTACTCAACAATTAAAATTAAGAATTGAAAATATATTTTGTCATCTGCGTACTATATAAAATCTTTATGAAAAAGTTCGACAAAATTTAGAAACAATTTTATGCAATATACATTATTATATATGCAATAAATATTATTACGTAATAATGGTAGTCATGTACAAGCTGATGAACAAGCATGATTACTAAAATGTATAATTACTAATGGTTCTGTGTTATGGCTAAGAAGAAACTGATAAAAAATTTTCCATATTTTTTTCGATTGTGACGCATGATTCCTTTTGTACTTTTCATCTTTGTAGTAAGTAGAATACATTTCAACAAAAAAAATTTGAGCTTCAAATTTATGGTGATGATTAATTTTCTGGCCAGCTTTTTTAATGTTTCGTTGTTGATCATACGTTGCACAATCACCTGTAGAAGCTGCGATAAAAACTCTTTTTACACCTTATACATCACAAGAACTTTATACCAAAATATGTTATGTCTTATCCATTGAAAAAAAGTTGAAATGATATCACTCAAAGATAATAATGGGATTGTAGTACTAAAATGGAGAAACCCGTGATGTTAGAATATTGTCCACAAAACATATACCTTTTATGGTATCATATTCAGATTTCTCTACACATCGCGGTAATCTATCGAAAATGAAACTTTTAGCTGTAACAACTTATAATAATAGAAAGTTTGGCATCGACAGAAGCGTCAAGATGGTATCATATACAACAACATATGGAAAAGCATCACATGGTATCGAAAATTGGAAATATACTCACATATAGAAACCTCCATAGTAAATGCTCAGGTCATATATTAAAAATCTATAAATAAAAAAATGAAATAAGAAAATCCAGGGAACTTGTAGTTAGAAGATAATTGTACTCGTTAAATGGTAGATCCAACAATGAGAAGAAGAAAACAATCAAGGTGTTTCATCATTTGTACAAGTTCGTAAAAATCTGCAGGGCAAAAGACTATAAAAATATTGTGCGTTCTATGTTATCAATAGAAGAAATAAATTCTCGAATGCCAGAAAGCGAGAAAAAATGTAAAAATGACTACTTTATATTGTCCTAATTGTCTCAAATCACCTCAACTGTGTTCGAACTGTTTTTGCGAATGCCATACTAAGTGATATAATGTTATATTTATCACTTAAGTATGTTACATTTTAAATATAAATTTATATGTAGCATATATATATGTATATTTTTGATTTTATTTTATATATATTTATTATTTTTTATATTTTATAATTACATGTGCTAATTCCATTAAATGCTTGTTACGAAAGAAATTATTCAAATTTCTTGTAAAATCCTATTTAACTGAACGAAGAAGATTCTCATCCATTTAAGATGGGTGCCAAGGCTCACACAAAAACGTAGTCGTCATTTTGATCTGGATGACACGGCGTTCAACGTGCCAGATTTGTACTCTTATATCACGATTACGATATGTCGTCATTCTTTATGATATATCAAAGTGGAATTTTATATAATCAATATGGTACATTTTTAGAAATATATTTCAGGCTGACAATATCACTCTACCGTGGGCAGGACTTTCATTTATTAAGTGTCAAAAATAGTTCTTATCGAAATAAAGAACATGAACCATCTCAATACAATATGAACAATACGGCCGCAAGAATTGTATGTATGTATGGATGCGAGCGGGGATGTAAAGGCTATGAGGTAAGGAAAGGAACGAAGGACCATGCAGTGCAGTTTTAAGTAGATCCATACAAAGAGCAAATAATACGAATTTGGTCTTGAGTAGATCAAGGAGAAGAGAAATATTAGAGTTCGATCCTGAGTAATCTAGCGGAGTCACGACAGACAACACAAGACAGTCACGATTCCTGGACAAAAAGGTAATATACTTAAAAATTTTCGTAATATTCTTAAAATAGAAATATGTAGCTTCAGAAATTTATAATGAAACTGAGAAGACAATCATTATTGAAACAATGCGTAGAATAATGAGAAGAAAAGGGTATTATACTCGAATAGCAAGAAGAATATCGTACATCAATGAATTTATTAGGAAATGAATACTGACTTATTCTAAAGAGTTCATTTTAGTAAGCGAAGCTTTGAAATTAAAAAATTTTAAATTTAGTTCTAAACATGGAGATGGTTCTGTGATTGTATAGGGATGTATTTCGAGTGCTGAAGTTGATGAATTGGTGTTTATCGACCTTATTTTAGAAAAGAACAAATATTTGGACCTTTTGAAGAAAAATTTTCAAAAATGTGCGACTAAGATGGATACACTCCTGGATAAAAAAAATAGTATATTTAAAAATTTTCATAATATTCTTAAAATATAAATAGATAACAGTATCGGACAAAATGATAAGACGTTTGATTGATGTATTTGTATATTTCATATAATATAATAAGATATGTACATTTTAAGTATATTAGATATGTCCTCCAGAGTAGTTTCATATAAAATTGCAAGTTCATATCTTGTACATGAAAGAAATTAGAGAAAGAAGTGTAAACATGCGTTAAGTGTAAACATACCTTACTCGATCAAAATGATAGAACGCGTGTAATATTTTCCATTATTATGTACTCGGGCAATGATCTATTAGGAATGATTAGAAGTAGACGTGTAAATCTTTTATTTATGTAAAACATATGTGCCATTAACACTACTTGTATACCTATTCCTAACATACACTTCATGTATACCTATTCTTACCAGTCAAATGATCGATCTTAAAAAAATTTATATTTCTCAATTTAGAATGAAGATAATAGCCAATTTGATAGTTGAAAGTATAGTTTCTCTTATTTAGAAATAAATAATTTACATTTTATTTCTTTTTAAAAATTGTAAGAGTATAAATAGTAGCCTGCGCAGGCAAATGTTGACGAAAAAGAATGATAATATGAGCAACGGGTAGGTTGATTCAAACATTTTTCGTTTATAACAACTTTATAGTTTCAAAATTGAGTCTTCGAGAAAATAATATTATAAAAAGATATAAATCGTTCATTTAATGTAAATTTATTGTACATATATAATAAGAAAAGTCGTGGTAGGTTTAGTGTTAATTTTAAGAATTTGTTTTTTATTGCTCAATGCAAATGAATTTTCTTTTTCTTTTTCATGAAGTTGTATGTTAGTAAATATACCTTAATAAAAGTAATACTCTTCATTTTAATTCCTCTATATTACTCTGCTTCATAAAGCAAAAATATGCAAATTTTCGAGTTTTACTTTAAGTCGTTATATATGTTTCAGTAATAATTTCTACGTTAGATTCTAGAATGATTGTTCATAGCATTTAATAAGTATAATACTGTAACTTATGAAATTAAAAATTATAATAATTCGAGAATGAAAATGTATATATGAGAATGCATATTTCATGAGATATCTATAATTATGAGATTAGATGAATTAAAGAAACGATAGAATAAAAAAAATGATGGATTTAAATAATTTTTCAAAGTAAAACGATAATTATTATAATTTTGATAAGTTGATTTAATGATATATATATATATATATATATATATATATATATATATATATATATATATATATATGTAGGATCAGAGAGTTATTGATAAAATCGCATTAATGGACCATATGTGCGCACTTCTTCACTAATATTTCATTAACGTAATACTCATGAAGTTTTAAATTATTTTTATTGTATTGTTTTAATAAATGCATTCACTTAAAAAATTAAAGATGACCAAATCTTTATAACGAACCGACATAGATTACTATGCTGATCATCGACTTACTGATTTAAGTTTTTGTAGGTATTGACAACTTTAACAAAACAATGGATGAGTGAAAACAGTTCATGGTATAGAATCGTCTAAAACGTATCCAGACCAAATTAACACTTCGCTTACAATAACGTATGAGATTCATGATAAGGAAATTGGACCAAACATGAGTATCACGAGTGAAAACAGTGATAAGTCGATCGGGCTAAACATAAACACTTGTCAGACTCATGATTAGGCCTAACATAAACAGCACAGTTCTGACTCTGGTTTTCCTGATGTCTTTTTGTCTTAGACTCATTGTTAATTCTCCCGATGTCTTTTTTCACAATTATGTGTTATTTTTGACCGCATTCGCACGTTCAGGTATATTTATTTTTATAATATCTTCAAAAAGAAAATTTAGCGTTGATGAGGTCAGTGAAAAGTGTGCTAACTTCGTAAATAATGATTTAATAGATATTTTTAATCGTGATATTGGCAGTATTAATATTTTATTTCCTGTACGAAAACGTTGTAAGCGATTGGTTATTGAAGGTGATAATAACGCATTAATTATCAGCTATTAAAGCAATGGATTTAGAAAGCAGAAAATAATGAACTGAATATCTGGAATTATATAGAAATTCCTGCCATAAATGTAGCAAATTTATGTAGCAAGTTAGGTTTAAAAAAATGGTTTTGCAGGGTTTCTCCATTGATGACCACATCGCGAGTACGAGAAAAAAAGAAGAGGAGGAATTAGCGAAATGCAAAGAGATACTGAAGGCCATCAAAAGTGTAACCGAGCGGCAAAGAAATATCAGTGCAGATGTCAAAAAAGACATCGTACTCTTAGGAGAAACCCTGGATGTCGTTACTCACCTGCGAGTCTTGTGGAAGGCCACAGAGCTTTCCGGAAGGACTCAACATACGGACAGCGTGTGCTCAAGGAAATGGTATGTCATCCCAGGGTGAAACAATAGAAGAGGCCAACAAAAAACGAGCAGCGTCGAGTCCGGTAGAGGAGAATACCGGGAAAAAGAAGAAGGAGGAGACGCCTCCCACCCCTACCTGGACGGAGGTAGCCAAAAGACGACGGTATCAAAAAAAGAAGATACCCGCCCAGGTACTCGGCGAATGTGAAAAAGACCAAAAAAGACAATACGAAAAGAAAAGTATACATAGACGTTCAAAGCCTCACCTGGAGGCCCTCCTGATCAAGCTGAATGGAGGAAGAACCTATGTGGACGTGCCCGGGGCACGTAGCAGAACTAAACCGGAGGACTCGGAGGTAGAGGTGAGATCGATCCGCCAAACAAGGGCAGGGGATGTTCGCCTGGAATTGGGCAGGGGCACTAAGTATAAGGCCGCCTTCAGAGACACGCTTAGAAACATCCTAGGGGATAAGGCGACGGTCCGCCATCTAGATCCTAGCGTGACGATAGAGATTAGAGATCTCGATAGATTAACCACAGCCCAAGAAGTGGAAGAAGCGATCAGAAAAGACATACAGGTGGGCTCCGAAGAAAAAATGAAGATCTGAACCACAAAGACAATCTGGAGAGTGCTCAAAATGGCCATCGTAGAGGTGAGCGAGCAAGGAGCTAGCCGACTTTTTTAGTCGGAACATATTAAGGTAGGATGGGTCAATTGCAGAATAAGGCAGAGGACGGTAGTCTCAAGGTGCTATAGATGCATTGGATATGAGCATATCGCCCGGAACTGCAACGGCCCGGACAGAAGCAAATTCTGCTATAAATATGATAAAGCTAACCATCAAGCGAGAGAGTGCCTGGCCCCGGAAAACTGCATATTATGCACGAAGGCGTATGAAGAACAAGAAAGACTCGAATGTAACCACGTTTCTGGATCGGGGTGTTGTAGCACCTTCAAGGAAACTCTCAATAAGGCCAAAAAGCTCCTGCGATGACGCGAATACTACAAGCAAACATGATCAGGAGCAAGACTGCCAACGAGCTACTGTATCAGCTGGCCCAAGAGAAGAGAACAGATTTGCTGTTGATCAGTGAACAATATAGAGACAAGAAATCGCCCTTACGGTTATCTAATTCTCATTGCACAGAGGCCATCTGGTTCCTGGAACCAAGCAAGATATTAGTAGAAAGTCACGGAAGCCGCCGTGGCTTCGTTTGGATTAAAAGTGAGGAGGTTACTTATTTTAGTTGCTACCTCACACCAAACGAACTCATCCACGAATTCCAGGAAAAAATAGATATGCGGCAGGAAATGATCCAGAACACAACAAGTAACACCCTGGTGGCTGGTGACTTCAATGCTAAGGCGGTCGAGTAAAGAATTCCCCACTAAAACTCGAGGGGCAAATACATAGTGGAAATGGTGGCCAGAACAGGACTTTATGTCCTGAATGTTGGATCTACCACAACCTTCCGGCGCCCCGGATACAGTGAGACGATTCCGAACATTTCCCTCGCAAATGAGGGCCTATTACTGCGGATCGAGGACTATACTGAAAGCGATCAACAATACATTACATTTAGCGTACACCGAGAATCATGGAGAGGCAGAGAAGACAAAGCGACTCCACGCAGATGGAACGTTCACAAGATGGACTCCAGAAACTTCATTAAAACAATATCCTGAGAAATAGAAGTTACCGAAGTACACGAAGCAACAGAGAAGGCTGCGACCGAAACATTTGTCGGAGCTACTATCCGCCACATCGTCACGGCTTACGAATCTGCCATACCACGCAAGAGACCTCCCCAGGCCTTGAAGGAGACTTGCCCCACGGCAAGTGATCTGCATACTGGTGGACTCCAGAGATCGCGGAGCTGCGCTGAAAGTGCCTGAAATTGAGCCGAGCTGCACAACGGACAAGGAAGCAAAGCAAAAGCCAAATCTGCGGAACATAAGCCTGCGAAAAAGCAATTGCACCGGGCCATAAAAAAAGCAAGGTCGGCTGCTGAAGGAAGTTGGGGGAGGATATCAGTACGGACCCATGGGGACTGGGCTACAAAATTGTAATCCGAAAGTTCGAGGCCCTGAGATCGACCCAAGTCATGGACACGACCAATATCGTGGGTACCCTCTTCCTGGCACATCCCACTAGGCTGGAGATAGACTTTGGCCAAATAGAGGACTGTCTCCCCTTCAGCGCAGAAGAGCTAGAGAGGACGGCCCGAACCTTATGAAACAAGAATGCATTAGGTCTCGATTGCATACAAACGAGGTGCTGAAAATAGTAGTCCAGTAAAATCCAGGTCTACTGTTAAAGGCATATAATGCCTGCTTAACAACTGGAGTTTTCCCTTCGCGATGGAAATCAGTGCGCCTCGTGCTCATCGGTAAGGGCAAAGGAGATCTAAGGCTGCCATCGTCCTATCAGACGTTGTGCATGTTCGACACGGTAGACAAATTGTTGGAAAAGTTGATAAAGGCAAGGTTGAGGCCCACGATTGAGGCCGCCGACGACCTGTCACCGAAACAGTACGGATTCAGAGCGGGGCGATCGGTAATCAAAGCGATTCAAGAGATCATGGAAACAGTGCGGAAAGCAGAAGACCACAACTGACATTCATGTCGAGTAGTCTTACTAGTGACGCTTAACGTGAAGAACGCTTTTAACTCCACAATATGAAGTGACATCATGTATGCGCTGGAACATACCTTCCAAGTACCGAAATATCTCCTGCGCATACTTGATGACCACCTGAGAAACCGGATGCTACTGTATCAGACCACAGAAGTGAAGAAAAGAATGAAGGTCGGAGCGGCACGGTGATCCATCCATGGGCCGAATCTCTGGAACGTGGCATACGATAATTTGCTGAGGACCGAAATACCAAAAAAGACGCTCCTTGTGGGATATGCGGACGACATCGCGGCCCTCATCGCGACAAGAGGTATTGAACTGGCTCAGCTATAGCTGAACCAAGTCATGCGGACGGTCAACGGCTGGATGGCAGACCATGGCCTGCTGCTAGCTCTAAAAAAAACGGAAAGTTATCCTTACAAAGAGGAGAATAAACATCACTCTCCCTTTGCAAGTTGGAGACATAGCAGTGGAGTCCAAGCCTGCAATCAAATGACTGGGTATCATCGACCACAGGCTGAGCTTCGGGGCGCAAATCCAGCAAACTGCGAATAAAGCTGCGAAGGGCGTCACTTCGCTGAGTAGGTTTATGGCCAACATCACCAGACCCAAAGCCAGTAAGCGCCAATTGCTAATAACCGCGGTACAGTCAGTCCTCCTCTACGGTGCTGAAGTGTGGGCGGACTCGCTTAGCAAGGAATCGTACCGGGAACGCCTGGCGCAGGTACAGAGAAGAGCAGTACTTAGGATAGCCTCTGCGAACAGGACGGTGTCCGAACCAGCCATACTAGTTATCGCTGAAGTCATACCAATTGCGCTCTTGGCGAAAGAACGTAAAGGGGTGCACCTCAGGAAAACCAAGGTTGGAAAGGCGGTAACAAGCAGAGAGAAGAGAGAAAAGACCTTTCGGTGCTGGCAGACGTCCTGGGAACACGACTCGAGAGGACGCTGGATCGCGAAATTGATCAAAGACGTGAAGACGTGGACGGAGAGGTGGCACGATGAGATCAACTATTACTTAACCCAATTCGTGAACAGGCTCGGAAGTATCCGTGCCTACTTATATAAGATGGGCCGGGGAAAAACACAAGTGTCTGTACTGCCCAGGAACAAAAGACGACGTGGAGCATACCTTCCTCAGACATCTAGTACCAGAATAGCGATCGATAAAGAATTTTTAAGTATTTTGTTCGAAATTACTTTGGCGAGTTATTACATAGACATACAATTGTTAAATTTGTCACATCAGAATGTGCTTTTCTACATTTATAAATTTCGAATTTATGTGAAAATTTTCAAATTGACAAATGATTTACCTGCTACTCAAGAATCTATTTACTTGTTTGACTTTAAAAATAAACGATTTAGGATATTCCGTTTTAAATGGCATGTATCCAGAAACTGATTACTTAATTTTTAAGGATAAGACGAATAGTATAAGACCTGTTCACGAATTAAATCGATTAACTTCACATTTTGAATTTATTTAAATTTAAATGTCAAAACGCTTGATAGAGTCGTCACTTTTTATATTCATACTAAATTTCCCTCATTTCTGTTACTTATTATTATTATTTAATACAATATTATTAAATTACAGTTTTTTGACCATCAAATAAAAAATAATTTATTTCAGAAACTGATCAACTCCGTATTTTAATGTAAATCGTTACAATAATGCAATTCAAATGCAGCAGCAAAACCTTAATGATAATGACAATTGTCTAATAGTGTCTTATTACTAATAAAGTAATGCATCGTTTCCATTATTCACTTAAACAAGGTTTATGTCATATAAGGCCTGAATTTACTGTCCTAGCCGTGGGCCGGCGCTAATTTGAAATATATCATATGCTCCTTCATTTAACATTGTCCATCTTGTGTGAACATAAAACAATTAAAATAAAAACACACATTGTTGTTTCTGTCAGAAACCTATACCTGACTATTGTTATTCATCTAAGTAGTATAACATTATAAATATTTTGCTATAATAATTTACATAATTATTATTGTTCCGAGGTGATCCTCTGTACATATCTCAAGTTGAAATATTTGTTGAAATATTTTTGAAGTAATATAACATTATATATGTATTATAATCCAAATCGAATTTCAGTTAAAATAAATATCCATTAGGATGTCAAAAAGGAAATCGATAATTCGTCAGATGAATCTGTTATATATTATCGAAGGAAAAAGCTACGACCTATCTACTACATTTCAGACGAGAGTAAATTAGAGAAAAAATCTAATATTGACAATACATGTATTGGACTTTCGAATTTACATTTGTGTACGAATATAACATTCCAAGAAAGAGAATGGCAACCGATTCAGAAAACAGAAACAGAAAAAGAAATGATAAAACACGAGCGTGGCCAAGACACGGAACTTCTAACAAAAAATATTAATTGTGATGATCCGTTGAAGACGTATGAATTATCTGTAACCGATAGCATAATTTGACTTCTAGTTAAACAAACAAATAAATATTCTACATAAGGTGGCATTGCTGAAAAAAGAAAAAAAACATAGGAACTATTGGGTATCCACTACAATAAACTAAATGAAGGATTTTATCGGTATATTATTAATTATGAAGATGCCAGACATTAGATTATATTGGTCCGAAAATACATGTACAGTAATGCCCGTAAAAAGAGTGTTATGAAGCGCGATCGTTTCTTGGCCATTTTGAAGTATTTACATGTCTCTGATAATACAACATATAGAATTGAGGATTCCTTAAACAAAATTAGAAACATCACGGAAGAAATTCAGAAAGAGTACAGTAAAACCTAGGAAAGCTGTTGTAATAGATGAGAGCATGATTTTATGACATGTACGCTTGCATTTCCGCCAATACATCAAAACGGGAAATACAGGGGGAAATGTCATAAATATCGCATAAAATTATGTACACATTATTAACCCATGGAAATTTAGGGAAACTTTATTTACCTGATAATCTTTACAAAGCCGATACTGTTTGGTCTTTATATCAGATAAATGTTCTACTCTTGCTAAAAAACGAAAACTATTTTTATACAAGTCTGCCAAGATGATAAATCTGAACCTCGTATTATTAGGAGTATACCATTCATAATTTATTGCAATTCGTTTACAGACAATATTAGGTAAAGTTAAATCATTTTGCAATCCTAATTCTTTTAATTCCATGCATAATGCTTGTATAAATCATTTATCATCTTGACAGAACTTTATAAAAATTATTTTTGTTTTCTAGCAAGAGTAGAACATTTATCTGATATAAAGACCACACAGTATCGACTTTGTAAAGATTACCAGATAAATAATGTTTTCTTAAATTTTCATAGGTTAATATAGAAACAATTAAACAATTAGAATTAAAATACTCTTGATCGATAATTACAAAAATATATTATTATTGATTAAAGTTTAGTTTGTGGTTTTTATATTTTATTTTAATAAAATTAATCTTTATTTTATATTTTCTTATAATACCTTCTTGCAAAACATTTTTTAATTGTTTAGTAGTAAAATTTTCATAAACGAACTGTGAATCCAAGTGATTAGAATGTAATTTTGAACTTTTCACAATTCATTTTTTCATAATTCACTATTCCACAATTTCGTGATTAAATATAATTGTTATGCCACGTTTTGGATAATCTATTTTATAATATGAAGGATATTGTTCAATAGGTGACATTTATAATGGTCAAGTTACCTGAGTATTTTTCTTTTTGTAAGAGTAGACATGATATTTTTCATATGTAATGAAACAATTACTTGATTTTATTATAAAAATAAAAGATTTCGTTTCATGTTTTCATATAAAATCTATACTTCTGTATAAAATAAATTTACTTTTTATTTCTTAAATTTGTCGTTTTATAAAAAATAAGACTCGCGTGGGATATTCATCAATAAGGAAAAAATATGTCTACACGTAAGAGACAGGAGAGACAGCGCGGAGAAGAAGGGAATTAATCTTCTTTAAATCAACTTAAAATCGAACAAAGAGTAACCATTTCTAATTATATATGTCAATGAAGGAAACGAGAATTTGCTGGGTGAAAAGAAGACAGTAAAGAACATTTTCATTAATTTTTCAAAGACTTTACAAGTAATTTATGTTTATTGTTCTCCTTATATTTTTTACTATTTTTCCTTTATTAATATTTAGGTAAAACATGACATTACATGCAATTATAATTACTTTATTTTTGTGCTCTCCTTTGTTGAATACTATTAAGTTCTTTTGCGTCTATTTTTCTTAATTTTCTTTTCTTTATTTTTTTCACGCATTTATAAGTCAAGATTTATTTATTTTTCTTCTATTTTATACTTCAATGTTGTTCATGTCTCATGTAGAATACTTTGTGTTTAAACTTAAATTCATTTTTCTGTGGTTTGTTTGAAATTCTGTTCGGCTATTATTTTTTGAGTTTATTGCGTAGTCGAAATATATGTTTAACAAAATATTCGTAATAACTACGATATTAAATCACTATCTTGCAACAAAATTGATTCGTAGCAAAGATACAAACTATATAACATAGCGGCATTTAATTAATTTTCGACTAATATTTACTCCTCAGTGATAAACTAATTGGAATTCTGCCGATTTCGCTGAAAATTTTTTATTGAAAAAAGTTTCGTAGTAATAGGCCGGCTCGTAAACTCTACAGTGGGTTTCGAAAGAATCAATAGAATTGCCTTTGAGAAGTATCGCTCAATGATTAAACACTGGAGTAGAACTAGTCGCGATTTCAATTAACCCACTATTGCCAGATGTGTATACATATGTAATTTATATAGAAGGATTTCAACTACACTAGTGCCTTACGCACATTGCTAGGAAACTTCGCATCTGATGTAACCTATCGTTACAAATCTAACGGGAGCAATTGGTTATAGTTATCTCTTTAAGAGAGTTTATCGCTTTCCTCCTTCTGTCATAATTTTGTTCTTCTCGAAGCTCCACAATGCCTTTTACCGATATGACTGTTCCACCATCAACGATACTGTTGGTTTCATTGAATTCATTAACTTTATAGTTTCAGTCTACTAAGCATCTATATATTTCCTGCGTTATTACTTATAATCGTACTTATTCGAATTATGCTTTATATCTCGTTCAATTGTTCATAATTACTTATGGTATATATTTGATTTTTTCACGCATGTTGTTACAAAAACTATATTAGTATTTATTTAATTGATATATTTTACATTCCTTGTAAATATAAATTTCTCTGTTTATAGTGTTTTCTACATTTATTATTAGAAATATATAGTATATGTATATAAAAGAATAATTATAATAAACGATTAGTTGCAATAATGTAAAATAAGTTTCCAAGCACTACTTATTCTATGTACCTCAGGGAAGAACAAATAAATAAGGTAAAAGTTACCGAAAGGTAAAAGTCAACCCGAGAATAACGAACTGATGAATCTCTGGCCAAAATGTTATGCCTATTTTAAGATACATTATGAAAATCTAAAGAACAACTAATAAACGCATTAAATGATTCAGAAACTAATTCGGATATCTGCATTAAAACCGAATCGTCTATAAATATATCACTTTGCAAAGAAAGATGATAAAACAAACTAAGGATCTCGAAATCTGGAGAAAAAGGCGATATTAACATCTTTCCTTGAAGATTCGATTGAGTCCTTAAAATTCAAGCTCGTAGAAATTGTAATTAGGAAAGAGTACGTAACATCTATTTGAAGTCACATGTTTTATACAATGGATCAATTAACACATACCAAGAAGTAGTTCCGTTTTAGGAAATAAAAGATATTGATTTCAAAAAAGTTCTTGCATAGGCAAAGAACGCATATGATAAACACTTCAAACAGAACACGATTCGAAATATGAAAACAGGTAAATACATTGTCAATAAAACAGATAATGAAATCAGTTTACGTAAATACATTGAATGGGAATCTTCAGCTGATGCTGTGCATTTTCCGTAATCTTAGAGCGCTCTAAAAAAAGTGCTCTAATGCGTGAAATTAGAGTCATTAAACACAGAAGAGAAAGAAATAGCTAAAGAAATGTTGAGGGACGCGTTGCATTTATTTCATTTACTGGGAATAAGCTGATGTACACAACCACCATCACAAATAATATTAAGACTGCCAACTCGATACCAGTTGCCGTATGTCAGTATCGTTTTCTCCTTATATACAAGGAAGAAATCAACAACCAAGTAAGCGATCTTATACAAAATGACGTAATCCGACCATCCTTATCACCATACAACTCGCCTCTCTGCGGGAAAAAGGCAGGCGTTAATGAGAAATGGAGGCTAATAATAAACTACAGAATGTTAAATAAAGAAACGATAAAAAATAGTTATCCGCTACCAAACATTATAGAAATATTGCATCAGGATTATACTGATGAATGAAAGAGACGCGCCTAAGATCACTTTTTCAACATCTTACCGTATTATCGACAGTCTAATGGATTGATTGAACACTCTTACCACGTATTAGCCGAATTTCTGAAAACTTTATTACTGATAATAGTAATGGAAATAATTGGATCGAAATAGTTGTTTTTATATAATACAAGTGTACAAGGGTATGATGTATATTCCTCAAGAACTAGTCTTCGGGTAATTAGAAGTCGCGCAAAGAAACCTAAATACGACAAAAATCAGATCCAAAATTTATTATGATGAAAAGCAAAGAGGTGATTAATTTCAAAGTAGGTGATTACGTATGTCTCCTAAAAGATACGCATAAGGGAAAATTTAACGATCAATATGTAGAACTATGTGAGATAATTTCAGTTATGAGTAAAAATAATGTAAAAATTAGTAAGTTTAACATAAATAAATTGAATAATTTTTCACGAATAAATTGAACAATGAAGAATATTTATTGGTATTTAATATGTTTAAATTAACATAGTAAGTTTAAATAACTCATGATGTATTGGGTCGTTCAGAAAGTCATTTCGTTTTTTTTGTGAAAATGAAAGACAATTTTCGTATAATGAACAAATATTTTATTAAATTATATATTGGGCATTCTGGTCCAATACCTTTTGCTATCTTTTTGATAGTAGAATGATTCCACGCTCATAAAATTTTTGGTCTTTGCTGGTAAAAAACTGATCGAAGTGGTTTTTGACCTTCTCATTTGAAATGAAGGTTTTACCGTCTAAAAAATTTTGCAGTGACATAAACAGTTGAATTTGATAAATTTAACCTCTCACCAATCTCATGTGTTGTTATTCGTAGGTTTGTATCAACTAATGATAAATAACGTTTATGGTGTCTTTAACAGCTTCAACCGGCCTTTCATAACGTGGTGCATTTTCGACATCAAAATTGCCGAAACGAAATTTTGCAAACCAGTTCTGGCACTGGCATACTGTCAACTCATCTTCTCCATACACATCAGTTAATTTCTTTCTGGCTTGAATAGCATTTTTACCTTTTCTATAGTAACAAAGTAAAATATGACGAAAATGCTGCTTATTGCTCTCCATATTTAAAAGGGCACCAACCAAAAACTACTGCGTAGAATCAATTGGACTTTTTCACACACAAGCCTTGCTATATCAGCTCTCAAAACACATAATGATTATGCGGCTTAAGTGTGAAGAAAGCAAAAAATACAATTAAATCCTTTGTCGGGAAAAAACGAAATTACTTTCCGAACAACCCAATATTTTCGGCCAATAAATGCGATTCTTGTATAAATGGTAATTTAACAAATGGATTTTAATTATGTTCTAATTTTTTAAACATTTCAAGTATTTGTAAACATTGCGGTTTATACAAACAACATTTCTAATTTCATTTGAGCACACTTAACTGAAATATAATATTACTTAAATACTTTATATATGTGTATACATTTTTATAAGAAATTACTTCTCATTTCTGATATTTCATCTAATATCATTTTTAAATTCAAATCTCCTTTTTGTATCTGAGGCAATATATCACAATATTTTGACATTATAATTTTGTAATACTTTTTTAATAAATACAACTTGTAAAATAGAATCTTACTGAATTTTTCAAAATTGTTGTTTTAAACTAGATAATTCGTACCTAAAAATATATATAAAAATACGTGTGATACAAATAACGTATAAAATATATATTAGTTTTGATTGGATAGAATTAATATAAATACAAATATTATTCAATCAAAATTCAATGAAACATATATGTTATGGATTATGTTCGTTTCATATACTAGAATTCGACTTATAATTTTTAGATCACAATGGTATCAATAAGTTACTTTGTTCTTTTTTTACACGAGAAAGAGGTTTCATTTTTCTTCTTAATCCTAAGTTACCTTTTTTTAGAAAAGACTGTTTCTTTTTTTCTTAATCAATCATATTTTAACTGATAATATTGATTATCTTAATTAAATATCATATTACGTATGAGATTTTAAATCTCGTAAATATATGAGAAAAATACACTCGAGTAATGCACACTAATCGTCTTAAGATCAATAAGTCGAAGCAGCATCGAAGCAAGTGTCAATAAAATCGCCATCATGGAACACTTACCGATAGACTACCCGATAAGACTACACAATCTTAGCAAGCGCACCATGGCGTAATAATCTTCCATACAGGTAAAGTAAATCTTTATTATTCCGTTAGTCGAAAGTTTTATAATATAAGTAACGCAGACCAAGCTCCAACCATCAGTTGCTTATCGACGTCCAGGCAAAACTACTTAAGTTAAAAAGAAAAGATATTACAATTCAAGGAAACGATTAAAATACTTACATTAACACATTGCGTACGGCGCTCTGCGCGTTCAACGCGCTCCCAAGGACATTTTTCAATACTCCAAGTATTATAATAGTTATCCATATAAAGATAATGCCAATATCCGAAATACGGTGTAAGAATCGTAAGGCTTCATTACCTTGATAACGTAACAAAAACATTTGTCTCTGATTGCTTAAGACATTGATTCAGTCGAAAAAACATGAAAACGAGATAGCTCGTAACTCGTACACAATGTGTTAATATTTATCTTAGTAAGAATGGCGCTAGTAGAATATGATTGTTGAAGAATTTCTTTAAATATTTCGACATTTTCCTTGTTGGACGTAGCTAAATGCGAAATATCCAACCTCTAACATATAAACAATACGATCTACATGCAGTTACTACAATCATCGGACTATCATGCACTAAAGATAATTCAATGTCGAATCGAGATCGATAAAACTATTTATTATTGCAAGATATATTCACACATATCCATCATTCATAATGGACAACGAGAATATTTATATACACTCACTCATCATCTGTGCCAACAACGCTCAGTAGGAGGCAGTCTCTCTCTAGGATCTAACGCTTATCTATCAAGCTTAAGGAAAAATAACACAGCTAGAAGGAGCTACTCCATCAATAGAATCATCAGAACGGATGGAACATGCAAAGATTCGCGATCCGTACGAAACATAGGATGACATGGTAGTACAAGCTACTGTTAAGATCATATTACGCGACTACTATGCAACAATAAAGACACGAACCACGATTCATCTAAAAACAGGAACCGTATGCGCACTGGACGAAGAAATTTGTCTAGACTCAAACGAAAGCGAGAGCTATTGATTAATAATTCCGAACGACAATTGTGGGTTCAGTGAATACGATATTCTTTACGAAGGTCTGATAACAAAACTAACACTTACCGAAACTAACAACTATCGAACTAACCGAAAGCCCCGTTCTTTACACAGTAACTACGAAGTGAAGATATATTGATCCAGAATATCTCGGAACCAGCGAGATATACTCCAACACTCTGAACAAGTTAAGATTATATATTATGGAAAACCCGTCAGATTATATATTATGGAAAACCAGTCGAAAAACCCGTCATTCTCGACACTTTCGTTAGAGAAGCCAGCGGATCAGGCAGATCAGGAAAAATTTCTCTTAATAATCTAATGGGCGAAGAATCATTAGACAAGATTGCATCAAGTATGAGACAATGATTCTAGGGAGCTTTTGTAACCTTCGGGTCAGCAAGCGCCAGAGTACTTGCTATATTTATGATTCTTCATAATGAAAATATCTTCATAAGTGAAATACATCACCGTACCCACGCTTACGTACTGTATAACATATACGGATGGAGTCTATATCTCGTAAAAGCATTATGGAGTTAATATATCTTCTTCTTCTTCACTTAGCCAAGAGACTTAAAGGAGCAGCCAGCAACAGCACCCGGAATCATAGTGACACGTAAAAATAATAGTGAATCAACCGAAAGTACATCTTTGGGCTTGCCCAATGTAGTTCATTGAAAGCAATACGTCTCTATGAAGAGCGTTAGTAGTTTATTTAATAGACGTTTCCTAATAAGAATATTTTTCAGAGGATACATGAGCGTCTGCGACAAACTGGCTTTTTTCAGAAAAGAGTTTCAAATAGTAAACCTTATTCGAAGATCTTAAAAGAGCGGATTCTCAATCACATTGAAGCAAATGATGGAGATAGTATTCGAAAAATAGCGATAATAAAAACTACTTCACATATGAAGTGTGTAGAATTTTAAGAGATGTATTCGTATCACATTCAGTGAATACAAGGACTTTCTGAAACTGACTTTCTTCCTAGAATAGTTTTTTGTAGATGATTTCTTCAAATGATTATCCAAAACCAAAATTTTTCGGACTTGCATATTTTTTACCGACGAAGCTGAATTCACAAACAATGGAATCGTAAATTTTCATAATCCTCATCGTTGGACTGATGAAAATCCGCATCCCACTAGTCAAGACAATTAGTACCGATTTAGTTTAAATGTGTGGGCAGGAATAATAGGTAATAATGTAATGTCATTCTTTCTCCCTGAAAAATTAATAGGCCAGTCCTACTATGATTTCTTAAAAACGCAGTTGAATATGTTATTAGAATATGTTATTAGAATATGTTCCACTGAATATCAGATACTGCATATTGTTTATGCATGATGGAACACCGCCGTATTTTTACCGACTAGCTAAACAATTTTTAAATGAAAGATTTCCAAAAAAATGGATAGATCATGGTGATCCCATTGCATGACCTGCTTGCCCACTCGAATTGAATCCGCTGGATTTTTATTTGTAGGTTTATTTAAAATATAAAAGTTCTATAAAAGGCCCATAGACAGTGTGGAAATACTTCGTGAAAGGATTAAACAAAGCTGCTAGCATTTCCGAGCAATGACTGAAAATATGGAGAGAATGAAGCAATTGCTTGTAAGACGACTGCAAGTTTATGTACAGATACAAGGAGGTCATTTTGAACATCTCTTGTGAATGAAAGTGCATATAGTTCATCAAAACTCCAATTCGCTGTAACTCCGTAGCAAAGTCAAATATTTTTATGTGAATTTTTTTCTTGTTTTGATGTGCTGAAGTCATCCCTATAATATCTCTCACTTATTCTGTTACACGTGGCACACACACATACACACACACACATATAAATAAAAAAAACGTTTTTGCAAACATAAACAATCTTTTTTTGCATATAAAATGAAAATACATATAAAATCAGTATTTTCGGTAAGTGTACATTCTAAGCTACAATTTGATATAGAAAACATCTTGCCTAAAGTTGTTGTTTGACCTTTACGACGGTAAACAGTGCATAGCAACACATTTGAAGCGAGCACGTACATAAAAACTGTTTTATTACTATTAGTTGTACGAAATTCTTCGTAATGTCAATGTCTGCAGTTCGTTAAAGTGGAAATAATTAATCTGTATTTGTGTATTTTTCATTTCCTGCTTTATAATTATGGGTGGATATCTAGTTGCACTTAATATGCGACGAAAAATTCTACAATTGAGTAAACAAAATTTTAAATTTTGTGAAATTTCAAATCGTTTGGATATTTCTATTATTGCCTATCACCAAACTTTGAAGCAAAAAGATAACAATGACAACTATTCTAACAAGGTGCGAGCTATTAGACCACGAAAAACAACGCCTTCCATTAATCGTTTAATTCGTCGGTTCTCAAAAAAGAATCGTTTCAAAATTACAGTCAAAATTCATTCTGACATTTTAGCACATACTACATGCAGAAATTAGTCTGCACATTGTACAGAGACGTTCGAATGAGTTTGGCTCAAAAAGATGTGTTATCCATAGAAAATCATTCATAAGTTTAAAAAATCGAAAAGCAAGTTTACGCTTTATGAAAGAGCACATTGACTGGACATCAGAGCAATTGTCCATAGTCATTTTCATCAATGAATCAAATTTGAATCAATTCGGTTGAGATGGGAAAATATATGTTCTGCGAAGAATGGGCGAACAACTCAATGAAAGGTGCCTATAACCAATCGTCATAGGAATCGGTAATTCCGTAATGATTTGAAACGGGATGACTATGAATAGTCATAGTCCAATTTGTCGAATAGAAACAATTATGAATCATATTGATATCTTAAATCGCCATTTATTTCATTTTGTTATGAACAATTCGTCAGAAGACTGAATTTTTCAAGAAGACTGAATTTTTCAAGAAGACAACGATCCTAAATATACATTTCGTATGGCAAAGCAGTTTCTAAGTGACCACCATGTTAATATTATAACATGACCCGCTCAATCTGCCGATTTAAATTTAATAGGAACTCCTTGGAACGAAGTAAAAATTGTCGATAAACAAAAGAAACCATCTAATGTTAACAAATTATATGATGTTGTTGAATTAGCATTGACTTATTAACTCTATCCCTTGCAGATGTACGGAAATGATTAAGAATAAAGGAGGATCTACGAAGTATTGAATAATTTTAGTTAATTGTTACAAAAATGATTATATTGTTTCAGATAAAATTGACAAATTTTAGTTTTATAATATTTTCTTATTTAGTTGCTCGCTGATAATTGCTCTATACTATATATATTTGATTTTGTGTTAAAAATGAAGGTAAAATTAGTTTAACAATTATATTATAGTTATTCAATGTCTATAAAATGTACTTTTCAGCGACATATAATACTAATAAAAATATAAACAATCCATGATTATATCAGCAATTTAATTTGAGAATAAATATTTTCTTATTTATATGCTCGCCGTTGTACACACACAAGCCAAGATAAAAAGATAGCATACTGTGCAATTTTGTTGATTTACACAAATAGCTGTATAACTATAGTTCTCATGTTATGTAATATTTTTCAGTGCAAAACAGCATTTATTGTGATGGATATCCGTGAGGTGTCTGCTCCTATGCTATCTACGGCATACCTATGCTACCTACGGCATCTACAGTTGCATCTACTCCCCGCTACAACCAAGTGAGCAAACAGAAAAACTCAAAATTCTTGCCGGCGAGGCAGTGTGAGTAGTTTTGTCGGGACCTATATCCACTGTGACATTGGCCCGACCCACGGGGAATCAAGGAGAGGCCCACTCACAGTATCACGATCCCTAACAATCATTCCGTGGGATAGGGCGGGATGATAGGATTGTGAGTTTTAGAGAGTTGTGGAGTGTTAAGATATGGAAAAGAAAAGAAAAAAAAGGGATGAAGGATACGAGTCTCTTTAATCTTATCCTGTTCGAGAATAAGTTAACCAGAGAAGGTTATAGGCATTTCCTCCCATCACCAGAACTTCGATAATTCCGGCTGAATTAACAGGATGACTTACCACCTCCGGCCATTTCATTCCATTTCCTGCAAAGCGACTCTCTAGAATTCGAAGGTTAGACATTTAAAATTGTGATGCAAAATTGTGTTCTCCCTACTACACTCTCATCTCTCATCAGTGGCAAATTCTACAAGGTGAATTTTTCGTCGAAATCGCCGTACGCCGTGAGAGCCTGCGCGTAGTACTTTGAAGATACGAAACGGACATTCATCCTTTTTCTGATGTCCGGAGAAAAGTCAAATATCGTTCTTCCTTTTCGTGACTCTTCCCATCTTGATTGTCAAAAGTTGTACAATTTCTTCTTCAATTAAATTAACTAACAAGCTTTCAGTCAATAATAGATTGCACGAAGTAAACATTTCGCTTTTGTATAATGACTTAAAGTAAAATTAAAACAAACACTAGTGCTGACTGCTGCGTCAAAATGATAATACACCTGCAAATTTTTTCTTTATCACTTAGTACAAGGTCTTCATACTTTATATATAAGCAAATATTTAATATCGTACATGTTCTAATTTAGAAATATTGCGAGATTTCCGAAAATAGATTGTGGTAAGAAATTGAATGATAGTGAGATAACAACAATTCAAAATTTACGTAAAGATTATTGTTCTATTGAAAAAATTGCAAAACTATTTAATCGTAGTTTCAAAATTTTTTACAATTTGTTAAGAAATGTAGACCAATATGGAAAAAAAGAGTACAGGTCAACCGATCGTCAACGATGTGCAATTTAAGAAATTGCATAAAATTCTACTGCTACTGTAAGAGAATCAAAATGCAAAATGTACAACATATTATAAGAACCCAAAAATTGATGTGTAAACCACCACTAACGACTCAACATAAAGAAGCTCGATTACATTTTGCTGAGAAATATGTTCATGTAAAATAATTACATTACTTTAATCGATGAACAATTGAAAAGACATGTTGTAAAAATTGCGGGCACAAACTTTGTTTTTCAATGAGATAATGAAAGTGTCTGCACTGCAAAGATTGTAAAAACTATTTTAGGGAGTAAAATATCCAAATTTTAGAATGGACACCGGACTTGAATATTATTGAAAATTGCTGGGCACATTTAGCCAAATCAGTATACGCTGGGAGGGGAGGACAATTTCATACTCTTCAGGAATTAAAAGATTACATCGAAAGAAACTGGACATCATTAAGGAGAAAAATTGTTACAAAATTATTTAAATCTATATCTAGATGTTTACTAACTGTTATATCAGTAAAAGATGGAGCTACAAAATATTAAAATAATATTGTTTCATACAAATGCTTACTTTTAAGTTATTTTAAGGAATTTGTAAGAAATAGTGTGTTTAATCACAAAAAAATGGAATGTGCCAAGAAATGAAACAGAAATAAAAACGATCTTGAATTTAAAAAAGAAAAACACAAGTTATTCTAAAATTTCAAAATTCGTAAGTAGAAGCCGAAATGTTATTAAAAATTTGTTAAAAATTGCTGAGAATTATATTATAAAGAAATCGAAAGATCGCCACGTGAAATAAGTGATGGTAGAGTTCAGTCGATTTTGACTCTTAGCGCTTTGTAGGCTCTGCTACGGAGCCATCGTTCATTTGTTCTGTAACTCTGGTGGCTCCACCGCGAAGATAATTTGTTGTTAACATGATTACGTTCAAGATTTTTTATCATCGTTGGCATTGACAATTGTTATCTATAGATAAAATTACAATTATTTTATGATCTTTTTTATGGTTAAAAACATGGAGAAGAATGAGTTCAAATGAGTGATAATGAAGATGTATTTACATCTGTTACAGTGAAACTCTAATTTGACGATCAATTGATCGTTATTTTCTCTCAAAAGTTATTTCTAAGAATTTACCTGACAACAGAAAGGTTCTACCATTATTTACAACAACGTTTGACTCATTTAAACAGTCAGCTTCACCCGCAATCTTAAAAAAATCTTCATGTTGACGCACACGTGCGTCTCTTCATTGTTCGCAGCATTTTATCTTAAGGGTTATGTATCGCCATTGAAAATATTTATCCGTGGGAACCTATTAGGTTAACTAACAAAGCGCATAGGTAAAAACACGTGGCCAACTTTGTCTGGGCCTAAGCATTCTTAGTAAAATATCTGGGTTTTGATAATATGTCAATCCGGCGAATAAGTAAATAACGAAAGTATACGCCTAGGCGCGATAAACCAAGGGTTATCTGGCTTCTAGCTGTGTAATATCCATTGTCATACTCTAATCACACGATCATTAGAACAAAGGCGGCACACACGGAATGTTTAAACATTCCAACGAACTATCCCCGAACAATGGGCATTTATTTTTTCTCTTTCTATATTTCAAACTCCGCCCTTTATCACTCTCATTTTAGTCTATGGATAGTTCTAAAGAGGCCAAAAGGCAGTCAAGTTACAACTTTCGGACTCAAAACCTCTAAGGAGTCAAGTTACATCTTTCAGACTCACAACGTCTAAACTCTCAAGTTTCCTTCAGAATTAGCCACTACAATTAACTACACATCATACACGAGACACACAAACAATTGTAACTCATCTAATCAAATAGACGGTGAGATTTACATAGCGCGCAACATTTAATATCGCGCATTTACTTCTTTATATCTCATCGGATCCTTTAACCCTTTGAGTACTGAATACTTGTGGCCTATGCACTCCGTACGGATGGTGTGCGGCTGGCGCTGACGATCGCCGGGGACATTATAATATAGTATATAATCCAATTACTATTTCGTTGTCTATTCCACATTGAATGAAAATTTTTGCCAGGCGCGTATTTGCGCCCATAGTCCATACTGATAGCGTCTGCCGAGCGCGTATCTGCGTCCATAGTCTATATCGATAGCTTTCGCTGAACGGATATGTGCGCCCATAGCACTCAAAGGGTTAAACAATCGCCTTCGGGGATACCGGAGTTAAAATTGAGAGAAATCACGAAAACAATTTCGCGATTTGATGGATATATGTTCCGTGCTACAGTTTGCGCGAGCATGCAAAAGGGTTATGGACCTGTTCCCTGAACGTCCTTCTGTGGAGGTAGAAGCAATGCTAGTTCTCAGAATTCGGGCCAAACTGGACGGACACGCATATTTGGTCACAGAGTACCAGGAACTGCAAACGATAGAGCAATTAATAAGCTCATTAAGAGCAGCTTTCCAAAGTCTGCGAGCCATTATAAGGGCCAGCTAGCCAATATTTTTATGAAGGCTAACGAAAGAGTCTTAGATTACACCGAACGCATAAAGAAATTACAGCAAGCTATAATCGAGGCGGAAACCAAAGAATCGGGAGAATTATTCGATTACACACGAAGACGCATTGAGAGTACGATGCTCAACGCGTTAGAGAATGGCTTGCCGGAAGAATACGAACTACGCATGAAACATGAGAAGTATTACGATCTGACGAACGCGGTTAATGCCCTTTTAAAAATAAGTAGTGCTTTGGAAAGAAACCGCGCTCGCATCGGTAAGGGAGGATTAAGAGACATTACTAGAATACACGCGATCACAAATGAAAAAATCATTTGTACGAATTGCAAAGGGACCGGCCATATGGCAAAAGATTGCCGAATCAAAAAAAGACCGCCAACTTTCGCTAAAGTCATTGCGAGACCTCCCTCTCCTCGATCAAAGGACCAGGTAAAAAATATAATAATAAATAATAGGCCATCTAGTCTGCGCGAACAACGGACTTGCTATTAATGTAAGAAGATAAGCCATATTTTGAAAGATTGCCGGAAATTAAATTACAATAGCGAACGTAGGAGTGAGGATAACGCTCCACGTATAATTCGGGTCGTCGGAGTCCGCAGGACAAGATAAGAAGCCGCCAAAATTCAATCGATTATAGAAGGCCGAATAGTCGACGATCGCCGGAGCCCGTCGCCAAGGGTAAACAATAAGGAAAGAAGAAAATCAATTTCCAGTAACCAGGGAAACCCGACAAGCGGCCCGTCGAGATCAGACAGGAGCGGGGCCGCCACGGAAAACGCTCAGGGACGAACGAATATGCAGGCGACTCAACCAAGCAGATCGGAATCGCAAATTACAAGCCTACGGCAAAGGCACCTTACCATAAGTATGGACATCGGAATCCTCGGGAGCAACATCAAATTCATGATTGACACCGGTGCGGAAGTCAATATCATTAAGGAAAGTATGCGGCATTACGGACGACCATATTCAAACGGAGGATTCGTTGGCCGTCTACCTTTTTAGGAAATTAGTGCGATTCTACGTGGCGTCGACCTCCCGATCGAATAGGACGGTATCTAGGGAAGCGAATTTTGAAATCGGTCGGTGCTGACGTCAGCTACACACAGCAGTGCGTGAAGATCGCGAACGAGAAAGTGCCGTTCGTAAACAGACAGATAGTGCGCGTACCGTCAAGGACAAGTACTGTGTTAAAGTGCCGCGTTAAAAACAATGAACTCGACAAAGGCTATATTCCAAAAATACAAACTATACTAGATGTATATATGGGACAGATGCTCGTTAAAAACCACCGGGGTAAAGCTTATTTTAGAGTAATAAACACCACTGAAAAGAATCAAGACGTCGTAGTGCCTATGCTAAAGCTACAAGCGTTTGAAACGCACCAGGAAACAATACTAAAAAGGCGCCGGGAACTTCAAAAGGAAGTACAATAGCATACGTCGGAACCATGAAAGAATGTCAAGGTAACAAAGGGAAGAAAAACAATAGCGACAGAGCAAAAGAAGTAGAAGCATTGCTGCGGCTGGATTATCTGAACAACGAGGAAAGAAAGAGTGTTGTTGACCTCTTATCCACTAGCGCAGACTGCTTTCATCTTCTGGGAGAACAGCTGGAGAGCACACAGGTGCTGGCTCACAAGATTATCACTACCGACGAGATGCCAATACACATGAAGCAATATAGATTTCCATCCATACACAAAGAGGAGATCAATAAACAGACGCAGGAACATTTAGAGAGTGATATAATACGATCATCTTTCTCTCCTTACAATTCTCCTATATGGATGGTACCTAAGAAAACTGATTCAAAAGGGAATCCGAAGTGGAGGATGGTAATCGACTACCGCGGACTTAATGAGAAGACCGTCGGGGAGGCGTATCCCCTCCCCAACATTAATGAAATTCTTGATCAGCTGGGCTCTACAAAATACTTTTCGACATTCGATTTAAAGTCAAGGTTTCATCAAATTAAGATGCATCCGGATGATAATCATAAGACTGCATTCTCAACACCTCATGAGCATTTCGAATTCGCGAGGATGCCGTACGGGTTAAAAAACGAACCAGCCACCTTCCAACGGCTCATGGATCTTGTTTTAACCGGACTACAAGGCGAGGAGATGTTCGTATACCTGAACGACATCGTCCTCTACACAAGGTCACTCTAAGAGCACGAGGTCAAGTTCAATAAGCTGATAGGAAGGCTACAGAATCTAAACTACAACCTGACAAGTGCGAATTTCTGAAGAAAGAGGTCATTTATTTGGATCATATAATTGGCAAGGACGGAGTGAAACCAGATCCAAAGATACTACTGGCTGTAAAGGAGTTCCCGCGAACGAAGAAGGCAAAGAACGTTACGCAGTTTTTAGGACTCGCAGGATATTATAGAAGGTTCATTCTGGGTTTCTTAAAATTGACGAAGCCTCTTACGGAGCTGTTAAAGAAGGAACTAGCTTCTAAATGGGACGAGTCACAGGAAGAAGCATTTGTAGTAGTGAGAGACACCTTGTGTGAGAAACCAGTGCTTCAATACCCAGACTTTAAACAGAGTTCAACGTGACGACGGACTCATCAGATTACGCGATAGGTGGGGTGCTCAGCCAAGGACAAGAAGGCAAAGTACCTATATCATACTGTTCAAGACTATCGAATACGGCTGAGAGGAATTACTTTACCATCGAACGCAAACTTTTAGCCATAGTCTATGCAGTGCATTACTTTAGGCCATATTTGTACGGAAGGGAGTTCACACTGATGACGGATCATCGCCCACTAGTGTGGCTCAAATCACATAAGGATCCGACTTCGCATCTGACTAAATGGGGTTTAAAACTTGCGGAATATAATTTTAAAATAATTTACGAGGCAAGCACGGCAATGCCCTTTCACGGGATCCGCCAGAAAAGGCACAGGTTTGGCCATTACATCTAGGTGACAGCTCTTTGAGCGAATCATAATCCCAGAGATCAGACTCAAACGGATCCGACGTGATAGATTTAAGTAGGGTGTCTCGTGAGACGGAGGGAAGTAATACGAATAACTTTCCTAACCTCGACGAGAGCAATTTGGATTCTACCACGGAAATTTTATTTGAACCGGCTTCTCCACCATACAGGTGGCAAAAGCAGGTGGAGCATACGTACAGAATTTCACAGAATCTTATAGAGACAAGGGACAAATTAACAATACGGAAAGACAATCTCGTCATATTTATTACACAAAAGGGAAATCCGTGATGATGGAGTAAAACAATTACGGGAAATGAGCTTCTGAAATACGAAGACCTGACATTAGGACGGACAAGGGTAACAAAATACGGGTCGAAAAATTTAATTTCATTGGTTATTAAAGAGAACATAAATATCATAACGGACATAAAAATTCTGAACGATACTCTGGAATCACTCTTGTCGGTAACAAAAGAACTGGATTTGCGTACAGCAAGCATCTCCAGGATGGACAAACTGGACGAAATACCTTGGGGACATATTGAGCAAAGGCTAAGAGATTTATTCGATACAGAGGAATGCACAATTTTCTTTTGCAGAAATTTAAATAGAATACGCAGGGAGGACAAGCGTGAGGACTTAATACGTGAGAATCACTCATCGGCTTTAGGGAGTCACAAAGGAGTGACCAAAACATACAACCGAATTACGGAAAGATATTTTGGGAAAACATGAAGGGGCAAATACAGACCTTCATACAAAATTGTCTAGATTGTCAATTAAAAAAATTAGTTCGGGTAAAGCATAAACAACCAACCTATGATGTTGACGGATACATCAGAATCGGCTTTCGATAAAATGGCGCTCGATGTAATGGGTCCTCTAGCTCTGACCGATACTGGAAATAAATATATCTTAACAATCCAGGATCAACTCATGAAATTTTCATTGGCCATTCCTCTCGCGAATACTGCATCAATAAATGTAGCACGTTAGTGGTAAATTTAATATGTAAGTTCGGAGCGCCTAAGGCCATTCTTACGGATCAAGGGACAAATTTCCTAAGTACTTTGTTACGTCCCAGATGGTCGGACGAATAAAAAAAATTTAAATTACTTGAACTGCGGATACGGTCAGGTCAAGGATTGAAACCATTTACTTCGATCTCGCAAACTCCTCTCGTTTTGGCACGTAGCTTGGGGTTGAGAGTAGTAATTTATTCCGTTTTATAAAAATATCTGGTATCACAGAAACTGCTGCTATCAAGATGGTTTGTTGGAGTCTCCTTTGATTTATCAAAATGTATAATCCAATAAAAATTTATTCCTTGAGTTACCTTTCCTTGTACCCAGAGACCCTTGATTACCAAGAAAAAGTCGAATGGGAGAAGATTTGAATGTTGATGCAAGTGATGAGTGATGACACGTAATTCTTACAAATAAAGTACATAATTGTTAATAAATTGATGTACACAAAATAACAGTTCACTTTTATTTATGTTAATATTTAAATTATCGATACCGTACGCGAACGCGTTTATTTTATTAATTTAAATTAAATTGTATTCTTAAACTCTTCACTTAACCAAAATAATGTTTTATTTTCACTGAAAACCTGATATTCTACGTATAAAGGAAATACTCAGTTAGAACAGATAAAAACTAAAAATTAACTTATAAAACATAAGAGCTTGTCACTTCTTCAAAATGATTCCAAGAATAATTCCTTTATTCGATTCGACAAAGAACTGATCTTAATTCGTAGGATATACTGTCCGAAAATAATTATTAACAACACTCTGATCTTCCTTAAGATCGTTGTAAACTAGTAAGAACTTTCCGTAAAAATTAACCAAAAACTTCTTTCCTTAAAAAAGTCTTTTCCTTAAGACTTGTGTTTTTAAGATTATTATTTTTATTAGGAACTATCTGAGACTTAATCCCTAACACTTTAGTTTTAGACTAGAAGCCTTAATTTCCAATATTCACAGTAAGAACTTATTCCGTATGCTTTCTGAAAACGACTTATTCCGAACGCTTGCTGAAATTCGACTGTGCAATTAATCGCTACGCTCCTACTCATTCGATTATTGAAAAACAGTTTTACGCATGCGCGCCGCTTACTCGAGCCGCCTTTTCGTATAGGCGTTGGTCGAAAATAAAGTGGAGTGATTTTGCGTCATTTTTCTCATCCTTTATTCTAAGAATTAGCTTATGTATATTTTATTATTCTGTACAATTCTTAAAATTCTAACTCCGGTTTTATCCAGTTATTATTTCTGAAAAGTTGACGTACGACTTCAGCCAAATGTAATTCCGAGATATATTGGGTTCTAAAATGCGGCTTTTGTCAGGTATAATTATATTTATGATGAAATCGTGACTACGTACATTTCTTAGAAATCGGCGGATGTTATTGCGCAATATGTCTTAGCCTATTGTTTCCTTATTTCTTCGCATACTACCAGTATAAAAACATTTTTATACTGCTGTTATAAAAACATTTCCTGACATATTACCATTATAAAAACATTTTTATACTACTATTATAAAAACATTTCCTGACATATTACCATTATAAAAACATTTTCATACTACTATTATAAAAACATTTCCTTACATATTATTAATACCAAAAACATTTCTTTTGATAGTATAGTTACAAAATCATTCCCTTTCATAGAATAAATTAAATTTAAATATTTATGCCATTATATACCAATGAACAATAATAAAATAATTTTTCAATAATTATTCAATAATATAATTCCTTTTATAGACGAATAATAATGATTATTTAACATAAAATAACATATTTCCTTAGTAATTGATCAACATAAAATTATGAAATTAACTCGTATGACTTCCTATGTGTATTAGAACAGACAATTGATGGTAATATCGCGTGCCTACCAATGATAAATTTATCGATAATAAATTTTTATCAATTAAAAGATTACCGACTAAGTAGTATTGAAAGTAATGAAGTTATCGACATTTTATTCCTGATTGTAATGCATATTGTAAATTTATTCATTGGAAATGACTTGCTTGAGCACTTGGTGAAGGAATCCAATAGATATCATTATCAAGTCATAGAAAAATATAGAATTATACCAAAAACGAAAAAATGGACAGACATCACAGTATCTGAAATGAAGAAATTTTTGAGCCTAATAGTTCTAATGGGACAAATAAAGAAAGATGTTCTCTACGACTATTGGTCCACGGATTCAACTATAGAAACACCATTCTTCTCGAAAATAATGAGCAGAAACAGATTTTTACAAATAATGTAGAGTTGGCATTTTTGTAACAATGACAGAATTTCTCACAATTCGCATAGACTTGCGAAAATCCAGCCTGTCATCGATTATTTAAAGCAAAAATTTAACGATGTGTATAAACCATATCAACAATTGTCTCTGGATGAGTGTATAATTCCGTGGAGAACTAGACTTTCAATTAAAACATATAATCCCGCAAAAATCACAAAATACGGAATACTGGTCAGAACGCTGTCTGAAGCTTGTACAGGATACGTGTGTAACTTTTGTGTGTATGCTGCTGATGGAAAAAAATTAGAAGACATTATATTATCGGTCATTGAACCGTATAAGAACCGAATAAGATGAAAAAAGTATTCGAAGTCAAACTCTACAAACTGATAAATATTCTTTGATTTCTGAAGTATGGAATAAATTTATTGAATATAGCTAAAATTGTTACAAACTGGCCATGAATCTCTCCGTTAATAAACAATTGTTTCCAACTAAAATTAAAGCAAGAAAAGTAACAAATAGGACAAAGCTATCGGAATTACCGAATGCGTGTGCATAAATGTGATCATTACAGAGGACAGTCTTGAGTAGACCAAGCAAAGAGTAAAAAGAACAGAAAACGGCTTTGAATAGAACGAACAAAGAGTAAAGAGTAAAGAAGATGAGTTGTACCATTATAATATATTAATTAATAAAATCTTTATTAAATATAAGAGTAAATGATCCGAATTTCATTAGTCTGTGTCTTCCATGTAGAGTTACAAAAAATATCAAGGAAAATAAAATCCAATATTAATTGAAGCTATTCGGTAAAACAAAAAAGAATTGCTAAAATTTAACAAAAGGAACATAATATAGCATATTTTTCAATAAAAATTTATAAATCAGCTAATTTTATGACAATTTATAAAAGTAAACGAAACAAAAGAGTACATCAAAATTAAACCGTTTACCTGAAACAGTTACTTACTATTGTATAATAACACTAAATTCGATGTGGACATAACTGATCAAATGTCGAGAAAATATAATGTGAAATTTAAATCTTTCAGATGTCAACATTAAATATTTTTTAATATTTTTGATTAACCAATGTATCTGCATGGATTCTGTACGAACGAACAATAGGAGAGAAGCTATCAACATGAATTCTTGTTCTAACTCCCAGAAAAATTTGCCATGATATATTCAAAATTGCAAGAACAAAAATAACAAAACATACAAATATCAAATATAAGTAATAATCCAAGAAATATCAACAAATACAAGTAATAATTCACATGTACGGAAAACGTGCAAACTAAGATATAATAAGGACATTAGAGTATTTAAAATCTGCGGTGAGTGTAGGGAAAATATATTCGTGGAAAGAACAGACTAAAAAAATCTATAATCTATAAAAATTGAAACATCTGTCATTTAGTTCTAAATGAAAGAAAATACATTACTCTGTTCTTTTTGAACATTAAAATGAAACATAAATAATTTTTTTATCATTATCTAAAAGTAGTTTTGTTTATTATTTTCTATATTAAATTCACCATTATATGCATACAGTTTGACAAAATATAACTTTTATTTCAGAACCAGTCATTTAACCAGTTATGATACGAATAGATATATAAAAATCAAGGTACGATTAATACCGACAATAATGACATATTTGAGTATAATAGCATAGTAAGAAAACGTGCGAAACAATTATTAATTAAAGGATATACCGATAATTAGACTCCAGATATTTATTTAAATGCATATTTTTATATAAAAAAAAAAAAGAAGAAATCAATGAACCCAACTATAAATACTTTTCATGATTAGAAAGTACTAAAATATTTTTTATTTTGCATTCTTTGCATAAAGCATAAACTCTGCAAATTTATGATTAAAAACATATGCAGTATATTAATGCATATATTATTTATGTATATTTCATGTTCATGGTGCTCATTATTTATTAAAATATTTTAATATGTCATCTATCTGTAAATTCATTCTACATAGCAATCATAATAATAATTTCCTAAAATAATAACGCGTAATATGTACTAACTAAACAATGAAGTATGTTTTCATGACTTCGAAGCACTCATTGAGCATTAAATATTTAATTTAAAATTCAGTTAACGTTTCAAATTCGAATAGTGAAGTCAGATTAGTTTAATGCTATCGAAAAGTGTGTAAATTTAGTAAAGTGTTTTTGAATATTTAAGATGAAAATAATGAAAAGAATTAAAAAAGTATTTATTATTAAATCTGTGGTAAAAGTGTGAAATACGAAAGAAAATTACAGTTAGTGCGCCATATGAATACATTTAAACATAAAAGAAATGTTGATGAACAAAGTGATCCATATAAACGAGAAAGTGAGCACCAATCATCAAATTAAAGAAAGAATGAATTTTACAAAGATTTAACGCAAGTAATGGTTCCTGGTAATATACCGTGAAGTTCTTTAAATAACCATACACGGAGAAATTTTTTTGCAAAAAATATAGATGATTCAGTTCCGGATGAATCTATATTACGAAAAAATTACTTAGATGAATGATCAAGCATTCAGACAATTAAGCAAGATATAGGAGAATATTATATACGAATTTCTGTAGACGAAATGACCAATGTAGCAGGGTAATACAAATTTAATAGTAAAATAGCTCTGTGAGAATGAAACGTCAAAACTGCGCTTATTGTATTCTAAAATAATAGAAGAAATAAATTATGCAACTATATCTCACTTTGTAAATTCAGCTTTAAGAATTTTATTACCAAATTGTAATAAAGGAAAAGTTCCCCTACTTACAAGAGATGCAGCACCATACATGGTCAAAGAAGGGAAGAAATTAAATTATGTTATGCAAATTACATATGTAATGCATAGTCTACACAGGATAGCTGATGAAGTGCGACTCTGTTTTCCAATTATTAATATATTAATATCATCTGCGAAAAAGATATTTTTAAAAGCACCATTTCGTATTGAAGCGTTCTATTAATAAATATGCTTAAAAGCAATTTGGAATGGAACACATACATACTACTATTCTCCAGATAATGATATAAAAATTCAAGTTGAAAAGCTATAAAGATACTAAGAGAAAAAATGTAAGCTACTACACTCATCAAACAAAAGATATCAAAAGATATAAAGCCACTATAAACGGATTTCACTATTCGTTTATATTGTATTTTATGATACGATCATAAAACTCACAGTAAACCAAAATTCGCATTGAAAATTAATGTAAAGGGAATGCTAAAAATAATAATCTAACATTGTAATGGACTATGAAGAAAAAACATCCAACTACAGAAATTTCTCTATCAACACATGATAGACATATGCCTATGACTATATGATTACAGGAAATACACGAAATACTACTTAATCACTTTAACATAGATCCATTATATATATACACAACACCAAATAGATCAAGCAGAACAAAAGGAGGGACTGCATTTTAAGTTCGTTAAGAAATAAAACATTATCTGATGCAAGGACTAAAAGAAAAATACGCACAGATCACCAGTATTAAAGTATGCCTGGGCAGACAGCAAATTCTTGTGATATCATGCTATATTTCACTGAATCATGTATTAATTGAAAAAGAAATAAACGAAATACTACCCAAACGAAACAATTATATAATAGGAAGAGATTTCAATGCAAAAAATCACGGAGATCGTGAATAATTAACAAGAGGCAAACTTATACAAAAAGTGATATAAAACTAAAAACTAACTGTAATAACGAAAGATAAACCAACTCATTAACCGACAAATGCTGAAGCAGTTTCAGATATCATAGATTTCTTTATAGCAAACTTTAAACTACACGTAACAAAAGTAAGGGCATTATGAGAAAAAATTCGGATCATGTGCTACTTATATTATGCATCTTTGTAGTAAATCATAATTAACTAACATAAATACATTAAGAACTGGAAAAACGAACTGGAAAGAATTTAAGAAAGAATTAGATAAACAAATTGCAATATAGAACTTAACATAACAGAAGACATTACAGAAGCAAAGGAAAAACTCACGAAAATAATTCAAACAGCATTCGGCGATTGGTTGTCAACATCGCCGACGACCAACGAAGCGTATAAATTCAACGAAACTCTAATGTATATAATAAAAGAGAAACGTAAAGCGAAAAAGATATGAAGGAAAATATTTATTCAAAACAAGAAAAATTTACACAAGATTTAATGTTTATGAAAACTTATTTTAGCTTTTTACCGGTCACAATGGAAAAATTAGAAATAATGTCATTCAATTCAACAAAAATATATTAGTGTCTCATAAGTCTTTTCCGCGCTACGCTATGTATGACCTCGAGCCGGCTATATTAATAAATATGTAGGTTTATCTGTTGTCCGTTTATGGCATCAATTTCAGTCGTTTCACAGCTCTTTTAAAGTTCGTTTCGTCGGTGACAAAGTCTCTTTTGAAATCTTTTTCTACGTCGTTCAATATGGATAGTCAAAAGAAGCATTTGTGGCATGTTATGCTTCATTGCTTTAAAAAAGGTAGTAATGCAAAAGACACTGCAGACGAGATTTGCACCGTTTGTGGGAGTGGTACTATGACTATTAGAACCTTCCGCAATTGGTTTAAGAAATTTAGAGCTGACAATTTTGATTTGAAAGATGAAGATCGCAGCGGCTGCCCAGCAACGACGGATACGGACCTCATCAAGAGTATGCTCGCAGAAAATCCGTTATATAGTGTGCGCGAGATAATGGATGCCACTAACATTCCCAAGACAACGGTACATAATCATTTAATCAAAATGGGATATGTAAATCGGCATGAAGTTTGAGTTCCACGCCAATTGACAGAGATCGACCTTATGAACCGCGTCTCTACGTGCGATTTGCTTCTTCAGCAACATGAAAAAAACTCTTTTTTAAAGAGGCTTGTCACTGGAGACGAGACTTGGATTATATATCAAAATGTGCATCGAAAACGCACTTGGTCTAAGAAAAATCGACCTTCAACTGTTGCGAAGCCTGGATTTCATCCGAAAAAAGTTCTTTTGTGCATTTGGTGGGACTGGAAAGTGTACTACGAGCTCCTTCCACAAGGTAAAACGATCAATTCTGCAAAATATTACAATCAACTCGATAAATTAAAAGTTACCATAACTGAAAAACGGCCAAAATTGGTGAACCGACGAGGTGTTGTTTTTCACTACGACAACGCAAGACCGCATGTTGCGTTGACTGTAAGACAAAAACTCTTACAGTTTGATTGGGACGTTCTACCTTATCCTCCGTACTCCCCAAACGTTACCCCATCCGATTATTACTTGTTTCTCTCGTTAAAAAATTCTCTCCGTGATAAATGTTACAAATCCGAAAACAAAATAAAAACGCACCTCGATGAATATTTTGCAAGTAAGTCTCAACTTTGAAAAGAGGTATAATGAGGCTTCCTGAAAGATGGAAGGTAATAGAGTAGAACGGTTCATATATAACACAGTAAATCAACCTTAAACAACAAATATTGTCTATTGATTTTGCATAAAAAAAAGGAAAAAAATTATAGGACATCCTAATATTTAGATTAGATTGATCGTCTGAGCAATATATCTGGTAATTGCGGAGAAAAAATCAAAAAGAAAGTGGTATTATAACAAAAAATACAGAATTATCTATTTTAATAGAAATCTCAAAAATTATGACTAATGAATACATTTAAGGGCCGATAGAAGTATTAGAATATTGCTGAAGTAAATTTAAGTATGAATCTTGTAATGTAGAAGAGTCATTATCCGCATACATGTTAATTTTTACAAATAAACCTCCTCAATTAACACCTTCGAATATGGAACAGATGCTTATAATGTATTATAATTAGAAATATAATATATCACAATAATTGCAAAATTTATTATTATATTTATTATATTATTATAAATACCTAAAGTACCAAATATTTCGTGTATATTTGTATATATTTTCGTGTATAAATATCATATGCTACCTACATATTTATCGTGCATAAACATCCAGTCTACCATTAATAAAGAAGATACTAGTCATCAATCATCAGATCAATGGAGTTGGATCAAGTAAAAAATAATATACCAAAGATCTGGAATTATACCGAGATTTCTGACATTAAATTAATAATAACCAGATAGCAATCAAAAATGAAAGACTATATAAGATAAGTAAACTTGTGGATACACTAAATCATAATATTTGTAAAAATTACGATCTCGATGAAGTAGTTGATGTATGTATCGATGAATCATTAATAACATTTCGAGAATGCATAATTCTTAAACAATTTTTAACCCTTAACGCTTCAAGTATGCCTTTCAAGCACCACCGATCTACGTCAAATGTATTTTTGAGTCGTTATTGGTAATTGTTTACAAATAAGAAATAATATCCCTCAATCAATTAGAAGCGTTCAGTAAAGACAGTCAGATCTGAATTTGTTTTATTGTAAACCTATCTATTTTTCAATTATGTCGAGAAAAATGAATTATTTTTGTGAGGAAAGTATAGATAGTAACGATGACAATTTTTCACATCTATAATGATGTAGTTGTTGATTTGGAAAGCAGTTATAGTGACAGTAGTGATAGTGATATTCTTGTTTCTGGAAGAAAAAAAAATAAGAAAACTTTCATCGAGTGACGAAATGATGACGAGATGATGGAGAACCACAAGAAGAAAATCTAACCAAGAGTATTTGTAACGTAAGATCTTCTAGTTGGCAGGAAATTTTTAACGAAGATATCATTCCACAACGATTTAAATTTTCAACTGATACAAAAACTCCTGGTCCGCAGGTACACCATTTATATGAACCTATTCAGTACTTTCAATTATTTTTTACTAATTTGTTCGTAGCGCAATGTTTTCTATTAAAAACATTACGCTACAAACAAATTTATATGCAAAGCAGATTCTTAGGGATAGTATATTATCAAAATGCTCTATGTGAAATGACTGATGTGAGGTTCAATTTGAAGAGATGAAAGCTTTTCTTGGTGTCGTACTGAATATGGGTACAGTTTATGTGAACCACATTCAAAATTATTGTTCAAAGGAATTTGAAACACGAATACCGTTCTTTAGCAAAATATTTAGCCGGAAGCGTTTTTTCCCAATTTTTGGGATGTTACACTTGAATAAGAATGCTTCAAAAGCTCAAGACATCAAAACGAGAGTTCAAAAAGTAAACAATTTCATCAAATACTTGGACGAAAAATTCCTAGAGTATTTTGTACCCCGAAAAGAAGTTTCTATAGACGAAGCTGTTGTGAAATTCAAGGGGAGGATTAGTTTTATAATCTATAATCCACAGAAACCTACTAAATGGGTAATACGGATATTTGTCCTGGCTGACGCAAAATCCACATACGTTTATGGCATTTTACCATAGTATGACAAACTCACATCGCGAGATTTTATGAAACTAGATCTGCCAGTATCATCATGAATAGTTTTACATCTGTGTAACAAATTGTTACATTCCATTCCTGGCTGTGCAAAATATCACGTTTACGTTAGATAGATACTATACAAGTTTAGTCCTAACAGAGGAATTGTTACAAATGAAGTGCCACATAACAAGTACAATATAAAAAAATCGTAAACATATATCACAAGGAATTACTAATCCGAAATTTATTAATTCAAATACAATTGCAATATGCCATTCTAATTACTTACTCCTTGCTTGGAAAGACAAGCAAATTTTCACTATATTGAGCACGTATCACACCTTTGGGTCAAGAGTCATAACTAGATTTTCATGAAATTGTATTACTGAAGAAGTATCAAAATCAAATGTGATTGCTAATTATACGAGTAATATGGATGATGTAGATAAAGCCGATCAATATGCATCAACATATTGTTTCCTGAGAAAATCGTTGAAATGGTGGCAGAAATTGATCTTTTGGGGACTAGAAACAAGCGGTAATAAATGCTTATATACTTTACAAGCTTTCTCAGAAAAGGAAAGGAGAAAGCTCTTTATCAGACTATAAATTTGTCAAATTATTAGTAAGTCAGCTCGTAAGTAACCTTCGGAATAACAATGTGTATGGCAGGCCTTCCGGAACAGATAAGGGATAATGTTTAAATGGGAAACTCCATATAATAAATCAGTTGTCAAAAAGGAAAAAGAAAAAGTGTTTTGTTTGTTCACCAAAAGGAAATAATGCGGTAAAAAAACAAACAGTTTTCTACTGTGAGACTTGTGAACATTCCCGGTTTGCATTCCAATGAATGTTTTAGAAAACTCCACACATTACTCAATTATAATTAATATAAATATTGTAATCAAAATTATATTACTTTTGAGATAAATAAAGATTGTTTTAAATGACTTTAATATTATTATTTACACGTTATTGTAGCATTTAAAATTTGACACTTAAAAACTTGCAAATCGAAATATGATGAGAATAAGTTAGAGTTGCCAGTCGATATTCACAATTAAAAAGAGCATTAAAGGTTAAAACGGAAGCGCCATAAATACGATATTAAACTATTTAAATTATTTTATGGTCCAGGATATACATACCAATTTCAAATATATTCTGGAAAAAAAATCAAATGCACCATGTTGAACAAGTCTTGTAATAAACATGTGTAAGGATATACCTCATAAAGGCCACACAATTTACGTAGACGATTGTCAATATCAATTCAGCCGAAGAATGAATTGTTTGTAACACTCATTTGGTAGGAACTATAAAGAAAAACTAAAAAGAATACCCCTAAAAGTTGAACTAAAAAACTTAAAACAAGACAAATTGATTGGAATGCAAAATATGAAGGGGATTATGATTCTTAAATGGAAAAACAGATGTGATATATTAATGATTTCGACAAAACATTTGGCGGAAACGGTAACTGTATGCAAAAATAATTACACACGTAAAAAAACTGAAGGTATTTTTGATTATAATATAGGAAAATGTAATATAGATTTATACGATCAACATATTCTATACTACACAAAAAAACCCTCATATGATATATAGAATTAGCTACTGAATATTTATTAAATACATCAGTTACATATACGCAATTCAAATCAATTACATAAACTGCCAACGAAAAAAAAATAAAGATCTCTGACTTTTGAAGTTAGTTAATTAATTGCATAACTCATATTACTTAAATGACTCATACCAACAAAACAAGAAGATACTATCCTAAGGAAATGAAATTAGACTATGCTCAATAAAAGAACAATTACAATTGTATCATTCACGAGTAAATCCAAAAAATTAATTATTAATGGCTATGTTCGTCAACAATTAATAGAAAAAATTACAAACAGTAACTCATGTCAAGTCAAATCTTTCATCCTCGACATAACATATACTGTAGGAACTTAAATTTGTTCACTCACTGCTTCAGAAAATCCACAATAGCTCCAAAACATTCGCCCAGTTGTAGCTCGAAATTTATGTAAGCTGGTCCGCAATAGGTCCATAAATAAATCAACGTAGATGGAAAATTAATTAGATTGAATTTGTAATACATTGACTTAATGACAATGCAAATCTGAAAAAGAGTTAAACACAATTTTTATTAAATTTATCGTAATAAAAAGAAATGTAGAATTATATTAGCTATTTTATTATGTTAATTATATTAGCTAATTTAAACATTTATTTACCAATATTCTTCTACAGAAGTGTAATAGGTCTTTGATCATCTTCCATAATGCACTGACTCAAATACGCAATAATTATTTAATATGTAAAAGGCAAACAATGAATTTAATTCGCGAATATCTATTACTTGTTTTATATATACAGTATATCTGATTGTAGAAAAAAAGAAAAATAAAATTCTATACGAACAAATATTGACTCTATGACTGCTTTGCACCCAAATTATTCATACAGACATATTCCTAAAAGTTTTTTAACATCATAAAACGCAAACAAATTTAAATTAACCAAAAAACATTAACAATAAATCTACTTCACAATTCCTTCTTTATTTCATCGAAACAAAGATAGATTCATTATGGCTGCACGAACAACTGCAATCATAATCTGAAAAAAAAAACAATAACAATATCATTGTACAATAAAAAAAAATGTTAAAAGCATAAAGTTAAAAAATAAAAGATTACTCAAATTCTTACTAATAAAAAGTAATAATGAAATAAACAAAAACATTGTAACGGTAACAAAAATAATTAAAAAATAATATCACCTACGAATCACAATATTATCTAAAAAATATTAATAATGTTCACGATTCAAATTATTTTATAATAAAAATATATAGTATAATTATTAATAATTATGATAATTATTAATTATTCTAAAATAAAATATAGTTAAATTTTCCCTGGAATAATTGACACGCAAATACTTATACAATAGAAGAATAGTCGAAAATGTTATTGCGAGTAGGTATCGTATCATTCTGAGAAAGAGAGATCACCTATACTCATCCCTGTTACAAATCTTTCGTAAGTTCGTACATGAAAACAAATTTCCGAAAACCATTAACAATATCATTTCTGTTAATGTAATAGAAGATTTATTCGTATTTACGTTCCTTCATATATCAAAACAAATTTGACCTTTTTTTTTAACAGCACACTTAGATTACCTCGACTACATAAGAAAAACAGCAAAATAAAATACATGATCTTCACTGTGCTTTGTATTTCCAACTTCGTCGATTCGTAGAATTTTATGTATTATATCTGTAAAATGTGTATGAATATTACATATCATATATAGTAGGCAGTATATGTAGTATGTATTATAACAAACAATAATATAATACTCTTTTGACAACAACACAAGCTCTTATAGAATGTCTCTTGCTTGTTTTTCACATCCTACCATTTTCTTCCGATCTATTTACATATATTTATCCTTATTTTATATTATAAATAAGATAACATTTGCTTGACATTGATAATTCCGGACAAAATAGAACACTCGCTCACCGATGTGACAAAGAAATGCCTTAATTTTGAGAATTTTACACGTGTATATAAGCGTATCTGTAACAAATGTATGAACATACATATTTATCCATGACGACTTATAGACACAACGTGTACGTGTGATATATGTGCGTATATATATATATATATATATATATATATATATATATATATATAGATTAGTATCCATGTATAATATACACCAGGAATATACATATATGCATATGTATTATACGTACGATGTATTCTAAATGTATGTACTAGAATATATACGATTTAAATAAAAATCGAATATAACACATAATACGATCAGCCAAGATTAATGATTATTAGACTAAGTTACCTTAAGAATAAATTATTTTAAGAAGCACACACATCGTGAAAATAAGGGACGAAAAATCGAGAAAAAATAAAGAGTAATAGCACGGTGGTGAACATGTAGACGACAATATTATTTTCGCAAATATCTCTAAAAAGCCACATTTTCATAACTTGCGAACATTATATCGTAGAAATCTCATCTATGATCATCGATTGTCTATATTGGACGGATTTGTAACTTAGAAAAAAAAAATCTTAATAACCTATAATTACAAGATGACAAAACTTCGTTACCAAATAACGATCTTAACTGGCCTCAACAATAACTGCGATAGGAATGACAAAGCGCCACCTTGTGAACATTTCGTACCAAATATATAAATATATATATATATTATATATATATATAATATCTCGAATTTATTAGGTGAGGTGATAAACGAAAATATATTTCTCTGTGAACAAAGATTATAAATCTTCATTTATTAATTAGTGATTATTTACTATTTACAGTCTTACCTGTGAACAAAAAAACGACAATTTACGTTTATTATTCACTATTTAAATTTGATTTAATATATTCTTTATAAAGTTTCTTAGTAATCTATCATCCTATTTCTCTCGTCTAAGTCCTGTTTCCTAATGCCCGTTTTTCTTCAAAATCTTAACGGCTCGACTTGTAAATAACAAAAGTCAATCAAAAGGCGGGACATAAGAAGCGCGGCAAATCTAACTTAAGAAAGTATAGTTTCTTTACATCTCTCCCCCCAGGATAAAATTCCTACAATTTTTAGTCCTTGTCTCCATCTTCTGATATTGGAAATAATTTTGTTATGTGGAAGAATTTAGTTTCTTGTTTTCGTTTTCTTGTTTTTATTTTGTATACTGATCCTGAAATTTTTTTTTATTATTTGGAAAGGGCCAATTCTCAGTTCGTCTAATTTCTTTCTATTCAACCTATTGCCATCTTCTATATATACCAGATCTCCTGTGTTAAACCGGTGATTCTTTCTATGCTTGTTAAATATCTTTTTATTATATTCGTGTGATTTTTTTGTTCTTTCTAGAGCTAGTTCTTTATCTTTAATCCAATTATCTTTACTGTTTTTTCTTTTTATTTCTTCGGGTAAAATGCTGGGTGTTTGTGTTATCTAACAAATACTTAGGCGTAAAGCCGGTTACTGTATGCTCTGTTTCATTGTATTTATCCAAAGATTCTTTAGCGATCGTTGTCCAAGCTCTTTTTTTTACTTTCTCATTTATCCTGCATCTTAGTTTGTTTACTAGGGTCTGATTCAGTCACTCGTTCAGACCATTGGAGAAGGGCGTGTTGACAGCCGTAAAAATTAGTTTAGTTTCATTTTCTTTTAAGAATTTCTTAAATTCTCTTGAGTTTATTCCGGGGTATTGATCTGCGAGTATTATTCCTATTTTGTCCGTTTCTAGCACTTTATTTATCAGCTTGATAAAGTCCGTTGCACTCTGAGTTTTTGATATTACCATAAATACGTATCTTGCCAGCAGGTGGAGGTATCTTTTTGTCGATCTTTGTCCACCGGAGCTTCCAATGGTGTCTATAGACATTATTTCAAATGATTTTGTTGCTGGTCCTAATTGTGACATCAGTCCATATTTTCCTTGCCCTCTGGATTTGTTCTTAATACATATTTCACAACTCTGGCAAATTTTTTTTATATTTGCAGTTATATCTTTATCTGTATAATAAGGAGATATCCTGTTTATCATTTGTTTGATCCCTACATGACACCATTCAGAGTGTATTTCTTTAATTAATTTTAACCTTAATTCTGTAGATAAAATTATCTTTTTTTATTTCTAATTTTTTTATAGAATACTCCGTCTTTTTCTATTAATTTTGTTTTAGTTCTCTGCAGTGTTCTATTTTCTTTTTGATCTGTTTTTATCTCCTTTATTTTTATTACATTAACTATTTTTAGTATTTCTTCTGTATTTTCGAATGGTTATAGTACTAGAACAGATAGAACTATCTGCTTCAGCGTTATCTTTTCCCGGAATATATTTAATTTGAAAATCATATTGTGACAAATAGTACGTTAACTGCCCAAGTTCTTTATCTGTTCTAGCTTTTATGTTCATACCTTCTAATGATTTATGGTCCGTGAATATTGTGAACTTTCTTCCAATCAGCCAATGTTGCCAATACTTTACCGCTTCCTTGATTGCCAGGCATTCTACGTAAATTGCTTCTTTTCTTTTTTGTGAATCATTCAATTTTTTCGAAAAGTACGTTACTGGCTTTTCTTTACCATCACTTTGTATCTGTTTAAATATTGCATCAATGCCTTCTAGTGATGTATCCGTGTAAATTCTTATCGATAAATTTTTATCAAATATTTGCAACACTAGTTGAGAGCATAATAATTTTTTTATATTTGTGAAAGATTTTTCACGCTCTTCAGACCATATAAACTTCTCATTTTTTCTTAATAGTTTATGTAATGGGTCTAGCAGTATTGAGCTTTTCGATATATATTCATGATAGAAGTTTATTTTTCCGAGAAACTGTCTAATATTCTTTTGGGTTTTTGGAATGGGAGAATTTTGTATTGAGATTAGATTATCTTTCACTGGTCTTACTGTATTGTGCTCTATTATGTATCCGAGATATTTCACTGATTCTGTTGCAAATGTACATTTTTTAAATTTTAGTCTGAAACCTTCGTTTGCTTTTATTACTCTTTCTATGTGTTCTATATGTTCTTCGAATGATATTGAAAAAATTAAGATGTCGTCTATGTAATTTTCTGAAAAATCTTTTAATTTGTTCTTTCTTAAAATATTAGATAGTATTCTTTGGAAAAAGGCTGATGATGTTTTTAATCCGAACGGTAGACATGTCTGTTGGAAGTGCCCCTCTTGTGTAACGAATCCTGTTATTTGTCTATCTTCAATACGTAATGGAATTGACCAGAAAGTGGAATTTATATCTAATGAGGTGAAGTATTTACAGTTTCTTGTTTTTAGTATTAAATCTTCTATTAATGAGAATGGTTGAACTTGTGGTGTAACTATCTTGTTCAATTCGCAGAAATCTATACACAATCATGATCGTTTGTTTTCATCTCTTTTGAATGCTAGAGTTACTGGTGCTGCAAACGGACTATAAGATTCTTCGATTAATTTATTTTCTAATAGTTTTGCCACCTGATTTTCTATCTCCTTTTTATCGTCTATAGTGCATCTATATGGTCTCTTACTGCAATATTAATCAACCAGTAAATCTATTCGAGCTTCGTAGTCCCAAACGGTGCCTACATCATATTTGTTTTTTGCGAATATGAAATTATACTTTTCTATAAGTTTTTTTATCCTTTTTTTTTTGTATTGTCCAAGTGATTCAGATCCAATCTAAATTCGTCTTCATTCACATGTTCGTTAAAATTTACTTTAACTTGTTTTATTTCTTCATTTCTACCCAATGTATTTATATTTTTTTTGTTTGTGTTTCTTTCTTTGGAGATATCTGTAAGTTTTCATCCTGAATTAGTTTGAATTTCTTTATCATATCTGACCCAATAATGAAATCTTCAAAGTTATTTCTTTCTACAATAAATATATTAACGTATTCCTCTTTATCGAAAATTTTTACTTTAATGGTTACTAAATCTTTTGTTTGTGTCACAGCATTGACCGTCTTTAAAAATATTTTATTTTTATCATTTGTCTCTTTTTTTTTATTTTAACTAGTCTTAAATATATTAGAGAGACTTGGGAACCTGGTTCATATGTTCCGTTTACCTCTAACTTCTCTTCTAATACTATCTTTACTTTGATCAATGGTGTGATTATTCGTTTTTTTGTTCCTTGCATAGGTCCACTTCTATCATCGAATTGCTTCCATTTATTCTGGTTTCCTTTCTATTTCCCTTTTTGAACCAACAGGAGTCCTCTGAATGATATCTAATACTTTTGTTTAGTTTTTCACAATTCTTACATGGTTTCTTTTCTTCAAATTTCTTCTTATTATCTTGTTTTTCCTCTTTCTTTTTTTTTTAAACTGTTCTTACTTACTAGATTTTCACATTTTTTTATTTGTTGTAGTAATTTTGTTGAGCTTTGACAATTTTCTCTGTCTATTGTATCTCTTATGAATTCTGGTAATCCTGCTGCTATAAGCATCATCAGAGTCTATGTACCGATATTGTTGTCCATATCCAGTAGTAGTTTTTCTTTCCTCATAGCGTACTCCATTAGTGAACCTTCTTTATATCTGTAGGATATAGCGTATATACTTGTACTCCATCGGTTGCCTGCAAATGATTTCAAAAATTTCTGTTTCCATTCGTTCCAACCAACCTCCATTGTCAACGCTGTTAGTGTTGGTGAGTGCCAGTTTAAACATCCCCAGTCAAGGAACAATCTTAGAATTTCAAAATTTTGTGTTATCTTCTTTAATTTCGAATCTTTGACATTCTTTTTCAAATGTCTCCAACCATTGTTCTGTAATTGAATGCTTACATACAAATTTTTCGATCATGAATTTTTCCGATATACCCTTTAAATCTATTTGGTAATTTTTCTTCTGTGTGGGTTCTATTATGTTTGTTTCTACTATTTCTTCTAGATATAGATCATTAAACATTATATTGCCATCTTCATCAAAATACGTATTGTCCATTTCCTGTGTGCATTTAATCTATATTTTTCTTTCTTGCCCTCTTTGATTGAGGCATTTTTTCATTCTCTTATAGCTTTCTGTTTTTGTGAGTTCGTTGTGGTTACTTGCAAATTTTTCATTTTCTGGCAACATATATTTTTTATTGTCCTCAGTTGTGATAGAGGTTATGGCAATCACATTTGTCTTTCTGTCGCTCGGTGATGCCACACATTTAAATGCGAATTGTAGTTTTCTTGCCATTATAAACCAAAAATTGTCGTTTTATAATATCTCGAATTTATTAGGTGAGGTGATAAACGAAAATATATTTCTCTGTAAACAAAAATTATAAATCTTTATTTATTAATTAGCGATTATTTACTATTTACAGTCTTACCTGTGAACAAAGAAACGACAATTTACGTTTATTATTCACTATTTAAATTTTATTTAATATATTCTTTATAAAATTATTTCTCTCGTCTAAGTCTTATTTCCAAATGCCCGTTTCTCTTCAAAATTTAACAGCTCGACTTGTAAATAACAAAAATCAATCGAAGGGTGCGATATGAGAAGCGCGGCAATTCTAACTTAAGAAAATATACTTTCTTTACATATATATATATAAAAGCTTTGATGCGATTGTCTGTAGATTCCTCCCGAACTATTCATGAGTTAGGAAAGGGAAATGGAAAGGGAGGAGTTTAAATAAAAAGTGCCAGGAAAAGGAAAGCAATATCTTTATTGATCGTGAGCATGTCAAGATAGTTCATTCGAAATGTTTAAACAATCTCATGTGTGGTTCTTGTCCTGGTGACTGTGTGAACCCATGAGAGTTGCATTGATATTCGAAGGATAAGCACCAAACAAATCCTTGGCTCGTCGTAACTAAGAGTCTAACTTCGCAGTTTATTTATTGCCTAGTTCGACACATTATTGAAGACTAGATACTTGACTAAAAATGCCTAATCTTGGACAAAGGTAGCAGTGTGTTTTTTATCTATGCTCATTCTTAGCGAGTATACAACGAGTTCCAAAGAGCAGATATTTCGAATAGTTATATATGATTCTTAGGAGAAAGTACTGTGAGTGATGCTTGTACAGTATATAATATATATATACATATATATATATATATGTATGTATATATATATAGATATGTCTATTTCGTATCCAATTTCTTCTCACTTCGAAAGGAAAAACTTTATATCCTATTTTATTTTCAGGATTGCGCATTTGAAATATCTTACACAAAGTAAAAAAACCACGATTAATCCAAATTTTGAACTGTTAACTGTTGCGTAATATTACTTTTAGTTAATACATAGAAAATGTGAGATATTTTGATATTTGCCCATATTGTCTTAACAATTGACACATCAAGAACATTTCAATATTTTAAAATTATATTTCGTGTTATTTCAATCATTCTTATTATTTTATAGTTTTCTTATGTGATTTCATAGATAAGATATTTTTATTGTCAAATTATGAAGTTTTTACTCATCAATCAATTTATATACATATAACTTAAAAAATTCTGCATTTTTACAAGATTATTTATTTATATATATTTTTCTATTAAAAAACACAAAGTTAATTTGTCATTTTATGTAACAAATTGTTAAAGAGTTATCCTATGATTATATATTATCAAAACATCTTCAGAAAGTTAATCTTCAAAGTATAAAAAAACGGCCAAGAATTCCCAGTTCACTAATACATGAAACTGGTATATAATTTTATAAAATATTCATCATTAGTACGGAAAAATTAATGATTCTGAACGTGGCATTAAATTAAAAATGGATAAAAGATTGTATTTAAAAAAGGGAAGGATATAGGTTAATAAGAAAATATGCGGCTATGGAAGAAATTGTTTTTCTTTTCATACCAATGAAACGACTTTTATGGTTTTGATATAAGAGTCAAAATTTTGGCTTTGCAATTTCATATATTTTAACATTTCCTTATAGAAAATCTGAAACTTTACAGACAGCAGTAGCATAAGTCGCAAAGTAACAAAAATCTAATTTATTTTCAAGTGAAATTCATAATGATATTTCAAAACAATATTAATTATTTATATAAATGTACTAATTAGATTACTCTATGCAATGGAATATTTTTTAAAACATTTACATACTTATATTAGAATCAAAGGACATCTAATCCTAAGACACATCCGTCTGTTGGGAAAGCTCATGTTTTTTCATGATAACGAACATAAATTTGTAACTTATATATTATATTTACATTTTATCATGTTTTTATTAAAAATAAATAAAAATTATAATAATAATAATCATCTACAATCTTAGAACACACATATGAAACTGAACATAAGGTATCTAAACTTTGAGATTCAAAACTGAATCTTTCCAGCACAGATAAAACTCTACTATGTAGATGATCAATAAAAAGCAATTGTTTATGAGACTCAAGCATGTTGAGATTTTCCAAAGCGTAACTCAACAACTATGTTTATGTTGATATATGGTAATAGTGATATAAAAACAAAAAGTAATAATATTTTATTTTTTGTAATAAAATGTATGTAATATATTTATTGTCTTCTAAATTACTGTTATTTATGTTCAAATTTTTCAATTTCATTTAAAACATTAACAAATCTGTGTTTATTGTTTATTAAGGTATTACCATAATCTACAACAAATGTAACCAATAGTATAAAACATAATATATAATTTTCAACTCTTTATTTTGTTTCAAAAATATTATTTAACAAATTAAATATATACATTGACTTACACTAGGCAAAGATTAAATAGATAGTGAACATTTTAATTGTAAATTAATTTATGCTAGTGTGATTTTATATATGCTATAAGTAGCAATGGCTATTTTGCATTAACATGATCTACGTTTACTATTAATTGACTTGTACTTGAATCTAACTTACAAATTTTTACAATCATTAATAGATATTTTGTATAAAAATATTTCTTTTCCCATAAAAAAGCATTATTAATAAAATAGATATACATTTTTTTAGTTTAAGTGATGTTCATTAAACATGGTTTTATAATGATTTACGTAATCAATGAGAACAGGCGTAATTTTTGACCGATTTTGAACAATAAGGTCGCATTTTAAAGACGAAGGATTAATCTAGTACATAATTTTTCCAAATTTTTGAAAAACCTTTATTTTATTACAAAAAAATCGTGTTAAAAATAGTATTTTTTCAAGAATTTTATAAACAAATAAAAAGATTTTCCAAAAATTCGACGAAGATTTATAGTAGATTCATGATTAAAATAAGACTTCCTTCATCAAAATTGGTCAAAAATTACTCCTGTTGATGAAGTAAATGATATTTTCGATATTTTTCGCGATGAAAAAGTTTAGTACTAGAAATTTGCGGCGGAAGAGAAACTTGTATCCCCTCTACTGATCATTATATACACGATTGAATGTAGTATGTTTATATATCCGTGAAGTAGCTCGTCTGTGTGCGTAAATTGCCGATAGTCAAATTTTCTGAATATTTCCAAACGCAAAGAAATGCGTTTCACACAGAAGCTACGGTAATTCACTCGGTCATTTTAATGAGCTTTGGCCAACTGTTTCTATAATAAAAATAAGGAAAGACATGTCCAATCATTTATATCAATGTATTTGAGTTTTTAAAATATTGTTAAATTTTGGAAAAATGTATAATTCCTTATAGATTTTATAGATTAAAAAGGTAAAAATTCTATAAACAATGTATAGGACATTGGCTAGCATCTAGATTAGTAATTAAAGAAATATTAGATTCGAGGCTATAAATGATTTCGGTTATTTTTTTATTGTATCAATATAAACGAAAATAATTAATTAATTTACTCTTTTTCTTCTTATTTGATAATTTAGTACGGTAGCGCTATTCAATCTCTTATATTTATTTCTTCCACTAATTTCTGACGGTGATCTTTGTCGAATAGGACACAGCAGTATAATTTTGTTCGATGACATACTTATCAAGTATATATATGTATTATAATAAATATATATATTATATATTATTTTTAAATAAGGTCAAAATACAAGTACGTTTCCACATTACAAAAATTTTTTCCCAGTGCTATTTTGTTATGGTTTCCTTTGTACGAATTCACTTCATATTATTATTATTACTACTACTATTACTATAAGAATAATATATAATGTAATAATATAATAATAAGAATAGTAATAAGAAAAAATAGAAGGATATACTTATATTATATACATCATGACACATATGCTGACGATAATTTATGATTATGAGGGGAATAACTAACCTGATACGATAGGTGGGGACAGATATTTATGCTTATTTTCTAGTTCATATTTTGCCCATATCTGTCGCTTAGAACACATACACTTCGTACGAAAGGTAGTTAACAGCCTTAAAACGTTCTATTCAATTAATAGTTTAATTTTTGGTAATAGCAAAGGTCAATTTTTAATTTATTTCATTTTATTAAAACTACTTTAACGCTCTAGTTACCCAATGCTTTAATTGCAACTGTGGTCTCGTTGTGATTGTTACGGCTCCTCCGACAAGAAACATAACTAACACGCCTCAACGCCATCAAATACACACGTAGAAAACCAACCAAACAAGAGAAAACAAAGATGCCAAAAACAAAGGAAACTACAAAGATACTGGAAACATAAAATCATTTATTATTTCTTTGATTCTTCTTGACCACCGCCATAGCTGCTAAAGATTAAACTACTGTGTACATGCCAATGTTAAATAAATTTGTTACAATTATTGCTTGATATGCAAAGTTTCTTTCTACATTGTGGGTTCTCCGCGAAAAACTCACAATTGGTGATCGCGACGTAATCTTTGTGCATCAAGAACTCCTACTAAAAGAAAAACGAATCAGCTTCAGCCATTCTGCTTCATTATAATACACGAGATGCAAAAAAAGGAAAGAAATTAATAAATAATAAATGCTAAAAATTACAATCACCTTCATGTACAGAACATCTGAAAAAAATACACAAATACCGAACACTATGTCAAAAGCCAACAATGTATACACAGACCTATTAGGTTTCGGCGCGAATCTGAATCCGATTTCCACGAATCAACAACAATAGCAAGTTAAACACATTGATGACAGAGGATAAAAATGATAAAGAAACTCATCCTGAACAAATGAATCAAAACAACAATAGATGAAAGACGTCACCAAACATTTCGACAGCATCACTCACCCGAACAGCATCAATAACAAACCAGAAAAACTAGCATCGCTGTCTTCAGTAGGAGCAGTGAATGACAGAAACTCCGTACCAAATGAACTTCGACTATACATTTACAAAAACACTACCAAACAGAAATTCTACATTGACTCTGGGAATGTCGTCATAATATTCGCAAAAATGTTCCGTAACCAACAAAATATTGGCTCACTTACACTCTATGTTGCAAATTCATCACACATAAACACATATGGCACTAAAATCATCAATCTTGATTTAGATTTCAGCATAAATTTCTCCTGGTCTTTCACCATCGCGGACGTGGAAACAGCAATCATCGGAGTTGGTCTCTTAACTCACGACAACCTGTTCATTGATTGAAAACACTAATAAATGATTAATCCAGTGACTCATTTCTCATCAAAAGGAAAAGTAATGGAAGCACAATATTACGGCATCTCAACTATAAGTTCAGATTTGCCTACTAAATATGATGAACTCTTAAAATAATTCATTGAGATCATTAGGCCAATCAGCAAGCCATGATTAAATTCAAAATCACAGGCATATGCGCATAAAATTACTACGCATGGTTCATCAGTCACTCCACGAACACGCAGATTAGTGGGTGAAAAGGCAGCAGCGGCAAAAACTCAAATCAGAGAACTTCTTTACTTCGGAATCATTAGACCTTCTAGCAGCATGTACGCCAGTCCTATTTAGATAACACGAAAGACAGATAATAGCTGGAGAATGTGCGGTGAATACTGTAAATTCAATGGTGCCACTGATGCAAACATGATCGTATCCAAGATCTCTTTCCACGTCTATATAACAAAAAACGTTATAGCAAAATTGACGGCAAGAAAGCATACCTATAACTACCTATGCACGAGGATGATATTGAAAAATCTGTAATTATAAGTCCATAGGGTCTCTACGAATATCTTGGTATGCTCTTTGGTATAAAAAATGCTACCCAGTCATACTAATTCATGTGCGTCCCATTCATGAATCCTGGACTTCGTGTTTGTCTACATGAATGACACTCTGGTATTTTCGGATGAAGAAGACTAACACCTGGAACTCATACGCATCATTCTCAAAAGCTTAAAAGACAACAACTTCATTATCAATCTAAAAAAATACCTGTTCAACCAAATGAAGTTAAATTTCGAGGGTTAAACCATGAATGAAATTGGTTACGAACTAATCAACATACAGACGGAGTTAATACCATTAAAAGATATTCGAAACCGGAAACTACCGTTGAACTACACAGATTTCTTAATATGATCAACTACTATTGTCACTGTACCTCAAGCAGCTCAGATTGTACGTCTTCTCAACAAATACCACAAAGAGTTCATAAAAAATGATAAAACCAAGATTGCTTGGACTCCTCAAGCTAATGAGGCATTTGAAATATGCAAAAATACACTCGCGTCAATCACATTGCTCACTTTTTCATCATCAAACGAAACAATGGCTCTCATAACCAACACATTCGGAACTGCTATTGGAGCTAAACTAGAACAACTGAAAGGTAATACTTGGAAATTCATAGGGTTTTCCCCCAGAAAACTGAGCCAGACAGATCAAAAATATACCACATACGATCGTAATATATATCACATACTTTTTGCTATTTTTGCATCAGTCAAATTTTTCCTTCACTTGCTAGATTGCCATCAATTTATTATCAAAACAGACCATAAACTACTCACTTTTGTCTTCAAACAAGAAGTAGACAAAGCATCGGAAGGTCAACTACGATAGCTCAACTACATCCCACAATTTTTCACTGACATAGTCTATATGAAGGATGATGATAACACAGTCGCAAATGCACTATCTCGCATTAATAGCATTAACATACGCACCGTTCTCATATCTCTTAAAATCCTATAAGCACAACTTAACGACATTAAATTAGTTCATCTGATCAGAGACTTTACTTCATTGAAATTACAAAAACTCACACTAGAATCAGGAATCAGCATCTATTGTGACATTTCGACAGGATTCATCAGACCATTCATACCAAATCACTACGTAAGAGAGCTTTCAAAGTCATATACAATCTTTCACATCCTAGCGGCAGGACCACATTTCTAAATTTACGCGGAAAATACATCTAGCCTGGAATCCGTAAGGACGCACTCAAATGGTCTAGAGAATGTCTTTCTTGCCAATGAGAAAAATTGTCACAACAAGATCAAGGCAAATCACATTGACGTACCTGATAACCATTTGAACCACATTCACTTGGACATCATCTTTTTACCGAAAATCACAAATTAACTTCTTAACCATCATTGATCGTTTCACCAGATGTCCAATAGCTATACCTCTGAAGGAGATGAGAAGAATACTATCGTTACTGCACTGTACGAATATTAGATCTGTCATTACGGCAAACCAATAAAAATCACAACCGGCGAAGGAACTCGATTCGAGTCAGCGCTTTTTCGAATTCTCGCTCAGGTCGTGATAGTAATAAAAAGCTCCTATGACACTCTACCATTCTGAATCCAATGGAATTGTAGAGTGGATGTACAGGACTCTCAAAGCAGCGCTGATGTGTTTACCTAAATCATGGATGAAAATCTTACCTACAATATTATTAGGCCTAAGAACAAGCTTTAGATCTGACATCCAAGCCACCCGAAATAACATGCTATATGGTACCTATTTATGCGTACCAGGCGAATTCTTCATCACTGCTGAACAACAATCTGAGCTACAAATCTTCATGGAGAAACATAGAGAATTCATGTGCGGACTTAGACCTACACTGACTGCTTACCACAACAAATCCAGAATTTTCAATATAAAACACTTTGACACCAGTTCTCATGTATTCCTGCACTGTGATCACGTGAAAGATCCACTAGAATTGGGCCATATAAGATTATAGATCAAATAAATGACGGGGTATTCGAAATTAATATCAACGGAGAAGAAAAAAATACTTGAATAGACAGATTGAAGCCTGCATGTGTCAGCAAGACCGATGATGATCAACCAAATTCTTCACCAGATCAACAAATCCAACCACATCATTGAGATTCCCATCTAGAGTCAATTTCAAAATTTTACAAGTAAAATCAATTTTGAACTTTCCGCAGAAACTCACCCAGAGGGAATGGATTTGGAGATATCGTTGTGATAGTAATTCTATGCCTCTTATGGCAAGACACATAACACGCCTCGGCGCCACCAACACATACGTGAAAAACCGACCAAACAAAGTGAGAGACAATAAAGATGCCGAAAACAAAGGAGATGACAATAATGGTGAGAATAAAAGAGAAATCATTCATTCTTTCTTTGATTCTTCTTGAAACTCATAGCTGCTGAAAATGATAGTCTGATTAAAATACTGTGTACTTGACAAAGTTGAATAAATATATCACAATTAATGCTTGATGTCCAAAGTATCTTTCTACATAATGTGTTGTCCACGAAAAATCCACACCTTTGTAGCGGCACTGCAGCCTCGGTCACACCTCTACAGGCTATATAATGTAACGAAAATCCGTTTGCAACATACCCAACAATTTCGTTATCAACTTAGTCAATATCTACACAATTCATCCATTTCACGCGCAGGATATTCATAATAATTATAAAACTAATTAATGTAATAAATGTTATAAGCAATAAAGTTTGTGGTTAATTCATTTGATTTTATCTGAATAGTAGTTCTGTAATAATCATAAAAACCAATTGATAACTTGAAAAAACAATTGAAAACAATTAATAACTCCTTCATGAACAAGTGTTTGTTCATTGTTGTTCATTGAACAACTTATATCCAACCACGTCTCAACAAAAGATGCCACAGATGCTACAAAGTACTTCCACCTAAAAAGCAATTTACAGAAACACTATGACCGACTCAACAAGACATCCAGAATTAACTCTATCAACTCGTCAAGATTCGAACTTCAATCTACTAGATTGTTATGATATTTTCGACAATGAAGCAAAATCTCAGACAAACGCTTCGCAACAACCCAAATGATGATCCAGCCCACTAGCACAGTAGCACAGAACCTATATCAACAAAACCTGCATCAGTTAACTTTTTAACTTGTCTACACAATTAACTTTCAACTTTCAGAATTCAATGTAGGCTCTCCTGATCTCTGGTTCGCTACTGCAGAAACGAATTTTTCAGCTAATCGTATCACCAACAATGTCTGGAAGTACATTTAACTCTTGAAGGCACTCCTTTTCAACGTTGCCATGCAGCTTTAAGACATCGTGAATCATCCACCATTAAAAAATAAGTACTCCACACTAAAGAATGCAATCCTTACACGTTTCTCCATTTCTAGAAAGAAAAACAATTGCAAAAGCTGCTTAATGAACGAGTTGTGGGTAACAAGAAACCTTCATAGCTTCTAGTAATGAGGGAATCGTAACCGTCAATATACTCACAAGCAAGCCAGAGATATATGTCCTCACTTTATATGCAGCAAACGGTTTATCAAACAAGACATACTTAACAACATACTTAACAAGATACTTAATTTGGATTTAAATTTATGCTGAAGTTTCCAATGGACTTTCATCGTCTCTGACATGCAAACTGCTATAACTGGAGCTCATTTCATCACTCATTACAACTTATTACTAGACATAAGAACCCAATAACTTATTGACCCATTTACCAATCTCTGCATAAAGGGACAAGCATTTGCCACTAAAACATATAACGTTTCAACACTAAGCAACATTCTTTACCTTAAGGCGATCTTTACTTTACTTAGACAACGAAATAACAAAACCTATAGTGAAACCTAACATGACCAACTTCGAATATGCTCATCATATTAAAACAAAAGATTCTTCAATTGCACCGCACGCTCGCAAATTCGCTGGAGAAAAAACCACAGTAGAAAAAACACAAATCTATTGCTACATAAAGGCATTTTGAGACCTTCCAAGAGCCTTTGCATTAGCCCCATACATATAGTCAAAAAGAAAAACAATGAGTGGAGACTGTGATGATTACCAACAAATAAACGCAAACAATTACAATCATCAACTACAATCGGCAACTATACACCATCAATGATTCAAGACTGCTTTCTTCGTCTATCTGATACCGGCATATACTCCACGCTAGATTTTGATAAAGCTTATGACCAAGTACAAATGCATCCAAAACACATATAGAAGTTGGCTATCATCACTCCCTGCGGCCTTTATGAATATATAGTAATGTCATTTGATTTCAAAAATGCAACTCAGACATTTCAACAGTACATGGACACTATTTTCCGAGATTTAGACTTCGTTTTCATCTACATTCATGACATAATAGTCATGTCGAAAAAACAACAAGACCACGAAAAACACTTACACATTGTCATCGAGCGCCTAAAATCTCATTCATTCAATATTAACATCAACAAATGCTCATTTAGTCGAGCTGAAGTAGAATTTTTTGATTATGTCATCAATTCAAAGGGCCAACCAGCAAACGCGTTTATGCAATCCTGAATTATAAAAAACATGAAACTGTAGAGGAATTAAGACGCTTTCTCGGTATTGTCAACTATTATAAATGCAATATTCTACAAGTAGCACACACACAAAACACCATCCAATAATTATCTGAAACATTCAAAGAAGGACAAAACTAAAATCCAATGGGTTGAAGAAGCTGACAAAACTTTTATTAACATAAGGCATAAGATATCAGAAGGAATACTGTTGGCATTCCCTTTAGAGACACTCTCTCTAACTCTTATTACAGATGCTTCATCTACGACAATAGTCCAACTTATCGATCAAGTATGGCAACTACTTGGTTTTTTTTCAAGGAAACTAACTCTCACAGAACAAAATTACAGCACTTACAATCGTGAGCTACTTGCTATTTACTCATCCATCAAATTTTTTCACGATCTTCTCGACTGCCGAAACTTTAAAATTAAAACTGATCACAAGTCACTTACTTATATATTTAAACAGAAACTGAAAAAAGCCTTAGAGTGACAGGTGAGGCAATTGGATTTCATTTCACAATTTTCCACAGGTATCTCTTACGTAAAAGGTAAAGACAACATTGATCCTGACGCTCTGTCACGAATTAATGTCATTTCGATGCCAATTATGTTAAGCCCAGAAACCATACAAGCACAATACGACAAAGAATGAGGAACATCACACAAAACACATCCTCACTGAATATACATGAATTCAAAGTTGAACCTAGCATTAGAGTACACTGTGATATTTTATCTGGCATTGTCAAATCTTCCATTTCGGTCAGTCTACGCAAGGCAGCATTCAATATACAATATAGCTCATTCCAGTTGGTCGAACTATCTCTAAACTGTTAATAGAGAATCATTTGGCCAGACATTCCAAAAGATGCTAAACAATGGTCACGAGAATGTCTAGCGTTTCAACAATCGAAAGTTCATCGCTACACAAGGTTACAGCCAAACCATATTGATGTTCCAGACATAAGATTTAACCATATACATCTCGGCATCATATTCCTGCCAAATGTCCGTGGATAATCATATTGCCTCACGATGATTGATAGGTTCTCAAGATGGACAGAAGCAGTGCCGATCCATGACATGATTAGAAACAGTCGCTACAGCACTTTTCAACAGCTGGATATGTCATCATGGTTCGCTCATTACAATAACAACGGATTACTCGATTTGAGTCCAGATTATTTCAAGCTCTCATTCGTCTTATTGGAATCAAAAAGACACAAACCACACCGTACCATCCATTATCAAACAGCATTACGTTTACACAGGAATTTAAAGTAAGTCCTTATGTGTTCACCAAAACTATGGTTAGGCCGATGTCTCACTGGGACTCAGGACTTTTTTCAAGAAAAATCTTCAAGCCACTCTTGCTGAAATGTTCTACGGAACACAGCTATGCATACCAGGTGAATTTTATGTTCCCACTGACGTACGACCAGATCTTTCAGATATTCATTGTAAAACATCATGGATAAATGCATGGAATACGTCCTATGTCAACGGTCCATCTCTCAAAAGTAAGGATCTTCGTTCTCTATCGTAATGTTCGCTCTTCAAAATATACGACGTACGAAGCAAAAAAATAAAGAGAAATTTTTAAGAAAATTATAAGAAATTATATCGAATCAACAATAAAGGATTTATAGTTTTTTTTATTTCTATTCAGAGACAAACGAACAAACAAACAAATAGACAGGCAGATAGACAGACAGGCAGAAAGGCAGACAGACAGACAGACAGACAGACAGATGGATAGATGGATAGATGGATAGATGGATAGATGGATAGATGGATAGATGGATAGATGGATAGATGGATAGATGGATAGATGGATAGATGGATAGATGGATGGAGGGATAGATGGATAGATGGATAGATGGATAGATGGATAGATGGATAGATGGATAGATGGATAGATGGATAGTTGGATAGATGGATAGATGGATAGATGGATAGATGGATAGATGGATAGATGGATAGATGGATAGATGGATAGATGGATAGATAGATAGATAGATAGATAGATAGATAATCTGTTTAAATACTGAACGTTATTGAATTATCAATAATTAATCGAAATGAAATAATTTATATACATTGTTGATAATCAACTTAAACTTGTAAAATCTATCGTGGCATTCAGGTTTACTTAAGGAGTAATAGAAATATCCTTTAATTCTGTCGTATTAATTTCATCTTAAATCACTTTCGCTATCAGCAAAAACTTGAAGTGAATACAAGTTCGAACAACATCGTTCTCTTGTTGGTCGTCTAGCTGTATGACATTAAAGAGTCCTGGTTACGATTCCTTTGACGTTATTGCATTCGTAAATCGTGAATTTCCCTTTCACGTAAGATGCTTAGATATGCTGTGCGATTCGATGCACGTTACAAAAATTACTGCAGAGGGGAAAAAAGTAAAGTATGTAAAGTATTAACACTCATCTCTTTATTCATATCTGCGTGTGTATACTTGCGTGAGTGATTGTATGCAATCTTTGCAGATTTAATCGTCAAATTTTGTCAGTGTATTTTATGATTTTAAGTAAGAAGAAAATGTTGTACAAATATAAGACTTTTAAGGCGTTATTATGAATAAAATATATTTATCGTATATACGGTTGGGATTATAACTTCGATCACCTTATTTATCTATGTTCTTTTTAAAAATACGCAGAAACTTCGTTTAAAACAATTGTACGGTATAGATAGGTCCTTGTTATGACAGCGATAATTTTGTTATTGGAGAAATAATCGTCAAGGATCTACGAAGGCCAATAGGCGAGTCTTTTTTTCTAAATGCAATTATACTTTTCTTTAGTGATGCTAATTATGGTATCAGTCGATCGAACAGTTCTTTCTTAATTGCACTATTAATAATATTTAAAGACTCAAACTACCCAAGAAGTTTCAAAAAGCGATTTTTTCGCAGTTTTATTAACTTTGAAGTTTGGCAAACAATTTAAGCCTCATCCGGTATTAAAATTCGAAAATTGACGGAGATTTAGATGTTTCTAGGTAGAACGATCGGGCAGCTGTAAGAGGTGAGTTGCACGGTTCAACCTGTATGTATTCGGTGCGTATATATTCTGTATATTTTATTATTTTAGCATTTCAATTATTAGGAATTAGTTTATGAGGATTAGAAAAATTTTGAGGAATTATGGATTTACCGAAAGCGATGTACCAATCATTTTACGATATTGTCATTAGCAGCACATTAATATTGTTGCAGAAAGTATGTACAAGATGTCAATGGAAAATACTGTGAAGGAGGAACAAAAATTGAGAGCAGAAATAGGAAGAAGCTTAGCAATAACTGTTTCTGAAGACAGAACTTGACGCAAACGAGACTTTGCTTTACGGTGTATTGACTATCGAAAAGAAATTTCGGGAACTACCTAATTAAACATAATACTCTTAGATACATTATCTACAAAGTAGCCTAAGATTTTTGAGATACATTAATTAGTTTTTTTAAATAAATTTTTCTGTTGTCAAATTTTTGTGCAAAAACAGTATTTCGTTCATTCACCGCCCATTTCTCAATATAAAAAAATCCGTATGCTACTTTATAGTCAAAACATTCACGAATACGAAAATATATCTTTTCTTTTTTCATATGGGTTATTACAAAGATCTATTCCTGGTCAACGACGTCCGTATTCCAAGCAATGAAAATTTTAAGCGGATCTATAATTGTTTTAATATTTGTTTATTATTCTCTATCTGATGATCTTGATGATCTTCAATTTTCTCTAAAACCTCTACATGCATGTCACATTTGTACGAAGATTGCAAAATTTAATGAAAAGTCCGATGTAGATTAGAATAAAATGAACGTAGTCTTTTTATCTGTAAATAATTTTTGAAATAATATTTAAAATATGTAAATATTTATTTAAATAAGTAAATTTTTTAAATATATATTTCTTACTTTTACATTAACGTAGCGCAAACTTACACATACATATATGCGCACGGTTATTATTATGTGTATATGTGCTGGTTTAACCGGTTAATCCGTTAATAATCCCAAGAGATACATTCAGAGAATTCAATTCGAGATTGAGAAATAATATGTTTCACGGACAAAGGGGCAATAAGGATTTGGTACGAAGAAAATGGAAAGATCTTTCGAAATTTGTTACGTTGGAATGTGATGGACAGGATCTAATCCTTAAATTAAAGAAAAACCGTGTATGTGCTATAGTATAGTATATAACACCTAGTACGTACGGTACATCATATCTATGATGCGCGCTAGTAGTATTAAGAAGGAATCATTGACTGAGGATGGTTTGATCGGTTTGACAACTTATCAATTACCTTTCTTGCAAGCCGGTGGTCATTAATATGTTTATATATTTAATCAAACATATAAACATCATAATATCGAATAGTTATTTCCGTGTCATTCTTTTATTATTTTTTTTAATATATATTTTCTTCAATTTTTTATCTTTCTTTCGTCTTTTTAAAGGTCGACGGTGAATCTTGTCGATTGTTATCATCGATAATAAATTTGAGCCGTCTTAACAAAGCAAAGATCCTTCCAAAAAAAGAAAGTCACAATATTGCCAAATTGAAAAGATTAAATTCGCCAGTTATGAAGATAAAGATATTCGATTATGATACGTATTATAACGATGAGGAGAGATTAAAAAATGTCGATCAATGATGAAGTCATTGGATTTGGTATCCTTAGGAAAGGAAGGTATAGTAAGAAGGTGGGAAAGGAAGAAAGAGAAAGAGGGAGAGTTTCAATTTTTTCTCCTTTTCTCTTCTATTAGGCCGATATTGAAAGAGGGGAGTATCTTATCATTTCTCCCTCTCTCTCTCTCTCTTTCTCTTTCTCTTTTTCTCTCTTTATTATCCTGTCTTTCTTTCTCCATCTCAATCGGTTCGTATCTCATCTCCATTAAATAGTACTTTTTAAGAATGCACTACTAATGGACATTCCTATCGATTTTACAACTTAATATATATGAATACCCACTTGTTTAATAACTATTCGGGGATCAAGCTCCGTGTCCTCTTATCCTCTCCGCACCTCGTTTTTGAACGAGCTTCTCCGCCAACCCTTCTCGAAAGTCATCCCATTGAACTGTTACTACTACTTCTCGAGGAAGAGCAAGAGACAGATATAGGTAGATAGATGGATTTATGGATAGATAGATAGATAGATAATGAGAGAGATAAAGAGAAACAGACACTGTGTGTGTATGTGTGTGAGAGAGAATGAGAGGGGAAATAGGAGAAAGACGGTAGAAAAAAATACCGTCGAGCTGCGATTGCCAAATTGGATAGTTACATTTCATTTATCTATTCCAGATACATTTCCAATGAACTGCTGCTGCAAAGTTTGAAATTGGCTAACAGCAGTTTTGCGGAGCGATTTGTGACAGTAATAGATACCTTCCTTAATTTCATCTATATATGTATAGTTTGCTATAGCATCTCCACCATTGTGCCAATTACGTTATGTACCTATCTGTGCACAAGTTTACCCATCAATGAAACTGACGCTATTCCTATTCACGCTATATCTTCCTCCTCCTTCTCTCATCACCTTCTCTCTCTCTCTTTGTCTCTTTCTTTTTCCCTCATTCCGTTTCGTTTCTCAAGATAATGATTTTAAAAAATATACTGGTACCTGTTTCGATCAAATTTGTCACTTTCCGATTTTCGATCTACTCCCTGTAAAATGAACACCATTTTCGCCGCACTCCTACGTCAACTCTTCCTCCCATTTTGCTCCGTGAAATCACTTTAAGAAAAGAATAAAAAAGAAAGAATAAAGAAAAGAGAAAGAAAAAGAAAGACGAAAGAAAAAATAAAAATATGATACTTTGCGAGAAATCAGAAATCTCTTTGTTGATCTCTCTGAGAAATCAAAAATCGATGATCATTAGAGGGATGTACTATCAATTCGAAAAGTTTACTCGAGGTGGAGGAGGAGGTAGGGGGAAAACGTTATTATATTATAAAATTATGTGATCAAGCATAGAAAGTCCGTTTAAGCAAACCCTTTTCTTTCTCATAACCTCTGTTCTCCTCTCCCTCTCGATTCACTCTTACTTTTTTTTCTCCAATCTTCTTTATTTTCCTTTCTTTCTTTCTCTCTTTGCCTCTCTTTATCTCTCTTTCTTTTCTAGCATGAAACAACGTCTGACATGCAGACGATATTGCTAGGTAACGAAATTGTTGACCAATACCATTTGCACAGACACAGCCACGTACATGCTCATAAGACGTATGCATCGAAAGGTCGAACATACAATGTGCTATTTAAATAGAATCGTTGAAATGTACCCGAGTTCTCGAACTGGAATAGAGCATTAAAATTCCACTACAATAGATCAGGAATAACGAAAGAATTGCTTTTAGATACAGCTAATATCTGATAATATATTAGACTATAAAGATCTTTTGAAAGAAGAAAAACAGAAAAAAGCAACAAAAGATAAAAGATGAAAAGAATTGTGAATAGATCGATAAAATATTTTCTATTTTCCCTTTATTTTCGGTACCTCCTACTGATTTTTTCCTTCTTCATTTCGATACGTACCTATATCCTCGTCTGTTGAGTTCAATTATGATTGGTCACCGACGGCGAACGAAGGTTAAAAATAAAAGCTTCGCTACCATGACAAGAATAAAGAAACGAAAAAACACTACTACCACCACTGCCATTACCAATACCACCACCACCATAATCATCACCATCAAAACAATCACAAGCCTCCCAAACCCATCTCCACACTCAGTAAAACCTAATCTCCCCAAAATACCACCACTACCATCACCATCACCGCAACCATCACAACAACTACAATACAACCCAAAAACAACCCCACATCTAATAAACCAAACAACCCCCAAACACCGCCGCCATCACCACTTCCACCACTATCATCATCATAGCCCCCAAAGTCGTCTATACACATCCAATACAACCCAAACCAACCCCCCACTACCATCGCCATCACCATCTCAACCTCCACCTCCACCATCATTAACGCAACCGCCATCGTTGCCATCATCGTCCACTTAAAAACCTCACATTCACAGGTGAGAACCTCGCCGTCGTACTGTCATGTAAATCATCTTTCTAACCTTTATGGTCGAGATATAATCTATGCGATCTACCCTTTTCATTTCTGTTTTTCTCCATCATCTCCGTAGTCTCTTCTTACCTATATATCCGATTATCTTTTTACCTATGTATATCTACAGGAACATTTATCACTGTATTTATGTATATGCAAATTCTTGTGGATAAATACATGAGTATATATGAACGTATGTATGTGCGTTAGTACGTTTGTGTGAACATATATTGTGTGAACTATATTTATAGCTTTCGCTTAGTGTCCCATCTTCATTAAGTTGTTATCTCTGTTTCAGAGTATAAAAAAAATTGATTTCGAGATATTTTCTTTCTTTTACTTCTTTAACCTCGACGACATTGTTTGCACGTATCTTTTTTTTATCTTGTTCTTTCACTTCTTTTTCCTTTTTTGCCCACATTTTCTCTCTCAATGAGTCTCAATTTTTTTTCTTTGGAAGTTAAAAGATAGGGCAATCTTTTCAAGCAATATATTCATCATTTTTATAATAGACAAACTAATGTCCTATGGTTTGATAATAATTAACGTCAAAAATAGTATGATGAATTTTAAATTAAAAATGTAAAATCAAAAGTCTTTTACCTAATGTACTAACATGTCTTCAGGTAAGATTGTCATAATGGATCGCATTTTTTTACAATCGCCTTTATCGCTCATTACAGTTTGGGACGATAGCCTATGATCGATAAATAAATCGAAGGGATATTGGTAACAAATAAAAACTTTAACAAAATCAAGAATATTACTTCTTCTTTCAACTACTGTTTCTTCCTGGATAATAAACCCCATACTCTTTCGGTTTTGCAATTTGATAGGTTATTTATAGGTTATTATATGCTTACGACTAGGTCACCATTCGTAATTGATAACTTCGGTTGATGTATGTGAATACATGCATACATGTGTATATATGCTTGTATATAACTAGTATTCTCTATTCACGTGAATACGAGGGTAGTCTGAAAATTTGCAGACTAAAACATGAAAATCAAAGCACTCGTCAACAAATGCTAAGGAATGTGTTTGTGCATCTTCTGAACTTTGAAAAGTACTCAGCACAATTTCAGCCATCTTAGATGCGCGGCTGTTGTTTGATAATCGTTTGAATGAGTCGATGCGAGTGTATGGAAATGGAAAAAATAGAGTATCAATCAAAGTGCCATTAAATATTTGAAATTAAAAGACAATAAGCTCACGCATATCAAAGACGAGTTGGACAATATTTACGGGAACACTGCACCATCATTTACTTCAAAGAAATTTTAGGAGGCTGAATTTCAACGTTGCCGTACTTACCAGCTCGAAACGATGAAATTTCGGGATGTATAAAAACAGCAACCACTGACGAGAACATCGCTCAAGTTCACCAAATGATGCTAAACAAACGTCGAATTAAAGTGAGAATGATAACAGAGACTATGAATATCTCCAAAGAACGTGATTGTTACATATTGTATCAAGATTTAAGCATGAAAAAGATGTCCACGCGTTGGGTTCCACGTTTGCTTACGTTAGAACAAAAACGTTTTTGAATGATTATTTCCAACGCTCTGTTAGGCCAGTATAAGCACAAATTAATTACTGTAGATGAAACTTGAATACAGCATTATATTCCAGATACAAAAATACAGGCAAAACTGTAGACTGCGATGGGAAAATCGTTTACAAAAACAGCCGAAACTGTTCTTTTTTTGCTGGGATAGTGAAAGCGACCGTTTTTTCAAGTAGTCATGGAGTTAAAAGCATAAGCATTACAGCATAACATGCTACGTATCATAACATACTACGCATCATTGTTTGACAAGATGAAGAAGCAGAAATTACGGAACAACGGCCACATTTGCAGAATATAAAAACTTTGTTTCATCAAGACAATACACCGTCTCACACCTCAGCGTTTGCCATGGTGAAAATTCGAGAGTTATGGTTTGAACTGCTTGACGGCCCTCCTTACTCATCAGATTAACCATAAAATGAATTTTTTTTTGTTCCCTAAATTAAAATTTCCGCTCCTAGGACAGAGATTTTCGTCAAAGGAGGGTACCATCATATTCGTAAACAATTATTTTGCAGGAAAAAACTGCAGGTACTTTTAGGAGAGGTTAAAGAGAACAGAGCACCGCTGGAAAAAATTTGTAGAATTACAAGCAGACCATTCAGAAAAATTAAAATACATTTAAAGAAACAATGTTTTGTCTTTTTAGATCGGCAATTTTTCAGACCACGCATGTAGATGAATCCACTAGCATGCGTATCATAGTTCAGAACGACTTGTCGACTTTATGCTAACTTTACAAGATGCTTGATAATACACTACTAACTACGGCACGTTACTATAAATTTCTGCTGACCAGGCAATAAAGAGATCGAGCAGCTAACATAGGGACTGAATCGAACTGCTCAACCACCCTCTATTTGTATTTATTTTATTTCCATTAATCTCTCCATCTCCAACTACTTATATCCTTCTATTTTTATTCTTCTAAACTATACGATGGGAATTAATCGTGCAAACGGTTAATTCAAAGTACTCCTAGTTTCGATATTTTCCATCTCATATCTTCTACTCTCACGTCTTCTTCCAACCACCAACACTACTTCCACTACTTCCATCGCCATCAAAGCAACCACCACAACACCCCACAAATCCAAACCCACATCTAATCCACCACCAACTCTACTCACCACCACCACCACCACTGCTATCATCATCAGCACTATCTACACCTCCAGCATCGCTAACGCAACCTCCATCACTGTGAACATCATCTACTTAAAAGCTTCACACTCACAGGTTCTCACATCGTTTTCTCACCATGGTACTCTCATCTAAACCATCTTTTCAACCTTTATGGTCGAGAGTTAATCTATGCGATTTATCCTTTTCCTTTCTTTTCTTCTCCATTATCTCTTTTCTAATCATTTTTTTACCTATGAATATCTACAGGTATATTTATCACTGTATTCGTATATATGAGAAATTTTGTGGATAAATACATGAGTATATATGAACGTATGTACGTGCGTTAATACATTTGTGTGAACGTATATAGCTATTGTATATATTGTATATAGCTTTCGCTTAGAAGCACAACTTCGATAGATAGTTGTTTCTGTTCCTGCAAATACCATGTCTCATTTGTACCGCGATTGTAGAATTTAATGAATGTATGAAATGTCTGGTGTAGACTAGAGTAGAAGGAATGTGGTATTCTTTTCTGTAAACACAATTTTTGAAATAATAGTTAAAATCTGTAAACATTTATTTGAATAAATGAATTTTTTAAATATATATTTCTTACTTCCAGATTATTATGTATAACTGAAAAAGTGTTTCAGACATTATCTCTCGAATAACTAAGAAAAATCTTTCCAAAATTTCCAGGCTAAGATTAGCGTGTAGTATTGTTAAATTTCAATCAAGATAATGAAAAAGCCGATCCATTGCATTACTAATAGTATCTATTTCTTCTGCTCCTTACATGATAAAATACATACAATGTTAAAATATTTTTTTTTTATTTTTTTCTTTTTTTTTAATTTTTCGATGAATCACTTATACATTTTATTATGAGCGTGACAAGGAATTTTACTTACCTCTTATAGCAGGTAACTTTTTTGCGCAACAATTATTATCAATAGCCTGTAATATATTAAACCCAACAGCTCCATCGAATCGTTCTTAACCAGTATCTATATACAACAGTATCTAATAACACTAGCTCTAAACCACAAGCTCGTGATAATTCTGTATTTTCTCAAATTCCAATTGTCCTTCGGCAAAAAATATTTGGCCCAGTCTATAAAATAATTAAATATTTAAAAAAGGATACATTAAATGATTATTAAAGTAATTCACTGACTTTATATCTTACATAGCATATATCATTTAAGCGTGGGATAGAATTCGAACAAATTTTTACCAAGCGTTAACTAACTCAGAATCATTATTACTATCGAATTCTATGCGATTAAACCTCGGCAAAGTACATCTCCCACAACATGCATGCCCATATAAATTATTTTACAAATAGTCACACACATAGATCTACAGTATGTAGATTTATATAGCTTACATCAACATAACATAAGACAACTAAATTACTTAGAGTTTATTATATACTCAATACAATTTTTATATCAATAAATTTAGACATATTTCCCTTAATTAAAAAGAATTCCCTCAATTAAGATGAATAAATAAAATAACACTTACGAAGTAATGAAGACTTTGTAAAAGGCAAAACTTTCGCTAAGAAAAAGATAAGTGGCATCTGCATATGAACTTTTTCCTATAAAATATCAATAAGACTTTTTTAACAAATATCAAAAATCAATAATTTTTTAGTTTGTTGTTACATTAAAAAAATTAAATTT